>NW_024423897.1:62258180-62300177 GCF_017311325.1 Ursus maritimus
GGGGGGGGGGGGGGGGGGGGGGGGATGCTCGGGCTTCTCAGCGGTTTGGGTTTCCTGGGTGTTCACCTTTGTCAAAACTCAGAGGGGGTTCGTTGAGATTTGGACGTTTTATTTTTAAGGATTTATAATATGTACTTCTGCATAAAAGGAGCTGTAACAAATACTGAGCTCGAGGTGACACAGCCGCTGACTTGGGAAGTGTCCCCGCATCTTTGCTCACCCACACGTGCGTCAGAAACGAGCCGCATGGAGAACTTCTTGGAGCAGGTGCAGGACGGGGCAGGGAGGGGCCCGAAGAAGCAGACCTATGTGCCTTTAGTATAAAATTATAGAATGCTTTCAATGTTGCCACATATTTTCAATTTTCCTAAAATTGTTGATAACATTAATGTGAAAAAGTTAATTAAATGGTGAAATTCAGGCCGAGCCTATCAGCCAACAAAACACAGGGCAGCGGGCGCGTCTCTGCCAGCGACAGGACCCGGCCACCACCCACTGCCAGGGGCCACGCCCAGGGAGGGGCTACACGGGGCGTGGGGGGTGCTTCGGAAGACCACCCTGCGTGGCTGCCTCTGCTGTGGTTCAGATCATCCGCAGATCCCTCGAGCCCCCGCTGCCACGGTGCCCCAGCTGGTGACCACGTCTGTCCACGGTCCCGCAGCCCGTCGCCGCCCGCAGCCCGCGATCCCCGAGGCAGCGTCGCAGACTTTCTCTGCCCCAGTGACATCAGCACCTGCGCACACGCGCAGCTCGCTCCTCACAAGGCCGCCAGCTTTCCACACGACGGACATGCCAGCCCCACCGTTGGTGCTCCCGGAGACCGGTTAGACTTGGGGCAGTTCCGCCACCCCGTGCTCACGCCGTCGGGCGCAGGTGGACGTCCGCACACATGGCGGTCTCCTCACGGCACTCAAGGCCCTTCCAGCCCCAGGGCTGAGTGTTTGCTGGGGGGCCCACGCCCTGAGCCACGTCCGGGACCCGTGAGGGCCTGCTGTGCAAACGATCCCTTCCGAAGGTAATGCTCTGACTCAAACCGCGTCTGCTCGGGGCCATGAGGGTCAGGAGCCCTGGACAGCTTCAGGGAGCAGGTCTCCGGGACCCGCAGCAGCAGCCGGGGGCTGTGGCAGCAGAAGACCCCCACAGCGGGCTCCTCTCTCCCTTCCCTGGAGGCTCCTCTGCGCCTCTCCAGACGGTGTTCCCAGCTTGGGGCCCAGACTCCTGCCACGGTTTCCTCGGGCTCCAAGGGTGAGTTTTCCCTTGACGGGACATGGATGCTGCTGTGCTCACAGGCCTGGGTCGGGAGTCTCCCACATGTCCTGTCTGCCGTGCAGGCCAACAAGACTTGAGCCATGACCAGGATCAGGGGGCAGTGGCCTCGCACAAAGATGGAGGCTTTAGCTTGCTTGCCGCTCCTGTGAACCCTGAATTTTCACAAACCTTGGCATTTCCAGAACCCACTTTTATTCTCATTTACCTTGTATGCAAGTGTCCTTTTCTCGGTCAGAAAAAGTGCAGTGGCGGGAGGAGGGCCGGCATCCGGTCCGCTGACTCGGGGCTGCATCCCCCTCCTCCAGGAAGAGTCGCTCCTGAGCTGGGGTCAGGATTCCTGGGGCCAACAGCTGTGGTGCCAGCAGGGGTGTGAGCTCGCTGCCCTTAAACACGGAGCGGTAACATCTGCACGGCGTCCTCACACTCACCCTCCCGACTCAGCCAGCGCTGCGCCCAGTGACGACCAGACCGGAGAAGCAGGGCATGGTTTCTCGCCAGCGTCTGAACGCCCTTCTACCCCACTGTTCCAAGTCTTGTAACAAGAGGCTCTCCAGCCTCTCAGGAGTTGGGGAAATGAACGTTGGAACGTTTTTGGCCGAGCTCAGAGTCCCACCCGGTAAACATGCAACGTCCTCACCTCCAGTTGGCTCTGGAACCCACCAGAACAGCAGAAAAGTCTTGCTTCTCACCCGCAACACCTGCCACCCTCCAACCAGCAAGCTCTCCATAAAACGGACCTGCGACGCGTCCCAGGGCTGGCGTGCTCTGGGGTCACGCACGTTCTCTTGACACACCTGCATCCCAGACACACGGAGAGGCACCTCCTCGAACACTAGCTGATGGAAAATCGTGTGCACAGTCTGCCCCTTTCCAAAAACTGGCCTTCTGCTCAGTAAACCATCATTTAATAAATCAGAAAAGCATGCCATATAAAAGATAAAAGATATTTATTTATTGAATGACGTGAAGATTTTGGAATAAAGCAACAATATTTCCCAGGTGGCTTATGCTATGAGCATGGAACCCACAACAGTACGATTACTTAGAAAATAACATTGTGGATTTTGAATTTCTTTGACTTTTACTTGCAGGACTTGAAAATTTGAAAAATACCTTCGGCCTTAGTTCATTTGAGCTGCTGAAGTTCTAAAATCCCAGTTGATTAGAGCTGTATTCTCAGTAAACAACAGTTCTGAGAAATTGAAAGATATATTTTCTGTGAGGCTCATGTATTCATTTCACTGTACAACACAGCCCTGGAGATTTGAGGCATTTAAAAGAAATTTTCCTGTTTTCTCTCCTTGCCATTGATTTCTCACAGCGCAGAAACTCTGGTGTCCCTTCCGACTGCCGACACCTCGGGGGGCAGGTGGGCTCCTGGCCTCCCGGGCCCTCCCAGGGCTGCACCCCGTGGGTCCAGCCGGTGGGGGGAGTAGCCCCTGTCCACCCCACAGGGCCAATCCACAGCAGGGACAGGAACCCCCACAAGTGGGCGTCACCTTTGCTATCCCCACAGCAGGTCCCCCCCTTGCGGCCTCTGGACGGGAAAGGCTGATGAGGGGTTCCCGGCAAACCATCAGGGAGCTCAGTGTTGCCATGGAGACCACAGCTCCCATGTCACTGGCAGAATCCCCGCAACGACTCGGCCCCTTGGCAGGTGGCAGGGGCTGATCGCGGTCAAGGACCCTCGGCACCAACCCCAGTCTTCTGACACTGGCACCCGGTGTTGCGGGACGGCAGTGGGACGGCCTTCCGAGCCGGCGGGGACCGGGGCCCGGCAGGAGGGACGAAGACAGCAAACACAAAACAGAAGCAAGCACCCTCCCTGCAAAGGGACGTGATGTGCGTGTGTGGACGAGGCCCGGTGGGAGCAAGGTCCCAGCGGTGAAGGTGACGCCGCACGTGTGAAGGGAGGCGGGAGGGATCCCAGATCCTGGTAACAAGGAGACGCATTCTGTGAGGAGGGCAGAGACCCTGAGGCACACAGACAAAACCACGTACCTGCCGGCCACGAGGCCCTGTCCCACGGAAGCTGAATTTTCTGCAGGCTGAGCGTCCCCAGCTGGGAGTGGCGTGTGTGACTTACAGGTTTCAGCCGTCCCCCTGACCGCAGCAGGCCGGGGGCACACGGAGTGGATGCACAGAAGGGGAGCATCAGGACAAGAGGGTGACCGTGGGGCGGGAACTGGCAGGGGCGGAGGGCAGCTGGGGGCTCACTGTCCGACTGCGGGAGGTGGGGACGGAGCCCCCAGAGCTGTCCTCCAGGGCAGGGAGGTTGGCCCATCTTTGAGGGGGCGCTCAGCGAGTGTCTGGGTCGGGGCCAGTGGCTTTGGCGGGTCTGCTGGTCTGGGTCGTCCAGAGGGTCGGTGCCCACGTGCCTGTGTCAAGACACAGGCTGCTCACGAGCGTCACTGTGCTTTCGGAAAGCCGTGCGTCGTACCCTGTGTGTGAGAACCGGCCCTGCTGGGGGGCGGGCCTGGCGGGGACGTGCCCCAAGCCACCAGCCCCAGGGAAGGGCTCCTAGGAGTGGACAGGCTGTGCCGGGCGCGGTTTGAAATTCCACATGGAGACGTGGGCAGTGCCTCCATAGAGACTCCTGGTTTTGTGGCCTCTGCCCGTGGAGTCTGGGGACCCGGATTTAAGAACGACTCCTAGGTCCGGGACCAAGGTTTCAGAAAGGACAGGAGAGGAGCCCCCTTGCCTAGCGGTATTCTGTGGACACGACCCCTGGTTTCTTGGGATGCTCGTCCAACCTGGAACTCTGCGGGAATCCCAGGACAGGCTGAATAGAGGCTGGGACGCTCTCTCTTTTCCAAAAGGTGGCAACACGTAGGGCTGATGAAATGGGGGCTCAACCTTCTGGAAGTTTCCACTGCCTGATGGTGTGACCCGTTCCCCTCTGATGCCTCTAGGAGGGCTCAGTAAGCACCTGCCACCAAAACCGCATGGCACCAGAGAGGCCTCTTGCAGCACAGCCTCCACATTCGCAGCCAGGCCACGTGAGAGGCCACATCCGGCTCTAGAGCCCATCTGCACAGGAAGCTCCTTTGAAAGCAACCTGACTGTCAGACACGCCACGGCACAGAGCTCCCGGTCCTCCCTCGTGGAGAACAGCAGGTGGAGAGGCAGTGGACAGCCTCGCTCAGCTCGTGGAGAGCACGTCCACAAACGTGGGGCGCGGTCACGGGCAGCTGTGTGCTTGAGGGCTTTTGTCCAGGCTGCAAGGAGGACCCACGTCTGTCCTCATTCTAACTATTCAGCACTCCTGACCGCGGGGTCTTCGAGAGCCCCTGTGCAGAGACAGTACTGGTTGAATGGGCTCACGCTGGAACTTGGTCCTTGCACCGTTTCCCCAGCCCCCGAGCCCTACGCCACGACGCTCGCTCTTCAATTACGTATGAACCTCTCGGGAAAACGAAAACCGCGCAGCCCACGGGAAGAGACCATCTCTCCCCCACGCTCACCCCGACAGCGACACCCCTGTCCGTCACCGAGCATGTCACACTCACACTAAAAAGGAAGTGATGGCATTGCATGTGAACTCACTAGATAATGGTACAGAGTTTAAAAACACTCTATATTTAAATTAAATTATTTGCTGATGATTCTGTACTTCTCAGTCACAAATGCCAAAATGGTGGATTAGCCATAAAACAAAATGCAAGGATCTGGCATTATTTTTTCACGAAGATGAAAGAAGTTTGGCTCTTGTGAAGGTGCTTGCTCGGCCCTTCTGCACTCGCTCCTGTGCTCCTTGCCCGCGGCTGGGCCAGGGTTCTGCGGGGAAGAGCCCCAGCCGTCGACCTTGGGCTGAATCCTTGACCGCTGACCCAAGCATTCCTCTAGGTGGAAGGGATTTGACTCTGTGGGAAAAATCCTCCAATACTGGGATTTACAACCTTTTCAAATTAACTGAGTTTATGTTGAGGGAAATTAATGCCACTAAAAACCGCATCAAGGGGCTTTGGACCCACTGGTTCCTCGCAGCGTCTCACACGCACCGTTGTTTCCATGAGCTGGTCAAGCACAGGCTTTGGAAGCCAGGAACTGCCCCCCAGATGCACGGCCCTTCCCTTGATGCTCGAAGAACCTCAAAAGCAGGAAACTCTTTTTCTAAATCTGTAAATTACACCATAAAACCCTCGAGCTTGCAGGGACTCACCAAGCCTGGTCTCCACGGACAGTGCCCCCCCCCCACCGCAGGACAGGTGCCCGAGGCTTCGGGGGGCGGAGGCCACACTGAGCTCCCATGAAGAGAGAGGGTGGAGATACTCGGAAAGAAAGGACTGCCGGAGGGTGTTGTTAACTCAGCCTGAGAGCGGGGGCTTCAGTGTAGGTCTGCCCTACCCTCGCTTCCACTTCCCTAAAGGTCTGGGTGCGCCATTCCGTCCACCCCGCACCTGCCGCCTTTGCTTTGAAGCGTGGACAGGTCCAGATTGGGTGGTGATGGGGTGCAGACGTGGCTTCCTCACCTGGACCTCTGCCTCCCTTGTGTAAGCTCCGCGGGGATTCGGGAAGAGCAGCTGTCTGTCTTCGGGGTCAGGACCCCTGCTCGGAGAGTCCTGGGAGGGCAGGAAGGAAACTGAGATGCTAAGTAAGTCGTCCGGTTTAAAGAACAGTTCCACGTGACTGCATGTTTTGTTCAGATAATTTGGTGGTAAAGACGGAGACGAACCACACCACTGAGGCTCCGGGCTCTGGCATCGGAAGGCACTTCACTATTACTTTTATTTGCTTCTTTGTACACTTGACATTTCTTTAGCGAAAACAAGAAAGCCATAAGAACTTTTGGAGCAAATAGTCTATCCTACATTCATGCTAGAAACCAGTACAGATCTGCTCATCTTACGACTGGTGCTTTAGAAAGTGTAGCTCTTGAGTTTTTAGTGAAAAAGTCCCCAAAGCACGCCGGTTGTCCATCTCTAGTGTGTGGATAAGGGAAGGGACATCTCCCAAACCCCCGCGTCCACTGTTGGCTTCCTCAACTAACCGGCTGCTCTCGATGGCCTTGCTAAGCCAGGGGGCAGGGGCCCCACAACCGGACCGTGCAGGAGTTGTCCTCAGTGAGGCAGAGGCCGCTGTGGCCCGTGCCCCGCATGACCTTCCTCACGTAGTTCTCAGTGTCCCTAAGCTTGACAGACCGTGCACCAGACACCTGTTGAAAACAAGATGTTACCCAGGACAATTGCAACAGGGAGAGCTGGGACCTAAGTCCAGACGCACAGGGCAGGTGGGGGCTTCCGAGGCCGACAGTCCTTGACGGCATCATGTCGGGTGTCCGGGAGGAGGGGGAGCATGCGTGATGACCGGGTGGAGGGAACCTCCACAACCAAGTTAGCAGGACCCGTGCGGCAAGCAGGCTGGTGGTCTGAGAACAGGCCTGAGCCTCCGAGGAAGGTTTCGAGGAGCCGGACCCTTGATGGGGTCCACACTGCACCCAAATGTGTTCTGCCGGGACACACGGACACCATCTTACATTCCGTCCACATTACCTGGATGTCCCGTCTGCCTGGTCACATGAAACCTACTGCCATTTTTGGAGAGCTTAGTTGAGATTCTTGGCCATAATAATCTGCATTTCACATTCTAAATCTCCTCCGTCTTTTCTAGCTGAATCAACGCCCCGGGCTGTTTGATGGCGCAGTAGGCTGGCGCTCTCCAGGCCGCTCTCTCCAGAGTCCCAGAGGCAGAATCCGGGCTTGGGTTGTGCACAGTCTCAGTCATCAACAACTTGGGACGCATTCTGGTGTAGGAGGGAAGAAACAGATGGTAAAGCAAGGCCATGTTTGCCCCTCCATGTTCAAAACCACTCAAAAAATCCCAGCCCAATTTCCAACATTCTCACTAAAAGAACAATGACAAAAATGCTTGAACATGGTCATGCGCACATCAACCAAAGTGGCTACCCTTACACTTCCTACCCGTTAACTGAGATGGTTCATGAATTTATCCAGTCAGCCAGAAGTGTCTATCACTCCTACCACGTGCCAGGCACCGAGCAGGGGCCATGGGCAGAGGGTCAGTGGGGTGGATGGGGTCCTGCCCTGTGGGATCCCAGGACCCTGGGATCATGACCCAGGACGGTTGGCACAAAGCTCAGTGCCATGGAGCCGGTGCCACACTGACTCGGTTCTTTTGATTTTTAGCACAGGGCTAACGCCGTCTAGTAACGAGGAGGACTAAAACAGAGGCAGAAGGAAATCACAGTGGCATAGCTCTCTTTCCACAGACCCTTGGCTCAGTTGGCTTCCCTCAGTCATGCTGGGAAACACTTCCGTGTCAGCCAACACTCGGAAAGGTAATGCTCCGGAGAGTGGAAATGAACCAGAAGCCCTCGCCCTAAATTCCTAGGTGAAAGAATACCTTCAAACTCACTTAAGTTTATTACAATGCAGATCTAATTCAGTCTACATCCCCACACAGGCCAAAGGAAAAGGTGTCCCACTGTGGCCTCTGCAGACAAGAGGCAGGAAGGCCCAGCAGAAGAGCAGGCAGGCATTTCTCAGAGGCCCTGGCTGCAGGCCTCGGACCTGGCCCCGAAGGAGTGAGCCCGGCACAAGCAGTGGACACCGCCTCGGGAGCCCCTGTTCCGCTGAGTAGAAGGAGAAGGTACATTCTGATGCCTGGATAGTCAAACCACCTCCTGGCCGTCTGCTGAGCTCCCACGGGCTCCAGAGAGGAAATCTGCAAGTGCAGTGGCTAGAAACTGGAGCCCACGTAATTGCTCCGGGTCTGCTGAGATTCTGCAGACTGCTTCCAGAACAGGTCTGCTGAGAGTCCACTGACCGCTTCCAGAAAGCAAAGAGCGTCCCCGAGTAGCAGCAACCAGTCCTCCAAGGGCCACGGCCCGGCACCCGCTCAAACGGAAGTAACACGATTTTATCACCCTGACTTATGGATCCAGGTGCGCTAATGGAAGACCACGTAGAGCCCAAATCCCGCTAGGTGGGGAACTTCTGGCTGCTGTTGTCTGCCCTTCTCAGAAAAAGGTCTTTCTTTGGATACAACTTTAGTCTTATCTTTAAAAAAAAAAAAGTAAGCATATTTTCCAGCAGATTCTTATTTCGTTTTCAAGATAGCATGCATTGCTACCTGCACTGGCTTCTCACCTGAGTTGGGATAACCTGGTTCAGTTACGGTGATCATCAAACTCCCATAAAATAAATACCCAAGAATGTTAGGAGGCAAAGAGGCTCTGAAGGCCCTTCTGTAAGGATTCATCTTTTCTTGTCTTACACTACATTTGGTAAGCATGTCCTCCTCTCTGTATCAGGAAAAGAAGGAGAACTTCATTATTGTTTTAAAGATTTTATTTATTTATCTGTCAGAAAGAGAGAGAGCACAAGCAGGGGAAGCAGCAGGCAGAGGGAGAAGCAGACTCCCCACAAGCAGGGAGCCTGATGTCAGGCTCAATCCCAGGACCCCGATATCAGGACCTGAGCAGAAGGCAGACACTTAACTGACAGAGCCATACAGGTGTCCCAGGATTCCTCTTTTCTTTATGAATTTTGAGGTTTCTTAGAGTGATATACACACAAACTTTTTGAGCCCATGAGGATGCACAAGTCAGTGAAAATACACATCAACACAGACTCCAGTGCCCCCTCAGTTGTAATAGATAAAAATAGGAAAACAAACCATATGTCCATCTATGAGCAAATCAGTACACAAAATGTAGCATAGCCACCCATAAAATCCTACTGGCGATAAGAAGGAACAAGCCACTAATTCATACTCCACATGGACAAACCTCAAAAACATACTAAAAACAAAATTAAAATATTATGCTGAAAATGCCAGACCTATAAGAGCATACATTGAATTATTCCATTTATGTAAAATTTATAGAAAAGGACAAAAATATCTATAAGCAGAAAACTACAGAAGCAGACCAGTAGTTGCCTGGCACTGGGCTGGAGTTGGGGTTGGGGGGCTATTATATTACTCAATATGTTTGGACATCTAGAAACATTATTACTAGGTATTTGACAGAGGATGAGAACATGTGGAAAATGTAGTACTAGGTTGATAGAAAATCATTCCATGAAAACAATCATGCAAATATTAACTCCAGGAAAAATGTAAAGTCACACAGCAAAGGAAAAATAATCACAGGGCATAACTTGACTTAGCAGTAAATAAAAATGATTTATCCAAAACCAGTGGCAAAAGTGTGTTAGGAAGAGGGGGGGTCACGCTAAAAAAGACATATAGGGTAGGGCAGAAATCAACACCAGTAGGATAACTATATTATTTATAAATATGGAGACAATAATTGAATAGGTCATAGAAATGGGAAACGCTCTGAGGAGTGAGATTAAAGGATGGTGGGGCTGTACTGCATTTTCTCATAAACCTTTCAGTCTTATTTGATTTTAAACAATGTTCATATTATCTTTTGAAATAATAGAACCATTCTGAAAAGCAAGGGCACTGAACAAAATAAATCATGACAATCTACTCTCTCCACCATTCTGAAAGTATATTTTAGTGCCAAAAAAAGTCAGAAAAACAAAAATTAAATTAGTGCAAAGAAAGGGATGCCTAGGTAGCTCAGCCAGTTAGGTAGCCTACTCTTATTTCAGCTCAGATCATGATCTCAGGGTCCTGGGATTGAGCCCTGAGTCAGGCTCCTTGCTCAGCAGGGAGTTTGCTTGAGGATTCTTTCTGTCCCTCTCCCTCTGCCCCTCCATCTACTCACATCTGTTCTCTCTTTCTCTCTCTGTCTCTCTCAATCTCAAATAAATAAATCTTTTAAAAAATTAGTTCAAAGAAATTCTCTTTTTTTTCTTAATTTTATCATTTTACTGCAGATGAATGAAAATTTCCTTGTGGTCTAGTGGTCATCTGGGATCACCACCATCACCAAAGAAAGAGGACCATCAGATGGAAGAAGACATTGTTGAGTTAGGCTTTCAGAAAAGGCTCTTTTCACCTTTCTCCCTCTTTTCCTGACTCTCACCTGGAATGCAGAAGTAATGGCTGAAACATCAGCAGCCACGATAAGACTACGAAGCAAAATTAGGTTGGAGGCCAATGAGGTAGAGCAGAAGGATAGAAGGAGCCCTGGTCCCTAAGGAAGTTGGAGCTCCCATGACAGCATAGGCTGCCCACCTCCAACCCCCTTTGGGGGAGGGGGTTGTGTTCTATTTTATTTAAGCTACTGTCATTTCCAGTGTCTTTTGTTAGCAACCAAGCTCAATTCTTTGAGGATAGAGCTTTGCAGAGACCTCGTTCCATTCTTACTTAGAGGCCACCTAACCTTTCCCGGTGTACATTCCAAAAATGAATGGATTTCTTCAGCAGACAGTGTGTCCACAGCAAGAGCCAGGCAAGGAGCCAAGAGCTAGAATGGGCTACGCCCCACAGCAGCCTGCTCCTGTGTCAGATCACCGCATCAGGGAGTTTTTCCGAATGTTGGTCCTCAAACCTCTTCTCAGCAGTTCCTGTCCCCCATCCCGATTCCGCCCTTCAGCCAGTGATGCCCAATCTAACTCACGCCCAGAATCACGCTGGACTGAGCTGCTGTGTACCGACAGCGGTCTCCACCTGGACCAGTGAGATGGGAGGGTATCTGAGGGCACTTGCTGGAGGGCTCTCAGAAGCAACAGCGCACCTGAGGATCCTCCGGCTGCCGCCATTCCACCAGGCATTCCCATCTCTGTGGACGGGACAGGAGCCCAGGCCTGCCCCAAGCTCTCGGGCACAAGGGCGATACTCACAGTGGGCTGAGGGGCGGCTCCCAAAGGACACAGCCGCATCTTCATCCCCAGGCCTGGGGCTGCAACCTTATCTGGAAAGAGAGACCACACAGACGTAAGCTAGTTAAGGATTCAAGACAAGAGCTTATCAGGACTATGTGGGTGGGCCCTAAATCCAATGACAAGTGTCCTTATAAAAGCCACCGCGGAGAGAGGCAGACACACCCGGGGGAGAAGCCATGTGAAGGCAGAGGCAGACCGGAGGGCGTGGTCACAAGCCCAGGGGCCCCTAGAGCCTCCAGCAGTGGCAGAGGCTGGAAGGACCCTCCCCTAGAACACATGTGGCTCCAGGACTGGGAGAGCATCATTCGTGCAGTCCTGAGCCACCAGCGTGTGGCATTCCTTATGGACGCAGGACACTGATGCACTGCTTCCCTCACGCCCTCTTCCATGACATGCTCAGGACACACACCCCCGTCCTGCCAGGCCCCAGGACCCCCCACATGACACCCGAGGCTCCCACCTTGCATCTGACCTGGGAGTCACACGTTTGCTCCTTTGCACCCCAGAGGTGAAGGGGGGGCGGGCAAGCCTCAGCTGGGGGTCTGGCCCCTCAAAGGGAACAAAGACAGACCATCCAGCACCAGGGACTGCGGGTTCAGGTAACCCCACTTGGTGAACTCCCAGCCAAGTGCTCAGCTCCCTGTGTGACGCCCCCTCCTCAGAGCTGCCCTGCCCAGGGCATTCTCGGGAGCAGCCCTGGCTGAGCTGGTTTCCCAGAGTCACCCTGTTTGATGCCCTTTCCCCAAACACAGATGCCCGCTAGGCTAACGTTTCTGTGGTTCATTATTTTTCTCATGAAAAGTAATGAGTTTTAAAACAGTTCACCTTCTGGAGATGAAGATCTGGCTGGAGGAACATTAATGCTGCCTGACCCCGAGCCCGCAGTGCACGGAGATCTTTGGAAAGGTCGTGTCTCCCTCACTGGGAACAGGTCCTGGGGGAAGCAAGCAGCGTCCTGATATTTTCACGAAGCACACACATGCAGACAAGGATGTGGGGAGGATAGAAAAAGTCCCTTAAAAGAGTGTTTTTCTAATTGAACACATTAGACTTCAGGGATCGTATTTAGAGACTTTTCAAACGCGCGCCGGGTAACTGGCCAGCCACCTGTTTCATGGATGAGGTTGTACGAGCCACGGCCACGCACATGCTCAGTGTCGTGGGGCTGCTTCTCTGTGAGGCAGAGCTGCGGGGGCTTCGGACCTTCACAGGGAGAGCCCGCTGAGCTTCACAGAGCGGGTGGAGGTCAGGGCCGCGCGGGACACGGCGGGTCGAGGCACTACGGCATCATAACAAAGCTCTTGTCAGCCTTAAACCTCCGGGGGCTGACGACCGGTCATTTTAGTTCTTCTTTAATCTTTCCTGTGTTTTCCAAACTTTCTGCAATGAGCATGATAACTTTTATCCAAAAAACCCACCTTTTTATGAAAGCTGTCCTGTCATGGAGCCAGCCCGCGCAGAGCCGTCTCTCCGTCAGCGGCAGGATCTTCGGGTGCAGGGGTGGGAGGGCGGGTAACGGGAGGCATGGTGGATGGAGGGTAATAGAGATGCGCCTGGGCAGCCCGGGACCTGGAGCGAGCAGGGGTGGGAGGTGGGGTGCGGCAGGGGCGGGGTGTAGGGCATGGGCTCTGAATGTTTCGCGGGGAGGGCTGCTGTTCCTCAAGCTCCCGCCCGGCACAGGCCCTGAAGCCACACGCCTGCCGCTCTCTGCACCTGGAGCATGTCCTGACTTGCTCCAGGGCCCGCGGGGCGCGAGGGCAGCAGGGGTTTGCACCCCACAGAGACGAGGGAGCGCGGGTGTGTGGCCGCTGCGTGGGGACCAGGTCGGAGGAGGGCTGCAGGGAGACACACAGGAGAAGGAGGCTTTGTCCCCGGCCGGCCCCTCACCCTCCTCTGAGGGGGTCCGCGTCCACACGTGGTCTTGCCTGGGGCAGTGGCACTGCGGGATCCAGACGGATGACCCGCCCTGTGCGCCCAGGGGGAGCTGCGGGGGCTGCATAGGCGGCGTGTCACCGTGTCGGCCCGTGTGGGCTTCGCGGGAGCCCGAGACTTCCTCCTCCTGCAGGACTCCCCTTCTAAGGAAACTGATACATTTTCCTCAAAGTCCACGAAGGTTCCCTGAGGATGAAATGAAAATATTTGCATTTATTTCAGGAAAATGCAGGAGAGCAAATGTGGTACAGTGAGGCTAGTTATTACAATCCAGAGTCTGTGGAGTGGACACCAGGAGCGCCTGAGGCTGGGGCGGGACGCCGCTGGGGGCTCTCCAATCCAGCCATGTCCGGAACTTCCAGCTCTTCCCCGCATCCAGAGGGTCTCCCACGACAGCCCAGGGACACAACCACACACAAAACGCAAGTACCCGGTCGGGCCATGTGGTGCCATTGGCGCTGGGCTCCCATCTGTGGAGAGGGCCCGAGTAGCAGACGCAGGGCGCCGTCCCCGCCACACCCCGGAGGCAGCTCTCCCAGAGCGTGGGCGACCAGCCCTATAGCCGGAGAGCCTCGGTCAGCCCAGCCCCCGTGGAGGCGGCGTGCCGACCCTTAGCGCCCTGCGTGGGGGGGGGGGCGCCGGCGGTGTTCTCACGACCATCTCTAGGTATTGTGCAATTCGACCTCATGGTGCACGACCAAGCTCACCATGGACCCCCCAGAACAAGTCAGGAGTGCAGACAGAGCTCATGGCTTCACACCCAGGGCCCAGGGCAGCCATCATCCCCCTCCTCTCCAGCTGTGTGCAGAAGGGGGGCATTCCATCCAGTCCTGCCCAGCTGGGGGAGGCACCGTTGGGCGGGCACCGGCAGGTCCTTCAAGGGGCACATGGGACAGGCACACATTGGGTGCAGCTTCTGGGCTCTCTAGGGCTCCTGTCCACCACTGCCCACTACTGCCATGACCACAGCTCCTTCCTGGACAGGGGTGACCAGACCTGCATGGTGCGCCACACGTGGGGACATCGTCAGCCTCCCACACCAGTGGGGCCACGTGGCATCAGGACAAGGGTGCCGCACACTGTCAGTGTGGTCATGGTGCACAGCCGAGCTCAGGACGTAGACAGACTTCTGGAAGGATCCAGGACTCCAGGGGAGGGCGTGAGAGGCTCCCTTCGGAGCCCTGCCTGTGACGGTCGTGTGCACAGAGCTGGAGCTGACCTTCCTCTCTGCGAAGGGAGGCGCTGCCCACCCCGACTGGGCTCCTTTAGATGCCCCAGCCAGCCTCCCTGTGATCTTGAACGCCCCCACCTCCCAGTTCCCTCCCAACGGACCCCTCAAGCTCCCTGCTCTGCACCAGGACACACGAGGCACAGGACAGGACTTGCAACCCCAACTGCACTCCCAGACCCCTGGCCATACCATCCACTGCTTGCTCGCTCAGACCCCAGTGCCCACGAGCCCTGACCCTCACTCACAGACTCTGGATTGAGGTCATCCCTGCAGGGCGGCCCCCTCAGAGGCCTCAAGCCCCTGGACCATTAGGAGCACCCAGGATGAGCTGGCCTCCCTCGGAAGACCCACTCCAAAGGGGAGTGCTGACCATTCACCCAGAGTCTGCTCCAGCAGCCACCCCCAGACCCAGCAAACCTCCCTGAGAGCTGCCAGTGGGCACTCAGGGCGTGGGGTGAGCTCAGAGAGGGGCAGTGTCCCTGGGATGCCAGGGAAGGTGTCAGTGGGGGACAGGGGCCACTTCCAATGTTCCCAGCAGGAAGTGAGTCCTGGGATTCCCGGGGGGAACACGGCCCAGCTGAGCTCCCACACTGGCTTCCGGATGCCCCCAGCACACCTCCCATCTCTCCTCATCCTCTGAGCAGAGCACAGTGGCCATCAGGCCCTGCAGCCGCCTTCTGAGTGCCAAGGGCCTGGGTGTCACTGGGGCACTGCCCACTCGGCTGTGAAGGTCACTCCCATGACACACAGACCCGACCCCAGGGACCAGAAACGTGGCCAAAGGTTTGGCAAGGGCTAACTGTCCTGGAGCTGTTCCCTTATGTACGCTGTGTGACCAAACACCCCACGTTGAGTGGCCCCTCTGCGTGGCTGCTCGGGCCCCTGACACCAGGGCTGGCTTCCCAGAGGCAGGCCCCCTGGGGCTCTCAGGTCCCAGCAGGGCCACTGCCCAACTTCTGTCTGGGTCTGGAAATAAGCACGGAGAGGGGCCACACCCAACCACCAGCGTCCGTGAGGCTGTCAGCGTTGGCCACGGTATCCCCGTCGCAGGCTCGTGTCAGGGAGGTGCCCGACCCGGGCCACTGCAGTGAGGGGCTGCCGTCCGCCTGACCGCACCCCGGCCGTCCCGGGTCCAGAGGCCCCCAGAGCCCCGGCAGCGGGCAGCGCCAGACGCCAGGCCCCGCGTGCGGTATCGGCTTGCGGCCCGCAGCTGCAGGAATTTCTCTGAGGTGAGCAGCACATAGCTACTTCCCACACGTTGTTTTCCTTGATTAAAAACTGATTTTCTGCTCTGCTCTCAGAATTGGTTTTCATTGCCTTTGGAGGAATAGAAGGGAGAGGGATAAAAAATCTCCTGTAAATAATCTTCCTCGGGAAAGAGATGGAAGAAAAGAAAACCTAATTTGTCTGAATTTCCTTTTTATGAAATAAGCTCATACTTAATGAAAACAGTTTATGCCGTGCGTATATCATCTTTATGTTCCGGGCAACCGTGGAGAAATCTCCGCTTTAAAACATCCCTGGAACGCACGTGGCGGGGCAATGAGCCCAGCATGTCTGTGGTATGGAAATCCTTCTGCACACCGGGTGCGGGGCTGACGAATGTGACCCCAGCACAGCGCACGACGCGGGGAGCGCGGCCCGCACCCAAACCGCGCCGGCAGGATTTAATATTCTGCAGGACAATTGAAACACTTGGGATTAAAGTAGATGCACTTTTAAAATCATAGATCTTCTGTTTACTGTGAATCCCTTTTCCTGAAGGAAACTAACAATTTAACACGTCTCCAGGCTCTACTCAAATGGGTCATCTGAAATATGAGATTTTTAAAAAATAAGAAAACAGAGCAGACAGAGGAAAGACATCCTCTCAGGAGCTAAAAGGCCCCGAGCGCATCCCACAGACGACACACTCACTCCTTGAGTTCAAGCCTCGGGAAAACGTCCCAGCTGGGGGAGGACGGCTCTCAGGGATGAGGGACGGGGACGGGGGGTGCACGCGGCTGCGTGGGCTCTACTTGCTGGCTGCCCACTCGCCCCTGGCCCACACGCCGGGAGACTAAGGAGCCAGCGGAAGGGAATGGGATCTGACAGCCAGGGGCCTGGGGATTACCTGCATTTGATGAAGGAGAAACTGAGGCACTCACTGGTGACGTCCTCTGTGGAGCCCGACCCAGAGGAGGTCTGCCCGTAACACCGGCTGAATAACTCAAGCAGCTTCAGATGAAGCCACACTCAGAACCATCCACGGTCGAGATGTTCCAGGTGTGTGTGCGTGTTGGTGGCTCTTTGGTGGACAAACCACGGGGACACATTGGCCAGTGGGCTTTGTTCCCAGAGAGTGGTGGGGCTGGTTGTCGGCTGGGTCACAGGGGACACAGGCACGGTGGCCAGGGCACCCGGCCAGAGAGGGAACCCATGTGCAGGCATGCTTCCAGCCCCCGCTGAGGTCACCGCCCCGGCTGCAGCTCCGTTAGGGAAAGCCTCCGTGTCCACAAGGGGTGGGGGGAAGCAGCGGGGGGTGCACGTGGCCCCATCCATCCCGTGGAACGGGAGGTGTGGGTGTGGAACCAGAATCTACGAAGCTCACGGTCACGTCTGTGTTCTGTGTAGCCGCAGCCGTGACGCTCAGGCCACTATATAGGCGTGTGCTGGCTACGTGAGTGTGTGTGCACACGCAAATGCACTTGTGTGTGAATGCAGGAGACGGGGTAGAATTCGGCAGCAGGTCCAGCAGGAAGGAAGAGAGCCTGCCGGGTGCCCTGTGTGTGCAGGAAGCTGGACGTGGCACCTGCCTGCTCCTGCCACGTCTGCAGGACCCACAGTCCCTCTGTGTCCTCCGGTGCTTTCTGGATCAGCGTCTGGGAACACGCCAGAGCCGACCAGGGGCCGCGTGTTCTCTGTGGGACGTCTGGCTTGTATTTCCCTGATTTCTGCCTCTTCCGTTACTTTCTTCATGTTTATTTTCCTCTCCTCCATGTAAACTCTCGAGAAGACATCGCTGCGTTTCACCTCGATCACTACGTCTGGGGACGCGTGCTCTCACGCGGGACAACGCCGTGCTCCTCCCGACGCTCCCCTTGCACCTCGTGAGACGTGAGACGCTTCACCATACACGCCCTGCTTCTCCAGCTCCACATCTCTGGCGGCGGCCACGGCCACGGCACCAGCATCCCTGACCCGCCGCCGTCTGCCCACATGGATGCCGTCGGACTTGATGCACCACGTGGCCCCTCGCTTCCCTGTCCACGCGTGTGCATCACGTATTTTCTGTCTATTATGTTACAGAACTCAGAATACATTTCAAATCACTTTTTTTATTCAGCATATTTCTAAGGAAATCAGGAGGGAGATATCAACGTTCCATTCCCTCCTGGATCCCTCAGCCTCCCTTGTAGGGGGGCCTGGCAGCAATAATTTATTTCGCTTTGGTTTGTCTAGAAAATGTCTTTATTTAACCCTCATGGATGTGCGATATTCTCAGTGACTGTGGAATGTTCTAATAGAAAACCTTTTATTTTTGTCCTAACTTCCACTGTTTCTGATGGAAAATGAACCATTACTCGTGCTGCTATTCCCCTGAATATATATTGAAGTTCCTCTCGCTGCTTTTGGATTTTCTCTCTGTTTTGAGGACTTTGTAATGTTCCCATTTGTTGGGGTTTCTTTCATGTTTTTCCTGCTTGAGGCTCACTGACCCTTTTGGAACTGTAAGGTTGAGTCTTTTATCAAATTTGGGGGAAATTCTGAGCAATGTCTTTAAATATTTCTTCTCCTTTGCTGTCCCTTTTCCCTCTGGGATTCCAGCTTCCCCACATAGTAGATATTTGTCAGATAGAAAGTATTTTAGACTTCATGGGCTGTACGTTCTGTCTCAAAAGTACTCACCTCTACCCGTGCAGTGTGAAGGCAGCCCTCGCTGTACATAAAAGAGTGTGCATGGCCGTGTTCCAATAAAACTTTATTTACAAAAGCATGTGGTGGGCCAGATTTAACCATTGCCTTCTGCTTTTGGGTGCGTCTGCAGTCTCACACATACACTCCTGGGCCTCAGAAACGGGCCCACCTTTGGGGTGCCGGCCTGTCCGGTGGGGGCTGTGAATCTCCTTGACATCTACACCACACTGCCACTCACTGGGCCGTCCGGGAGAGAAGTGCCGCCGTCCCCTGAGGATGGCCTGTCTGCAGCCACGGAGCAGGCCTCCTCACCAGCCATTCCCGCACACGCACACAAAGGGGAGTCGGGGCGACTGGGTCACAGACGCTGGGAAGCACGAAGCCTGGCCCCTGGTTACAGTAGGACCTCGACAACAACGGCTGCGTATCTACTTCATTCCACTAATTCATGTACTCAGAAAGGGCGTGTTCCTCCCCTGCAGCGTTCTGCAGTGTTGTGCACAAGAGACTGGATCTCTGCTCCCTCGGGGCCCATGTGGGCCACGCACAGGGAGGAGTTTCCAGATGGTAATTGACGCTGGCGGAGCCCCTGCCCCGATGGCTCATCTCTTCTGTGTGGTACTTGCCATGTGCCTCATCTGTACCACGGGACACCACAGCGAGGGAAACAGAAGAATGTGGCTTTGGTGCCCAACTGTGGGATCCGAGGGACTCTCCTTGGTGGTTTGACTCCTTGCATCTGTCATCTCACCTGCACAACGGATGAATACCTTCCAAGAGTCGCTTCTTCGCCTGGATGGCACCTTACCTGAGTAAGTCTTCACCCACAAAGGGGGGAGTGTAGGACAGGGTTGGCTGTCTGGGGGACATGGCCCCAGGGAGCAGGAGTGGGGCCTGGGAAGAGCCGGGGACAAGGACGGAAGGCAGTCTGAGGCCGTCCCTGAGCCTGTCACCACTAGGGGATCTCGTGCATAAGCTCGCTGTCTGCTAGGCAAGGCTGGAGGAGCAGAGCGTGCGCACTGACTCCTGCCCTGTCCATCAACGGTGTGCCAGGCGGGTGAAGGAGGGTCCCACAGTCCCAATGCAACAACGTGCAGGTGACAAGCTGGTCCCACGAGCTGAATGCCACCATCCAGAGCAGGACGGACTGCCCAGGGCAGGGGCTGGTGGACTGCACCAGCATGGGGCTGCTTGTCCCAACCACGTCCAGTCTCCAAGGTGGCCAGGAGCCCCTGGGCCGGGCCCAGAGGCGTCCCAAACAAACGTCTAAAGCACTGAGTGTGTGGCGGGAACTCGGACGCCACCAGCGACAGCTGTCATTAGCGCTATAGTCAGGAGCACAACCCACTCTAAGGAGCAGAACACAGCCAACGTGGTGATCTGTCACCTCTGAGCTTAGGCTGCACGCCACTGTCTGCTCACAACTGAGGCCGGTCATCCAGAGCCCCTTGAGGGCCTGAATCCTGACCGCAGCCGTGGAAGTGACCCTCTCCGCCCTGGCTCCTTCGGATGACACCAGAGCCCAGGCCCGCACAGGCTTCACCGGCCTGCAGCCTCGCCGGAGCCCCCAAAGCCCAGGCCCGCACGGGCTTCGCCCAGATCCACAGCCTGCTGCAAGTCGGAGAGAATGACCGGTGGTTGTTGTAAGCCGCTAAGTCTCGCGATGTTGTTAGGGCAACTGTTAACTAACGCAGGGCTTGGGCCATCACGGGACAGGGAGGGAGATGAGGTGACCGGCTCGGGCCCATCGGGGCTGCTCCTGGGAGCCGCGGATACGGTCACCAGAGGGGGCTGGCAGTGAGAGGAGCCTGTGGGGTGGACTTCTTCATTTTCTCTCAGACACGCTGGCCGAGAGCCTGCTGCCCTTCTGGGCCTGAGCGGGGCCCTATGTGAGTGCCACAGGGCCCCCCTGGGACGCTGTGCGTCTGGGCTCGGGTCGGAGTGGGTTCTGGGCCAGCAGGACTGGTGTGTGTCTCACGCCCGGCCCTGAGCGGAGCTGTGATTGGACGCAGGGCTGGTGACCGCGGGCCGCGATCGGGGTCTTTCCTGCAATATGATTCTGGTTATCGGCTGGACCTTCTTGAATTCTCAGAAATGGGGCACCGAATTGAACCATGGAAAAGTGGTCGAGGGAGTTCAACTCTTTTTATGTCAACTTGCTGGCAGACGCTCCTGGAGAATATTTTTCCAGTGAGGTGCTTATGAAAAACATTTCTGAGTACCATAAAATCAATTGAGTTTATAAGAGAAAGCTATTGTTCCAGGAAACTTCACTAGAAAATCAGAACAGAGACCCAAGGAATAAGAAAAAGGAGGAAAAGCCAGGCCAACAAAGGACTCTTTCAGCCCCGACTTTGAGGTGGGTTTGGGCTGGCCCAGGCCCCGCAGGGACATGCTTCTCGGGCACGTGTGCTATGCGGCTTCAACCGCCCGTGCCAACCCCGTTCCCTCTCACTCCAGCGGCTGGTGACGTGTCCCCTGGGGTGTCGTGTGATGTGAGCGGGGGTCCTCCAGAAATGCCGACTGAAGGGGAGCTCGCTCCCTGTCTGCCTCTCCCGGCGGCCTCTGTGCCAACAGCCGCCTCTTGTGACCGGCCAGACGCACAATTTGCTTGCTGGGCACGCGCTCCTCGTCGCAGACGTCCCGGGGAAGCCGGGCCCACGAGGACCGAGGCAGGAGGTCCGCGAGGCCACAGGAGGCAGGAGGTCCGCGAGGCCACAGGAGGCGGGCGTGGCCGAGGCAGCCCCTCTTGACAGGCTCCCAGTTAGCGGACTGTGTGCTCGAACGCCATGGCTTACCTCCGTGTTCCTCAAAACCGTCCCCTTTGTGTCACTTCAGGGGCCATAAGAGCCCACAGATCGTCCCTGCGGCCTGCTTCCCCTTCCCGCCACCGCGAAGCCGCCGACAGAACCAGTGATACAAACCGCAGTGCTCCTGAGGTGACCCCCGCGGTTGGGTGGTGTTGTTTTGATGAAAATTGCACCTTCCTCGGGAGGGAGCTCTGAGAACAAAATGGTACCCCTGGATATAAAGTAATATTTCTTCTTATGGGGCAAAACATTATGTCAAGAATAAATAGAATGTGGAAAATACAAAATGTGTGAGGCCAGCAAATTCATGCCC
Organism: Ursus maritimus; assembly: GCF_017311325.1. NCBI lineage: Eukaryota > Metazoa > Chordata > Mammalia > Carnivora > Ursidae > Ursus > Ursus maritimus. The sequence goes on from NW_024423897.1 coordinate 62,279,397, forward strand.
TTGGTCATGGTGGCGACTAGACCCTCCAGCTGGGCTGCAGCCCCGACGGAGAAGCCCGGCAGCCCGCGGGGGGCCCCACATCCCAGCGAGAGCAGGCGGGACAGCACAGGGGACGGGCCGGGCCCTGTGAACCAGCTCACAGCTCCCATCTGCCGCATCTTAAATGTGGGGCAACGCAGCGTCCAGGCCGTGGCCCATCAATACCACCGGCCCCTAGAAGCAGCCACGACTGCAGGAGACCAGGACATGTGGAGAGCTGCCCAAGACTGCAGGGCCACGTCGGCGGGACTGGGGAGGCTCCCAGTGGCCAAGACGGGGCAATTTAATAATTGTGACAGATCAACAGGCAGAGCCGTGTTCAGATCCAAGGGTGATACGGACCCTCGACAACCACAGCCCTTATTTCTCCCCTTTGGGTTCCAAGAACCAGCTCGAGAGCACTCCGTCCCCATGCCGTGTAACCAGACGGAGCACCAGGCGTGTGGCCCTTAGAAAAGTGCCCCAGCTCCCAGAGGAGGGAAGACGTTTCCCGACCCTGCACGACCAGCGGCGTCACCAGCACCACAGAGAGAAGCAACGCCTCACGGAGACGCGCACCATCCGTGCGTCCCGCCATGCGCCCCCCACCCAAGCAGGCTCCGGAGGCAGCTGCCGGTGTACGGGACGTGCAGGGGACCCATGTGACCCCACTCCACCAGCCTGGGTTCAGCAGAAGCGGGAACTCGGACACTCTTCAGGACCAAAGCCCCGCTTCCTCTTTAACAACAAAAAGTCAGATGGAAGATAAAGGGTAGAGGGGACCCGAGTGACTTCACGACACAATGTGTGACCTGCACCAAATCCTGAGCTTAAGCAAACTGGGTGGAAACGAGGAAGGGGGACATTGTATATTTGGGGCATTCGGAGAATTATTGATAATTTTAGGTTTGATATTTGTCCGAGATGTTTTCTTTGTCTCTTTTACAGAAGAAAATATTTACAGATATGATGCTCTGAATTTACTTGACAGCAAACAGGTTGGGGAAACAGCAGGACTGGCCATGAGTTACCTAACTATTGAAACCACTGATGGGCGCCCACTCACTCTCTGTTCTCAATGTTTGGAATTTTCCATGAGGAACAGGTTTTAAGTGTGGAGTTTGAAGCAGGAGAAGGTAATGTCTTCGTGCCCTACATACTTCTTGTCTAGACTGAGTGTGGAAGTGATGGACCGAAACGAGTGTTCCGCATGCCGTCAGCTTACACGGTCCCGCGCTGGGGGCAGCTATGCCCCCCACGTCCACCTGGGCAGCCTTGTCCTCTCTTCCAGCGAGTAGTTGGAGAGCCCGTGCACCTCAGGGTCAGGGCCGCTGGAGTCCATGGAAGCAGGAGCCGGTCCGGCTGGACTCCTCCATCGTCACCCCTCGGGAAGCAGGCTGGGCACACTCAGAGGGCAGGGACGTGGCCCCGCAACTGCACCAGCCGGGACTTCACGAGCCTGTCCCCACGCCTCCCTGCCTCTGACCGCACTAAGGCTTCATTACCCACAAGAGGTGCCGCAGCCCGGGAGAGCGGAGGTGACTCTGTGGGCAGCCGAGCCCAGCAGCCGAGCACATGGCCCCCAGCACGTCATCCGTGCACCAGGACCCCAGAAGACCGTAATCCAGGGTCGGAAGAGGCCACACCACAGCGATATCAGACCTGAAAAAGCAGATCAGAGGTAAACACATGGAACTGGAGGAGATTTGTATGCAGTGAGACCAGGAAGACGCGTACTGATTGTCTGTTGAGTGTGTGCCTGGAGGACCCGCGGCCGATGGAGAGATCTCGCCCCGCTGCCTGACCGCACCGCGCCCTGCCCCGCCATCCAGCGCTCGCAGCACCAGGCCTGCCACCGCGATTCACAGGAAAACACTGAAAACCCTTATCAGCTTGAACACAAGCTTTCTGTTTCTGGGTTTCTTAGGAAAACACTGCCTCCCGTGAGATTCGCCTGCTGTTTTCCAGGGAGCGTTTGGCTACAGATGGAGGCGGACGGTTACGGGTCCCCATAACTGTGCTTCTCTGTCTTAGGGTGGCTGCGAAGAGAAATCTGGGCAAAAAGCACATTTTCAAACTACCAGCTCAATGTGTTTTGAAACTTTTAGTCCATAGAAAATTTCTCCGAGCTCACGATCTTCCAGAGCACTCAGCCTATCCCCCGCGCCCGGAAAAACGGCTAAGAATTCAAGAGAAACCAGCAACCTTTGCTCAATGCTGTGGGAGGTGCTCACTTACACTGTGACTCCGAATGAGACCCCACCTCTTCTGGCTGGTGGTGCCGTGCACGGTCAGAGGCTCCTGGTGTTTGAAGGGCTTCTATTCTGGGCAGATGACGCCCAGCCCATCCCTCCCTGTCCCAAAGAGGCATAAGAAGGGCACCGAGAGTCAGTGTTGTCATGGGGGCAGGGGAGACAGGAGGGAGCAGACGCCCCGTGGGCACCAACTTGAGTCTGCTCCCACACCACAGGCGAGCTTCAAGCCTGCTGCCCAGGGCCCCAGGACCCCAGAGAAGCTGCAACTTGTCACAGCGTTCGAGATGGCCGGGAAAGTGTCATCTCTAATGCCTTCCTCTCTAGCGTTCTTGGAACAGAACGTCCCACGGACAAGACACCACACTGCTTCTGTCTGGCAGCAGGGGGGCCCTGCCGGGAGGGGAGGGTCTGAGCCGTGCATGTTGGCTCAGATGCAGGACCCAGGGCCCTGCACGCAGCACCTGCCCTGACAGTCACCCCAGGAAGAAAGGTAGGTCTAAGCTGAGCTTTCCTTGGACTGTGGAGCAGAGTGACCCATCCAGTCCCACCCAGGCTGCAGGAATAATGTTACACGTACGATGAAACAGAGCAAGTCTTCAGACGTAGGGTTCTTAAATATGGTGGTGACACCTTTTGAGGGAGTTAAATGGAAAGAGCATGCAAACCCTGGGATGGTGTTTGGGTTCAGGCAGTCGGGAGCCTCTGGCCCCCACAGGCCTGCAGACCCCTTCCCTCTGAGGGGAGACGGCAGGGGCTCAGGATGCCAGGCTGTGAGACCGCGGGTCTGAAGCCGCAGGTGTGCGTCGTCAGAGGCAAGAATCCCAAACCCCAAACAAGGCCCAGCCCACCAGGTGTGGTTCTGGGTGTGCGCACTGTGTGCCCAGGAAACTCGCGCTCATGCAGGAGCCCATGCTGGCGGTGAGTAGGGGGTGGGCTAAGTGACAGCCACCGGGGAAGTCTGTGGGGTGTGAAGACCACCGGGGTTAAAGGAAATGCTGGGAGGGAAGTGCATGGGGAAGGAGACCTCATTTCCAGGTCTGACATTATAACCATTTAACCACATTTCGTCAATTGTTAAAGAAAATACAAAGAAATATGCTTGGAGAACCTAATGGTGTACCACATTCTGCCACTTTCACGAATGTCTCGTCCTGTTCCTGGAGTCCCCACCGCCACTTCTCCACGAAGTCTAACAGAGAAAACCACAGGCAGTGTGGGTGCCCGGGGGAGACAGGCCACTGAGCCACGCCTGTGGGCTCCCAGCTAACCCTCCTCCCCAGGCCCAAGGTTCCAAGCAGCACCACCGTGTTCCCCAGCCAGAACCCCCGCACCCTCTCTGATGCCTGCCTGTCCGGGCCCCACACGCGTAACCAGCTGCAAAGCCCAGCAAGGTTCCTGCTTGCCCCCTCCTCCATCAGTCCCGACTGCATCGCCCCAGGTCAAGCACCCGTCGTTCCCTGGGTGCAGGCTGAGCTGTGTCGCACAACGGGCAAGCAGATGGTGGCTCGGACACACACGTCCACAGAGACCAAAGACGGGCAGTCCAGCAGAGGCAGTCGGACGAGCTCAGGACACGGCTCCCAGTTCCGACTTCAGAGTGACAAAGGTTTGCCCCTTCCCAGCCGAGGCTGGGGAGATGGAAGTAGGAAGCGGAGGGAAGCAGTGTCCTCTTCAGTCAGTCACGTGGGAGCCACATGCACCGGCCTCCCACGTCCCAGGGGCGGAAGACTTGTTTGCGGCCCATGCATCGCTGCAAGGGAGCCTGGCAGTGTGGCACCAGGGGTCTGTCACTGAAGGATGGAGGCCAGGATGGCTGCTCGCCACCCACCCGCACACCCACCCCCGCTGCGCGGCCAGAGTCGCCAGGTCTGCCGGTCAGCCCTTGTGCACCGGTGGGTAACGTGAGGCCATGGGAGTGATGGCACCAACATGCTCTCCAGGCAGAGCCCGTCGTTTTCTAACGAGAGGCTGTCGGTATTCAGGAGCTATGGTGCAAGAACGTAGGACTGAGTTTCAGATCTATGTAGTAAAATTAATATTCTAATTATTAATTAAATATAATCAAATCGTCATTATTATTCAAATATTTTAATCAATTATTAAAATTAGATAAAATATACAATACTTATTATTTGATGACGGATGCATATTATTTGATGAATAATAATGGAGAAAGTGGCTACCCTTACAGAGAAAAAAAAAATGCTGATCCCCGCCTCACACCATATACTAACAAAACATCCACAGGCCTGGATGTGAAGGTTGAAACTAGAAAGATAGAGGAGTGATGGGAACACACCCACAAATCATAGATCGGGAAGTAAATGACTGTGTCAAAATAACATACTTCCATTCGGTCAAAAATACTATCAATAATATTAAATGTTATTATTTAATATTGAGTTCTTAAAACTGGATAAAATAAAACTACTTATTACTATTATTTATTATTAATGTTATAATATTAAATATTGTTCTCTCCTTAAAGGACAAGAAATAAGGCTTTGATTTTTTAGGGCCACACCCGAACTTCTCTGCTTCTTTGTTCTTTAGACTGCTCATTTAAAACATTAATTTAAATGCTATTGCATCGTTATTTTTCTTTAAGTTCTGCAGACTTGTCGAAACGGTGCTCTGTCCCCCCACAGTCTTTGTGAGCCTCGTGACCAGTGGCCAGGGCCGTAGCCAGTGAGTCCCCAGATGCCCTTGTCTGAGCAGCCAGCCATGTGGACACCCAGGCTGTCCTACAAAGAGCCCCCGGGGCAGGGACGTGGGCCAGCGGGTGCGAGAAGTGTTCATTAATAGAAAGTACTCATGTCGAAGTAAGAAACTTTCTTGAAAACATTATTTTTTCCTGACCACGGCCGCAATGACAGGACACGCCTCCTTCAGCCTCAGCCTTTAGTGCCTTGTATACGTTGCCCTTACGTTGCAGTCTCCCTTTAAGACAGTGTTTCTTTCTTTCTACTTTCTCTGTATTGAAAATTATATCATGATGTATAATTACATAATAAGAGACACTCATAATTTATAATTATATACCTTATAATTAGCCTAATCACATAATAATATACAATTATATTATAATATCATGAATCTGACTTGCAAAAGAATAACTGTGGCAGTCAGATAGGACAGGTCGTGCTGTTATAACAAACAGTCCCAACATCCAGTGCCTTACAACCATGGCTGATTTTCACTCTCACAGTGTGTCCACCCAGGACACGTCCACCCAGGGCACGCCCGCCCAGGGCACGTCCACCCAGGGCACGTCCGCCCAGAGCATGTCCACCCAGGGCAGCAGGCTGTCTCATCCACAGAGCCCGGCTGAGGCTCTGCCATCCGAGGCACTGCCGTCTGCCCCAGCAGGTGAAAGGGGACAGGGTGAAGCACAAGCCAAAGACAGACACGAGGTCCCCACCTCCCTGGAGGCAGGCAAGGGCACTCGTGCGCGGCTCGAAGAAGCCTCCAGCGCTGGCCGTCAGCACCAACGCCCCACCACGCATCAGCACCTCACTGCAACCCTGGCCAGAAGCAAAATGGAGCAGGCTGGGAACCAGAAAAACCATGCCTGGAAGAGTCCACCACGCCTCCTGTGACTGTACAACTTTTGCTAAAACCTCGGGGAAGTCAAAGGTCCGAGAATGCGGTCACAAGGATGCCGCTCAGGCTGTTCAACGGGAGCAGACCCCAGGGAGGTCTGCGGAAGGCCCCAACGTTTAAGAGACCGGCAAAGTCACCAGGAGCCACACAGGATGAGAACACGGAGAAAAGGTCGCTGGTCCCCAAAAGTCAGGGCAGGAAACGGTACAACGCGGTAATTCCGCGGAAGCGTGGTTGTGCGGAACAGAGCACCAAGGCAGGTACTCACTGACGCATTTCCTATGCTCCTTCAGTGATGCATTCGTTCATTCTGCTGACCGTTCGTCCATCTGAGGACAGGTGGTCTCCAGCAGGACGCATGCCTTTCTCCTGTGCACTGGCGCCCCTGAGAACCGCAGCAGAGGGCGGGGACACGGGAGGCGCCGTCCGTGTGTCCTGCAGGAACCGTTTCAGCCTCCCCAGTGCAAGAACCTTCCTGATGTCTCCTCCTTGCTCTGCCCTCCTTTACGAAGAGTGCTCCACACACGTCCTCATTCACGCAGCACTCACCAAGCCCTTACTGTGTGTTTAGTGGCACCTACTATGTACGGAAAATTCTGGACCTTCCTGAAGCCTTCATCGTAGGGCAAGAGGGGAGGGAGTGAGGGCAAAGCAATAAAACAATGATACAACGTGTCCAATGGCGATACGATAAAGGAGGGAAAAAGGAAAGGAGCGGGTCTCACGTCCCCCCCAACTGCCCAGGGGCTGGCGGTGATTGAGAGGCCTTGGGCGGTTAAGAAGGAGGGTGCAATGCAATCCTTCCAGATGGACACACGGGAAGTGCTCTCAGTCCAGGGGCGGGGGTCCACCTTCCGTGGACAACAGTGTGGATGAGGCAGTGGGGGAGGGATCAATCTAAAGAAAATAACCCAGGCCAAGATGCGGCATTCCCAGACTCCCTGTTCTGGGTTCCACTGTGTCTGCGCAGAACGCATATGCTGCAGCGTAACCCCCGGTTCCCAGAACACGCCCTCGTTAGGAAACAGTGTCATCACAGACGTGATTAGTTAAGATGAACCTGGCTGGAGTGAGCCAACCCTAATTCAATACGACTGTGTCCTGATTAGAAAGGGGGGATTCGGGCACAGGGACCAATACACACACAGAGAGCGTGAAGACAGAGATCTGAGCGAGGGGTCAGGAGCCCCACGACGGCTAGCAGCCACCAGAGCTGGGGCGAGGCCCGGAGCAGCTCCCGCCTCGTGCCTCTGGGGGACCAGCCCTGCCGACGGCTTGGTCTCGGGCTTCTCCCCTCCAGACCGAGACGAAACCCGATAACCAGCTCTTTGTCACGCAGCCCGGGACACCGACAGGCCTCCCCCGCGGCAGAGCAGAAATGCTCGGCTCCCCTGAGCCCCGTGCTGGGGGGCCCCACATGGAAGCAGGTGCCACGTCCGACCGAGCTTTGGGTCCGCTGTTCCTCTCAGGAGCAACTGTCTCACGGGCAACCTGAGCGCCTCTTTCTGCCATTTTTAAACAGAAAATGAAAAGGTTGCTAAATGTATAAGTAATGTTGACTGACTCATTGATCTGAATACTTTAAAAGTAAAACGGTAAGTTATTTCTGCCACACTTTGAAGTTGGGCTGTGTGGTTCCCTCTCCTCCTCAGGGTTATTTTATAGCCATTAAGAATGTGTTCCTTTTATCTGGGGCCTTCAAGTAATTGAATTTCAAAAATACTCTGAAATGGTTTTTTTTATATAAAAATCAGCTAAGTCCCGGAGGCCATTCCCACATGATTTCCCGCTGCAGTAATTAAAAGCCGGTGCGTTATACCGGTCACTGTCTGAACACCGCCAGCTGCGCTGAGGTCGGCCGCGGGATCTGCAGCGCTCCCCGAGTCGGCTTTAGGCAGCGCTGGGTGGCCGGCACATTCTCCCGAAGCCCCCTTGAAGGGGACGCATCAGTGTTCACAGGACAGCAAAACACAAGGCAGGTCGGCGCCTCACTTAGAGACCAGCCATCGTGGGTGAAGGGTCCCTAACTTCGCGGGTTCTGAGAGTGCTGCGGGATGGAGTCCACACAGACCTCCCGAAACCAGGCTGGTCAGAACACCAGGCCGAGAGCAAGGCCTGAGGAGCAGGGGGAGGTCATGACGGGCTCCACTCCCGAGAGACCAGAAGGACAGCTGACCCGACGTGCACCCGCTCCCAGACCTCTGTCTGTCTTATCTGCTCATTGGCCCGGGCACATGCCTTGTGCGGCTTCGTCACCTCCCGTTCGTCAAAGTCCTGTTTGTGAGCCATTGCTAGGCAGCAGTGCGTGTGAGCGAAGCCGCCGGGAGCGTGCCTCCCTTCTTTCCCGCAGTGAACTCTGGGCGGGGCGCCCAGCGAGGCTCCTTGTTGGAGCCCCCGACCTGCTGTTAAATATTTTTGAGGTCCTGACACCAGTACGAGCTCCTGCACTTGGGGCCCTCTGCTCAGTTCCTTTCTCTAAAGGCATCTTACCCCCTCTGTCAAGAAACTCACAACAGCATTCCGACTCCAGGCAACGATGATCCTGTTACTTTTGCTACGATGCAAACTAACTCTCTCTGGTTTAGACGTATCCCTAGTCTGAGTGCTGGGGACTCCAGTCTGGAGCAGGCAAACATTCCAAGTTCAACCATACGGACTACAGACATTGTTTGAATTAACAGCCTCTAGCTTTTAATAATAGAAACCTCCCTAAAATCTGCTGATAAGTTTCAGCATTACAGACACGACATCGTATTTCTGAAATGAGGAGAAAGGAAAACTTCCCAACTTCTGCTCCCCTGGCTTGCCTCCTTCCAAGCTCACGAGGGCGGGGAGGGGGGCAAGGGGGAGAGGAAAATGTGACACGGGAGGTACTGCCCTCAGTCCACTCTGCGCTGCGACCACGGGCACCTCTGACCCGTGGCCAGCAGTGCGTTGCTGCCCAAACCCAGTACTCTGCTCTGAAAAGAAACTACTCCAATTTTCTGCCTTAAATACTTCTGTCTGGCTCTGTACTGTGAAACGGGAAAAGGAAGAGAGAAACACGCCCCCCCTGCAGCCCCAGGGCCAATGAGGAACAGGTCTCATTCAGAGATGAGAGATACGGCTCTCCACTCCACACCCCTAGGATCTGGGCCCCAACCCTGTTGTGCTGCTAAGTCAGGCCAAGGAGCCGTTAGAAGGCCGGGCCCTTCCCAGGACCACGGCATCTTTGGGACACCATGCCCCGCGGTGCCAAGTGATCCTTCCGAGGCCGTCCTCCCGCAGCCTCCCCTGGACCTCAGTGGGAGCTTCGTGCCCGTCCCGGGTCCCCAGGAAGGGGGGCTGAGGCTGTGGATCCCTCGCTGGTGGCAGGCAGCAGTCCACGAGCGGGCCAGCACCACGTTCTCCAGCGCCAGATGCCTCTGCATGTTGCTGCAACGGCCAGGCGAGGGGGGGACGCAGCAGCAGGGCCAAGCCCTGGGGGCACGGAGACTTCTGTCTCACATCGCACTGGGCAGCTCTGCCAGCAGCAAAAACAAAAGCCAAATTGAGAGACAAGGGGTCCATCAGGGAGCAAGTCCTGACCAGAGGTGGGGGCACAGCGGTGGGCACTGCCGGCGGCCCTGTCACAGTGCAGGGTGCGCGCCAGGGCCCGCCCTCGGCCAGCCCCAGGAGCACTGCGGTCCTTCAGATGTGGCCACAGCTGCACACTGATTGCTCACGCTGACGCCCAAGAGGGCCGTTCCCAGCCAGGCCCCCTGGCCAAGCCCTGGGGCATTTCCCTCATTTCCCCAGAGCACCAACCCATGAGGCCCTCTCCTTATGGCAGGACGGCCAAGGGCTGAGGGGCAGACGACGGCCACCCAGGCTTCTGGTCACTTGGCCAGGGATCGGGCAAGGTCAGGCCAGGTAGCAGCCAGATGATGGGACACTAAAGACAGGTTTTCAAGGGCAATGGACGCACTGGCCTCCAGAGGGGAGCTGCTTCCAACCCTGCAAACGCCAGAGGACGGAGGGCAGCTGGAGCTCCTCTGGGGCCCTGGTTATCCCCACAGCTCCGGTGCTGCTGCTGTCTTTAAAAGGCCCTAGTGAACCCAAAATGAGTCTATCTCTGAATCAAGGCCTTAGACACAGACATGCTTTGCTTATCTGTAGCTATGAAAAGAATCTAAGTCCCAGGTGAGCTCAGCAGGGAGGGACTGACGTGCTCGTCCCTGTTGGCCCCAGGGCCCTGCCAAGATCATCCCGTGGCACAGAGAAGGAGAAAGCTGACAGCAGGGCAGGGACAGCAGCCAGCCCCCTCCCTCTGGTGCTGCTGGGTCCTTCCTCCATTTCCTTCTGGCTGGACTCAAAGTCCTGCCTTGCCCTGGAGACGGTTTCCAGACCTCCACATGCAGAAGGCAGCCCTCCCACAACCCCAATCAGCCCAGGGTACGCCGAAGGGTTCGCTGACATGCCCGTCTGGACGGATGCCTGGAGGCCTGTAGCCCTCGGGGAGCCCACCTTCCTGTCTTCAGAGCAGACCCGAGACCACAGCCGTGTCCTGCCCAGAGAAGCCAGCAGAAGCTCTGGACTGAGCGCCGGGGCCAGGAGGCCGGGGACTGCTGACTGTCCTCTTTCTGCCCCATGGGGAGGTGGAGGCGTGCGAGAGGGCTGGGGACCCACACCACACCGGGGTGCTGCTGTTGAAGCAGGGAGATGTGCACGGCCTCCCCGCTGCTGCAGAGAGCTCTGAAGGAAAAGGGGGGGACAGCAAATCACTTTTTCAGACATTATCCAATCAACAAATCTCAAATGTCATTATAAGGCCAGAGAACATGAGGAGAACAACTTCATGGTTTTCTGAAATGATGGGGGTGGCGGGCGGGGCAAGAGGCGCCCCTGGCTGAGTGACCTGGGACCCACCCAGGTTGCCATCCCTCCCGGACTCAGGCTGTTCTGGTGGAGGTGTGTCCCCCCCGGCCAGAGGTGCGGCCTAGCACTGCTCTGGACAGCCCTCCGAAAGCTCCCATCTCAGGCCACCCAGTCCCAGGCAGGTCACAGGCTTGCTGGTCCCCAAGCAGTTTGTCACCTTTGTAGACCCACCTCCACCTGCCCGAGCGCCAGCGCCCACACCAAGGCAATCACTGCTGCCTAGATCGCTGGAGGAGGCAGCACCCAGTGTGGACAGTATCGGGTGAGGCTGGCCTCCCTCACTGTGAAGGGGCAATGCTGGGGGCGGGGAGTGCAGGGAAGAAAGCCAAGGGCCTGAGAGCCTGGTGGCCGCGTCTACTCCGAGGAGGCCTGCGCGCCGCCGCAGCACCCTCACCCAGCTCTCCGGAGCGGGAGGATAGCATGACCAAGGGGAGACTCAGGAGAGCTGGGGCCAAGAACCAGTGAAGCTGTCCCAGCGCGGTTCCTCTAGCCCCAGACAGCGGGGCATGGGGACGGCAGCACAACAGCGCCTGAAGAGCCCAAGGCCGCCAAGGCTTTGGCCGAATCAAGGCGGCGCACCTTCCTGCTGCCCCGGTGCGGCAGGGCTGTCTTCTCTGAGCCGGCATCCCTGCCCCCGCCCCAGGGCGCCCCTCATCACAGCTCAGACGCCCCACGCATCCCGCGCGCGGGCCAGGCAGAGGGGAAAGTTGGCAAGCGCGCGCGGCGCCCGCGGGGGAAAGCGTTAATGGGCGGCCGGGTGGGAGCAGAGCGCTCGCTCGCCCACGTCACGCCGGTGCGGGCTCGGCTGACGACCGCGGCGCCTGGGGACGCCGGCGCGCTCCGCTCGCCAGGTGCTCCGCCTGGAAATGTCTCCATTAGTTGTCGCCTGCTCCCCGCTGGAGCGCGCGCGCCCAGCGGCCGCGCAGAGCCCTCGAGGGCGGCCGGTAGCGGCCGGGCGCCACCGCAGGTAGGCGAGGTCCCCGCGCCCGCCCCCGCCCCGGGGCTCCGAGACCCCTCCCCCCTTCCGTGGAGGCGGAGGCTCGGCGCGGCCGCCGAGGGGCGCGGGCGGCGGCGACTGCGGCGACTCCCCGGTGCGTCCCGGGCTGCGCGCTGCTCCCCGCGGCCCCGGCGCCCGAGCGGCGCGAGCGGGCGCGTCCCCAGCGCAGGTAGGGAGTGGGCTCGGCCGCACAAACTTTGCCAGGATCGCTTCTGCGCCGGAGGGCATAAAGTTTGCTGCCAGCCGCTGGGGTCTCCAGGGGCCGCCGCGTTCGCTGCAAGTTGCGGAAACGGGGTGCGGGGGCGGCGCGGCACGCGGGGGCCAACACTGGGTAGCCGGGCCTGCTTCCGGGCGCCCCGACTGCGCGCCTTTCCCGCTCGGGCGGCGCCCTGCGAGCGAGCGGCGGGGCGCAGCGGGAGAGCCGGAGCGAGCCGACCTGGAATGGAGGCGTTTCGGGAGCAGGATTCAACGCGCTTGCCTGCAGTTCGACCGCCTGACTTCGCATGAGACCCAGAGGACCGGCGGTGAAGGAGTGACCTGCCGACCTCGGGGCTCGAGAGTGCCGCGCCACCTTTATCCAGAACGCCTTTCAGCCCCACACCCCGCCCGGGTGTCCGCGAGCGGTGGGCGGGTACAGGCGCCCCAAGGGCTGGCCCTACGCCTCGGCAAAGGCCCTTGAGGGCTCTGCGCGCCCTAGCCTCCGCCCTCTGCCTGGGGTCAACTTCTTTGGGCTGTAGAGAGCCCCTGGCGGTTCTCGGAGCGGAGAAGCAGGTGGCCCTGGGGGACGACTTCGGGAACCGACCGGGAGCGCCTGGCTTCAGCCGGTTTCAGGGAGGAGAGGGGAGAATATCAGGGCGCGGCCTATCTCCCAGAGGCCCTCCACGGCCTATAGCACCTTCGGGCAAGAAGGGCGACCCGCAGGCCTCTAATATTTGGCGCGAAATCTCCTGACGTTTCCTTGGCCTCGGCTCCTTTAGCTCTCAACAGGCCAGTGCGGGCACTTCAGGGAAGCTGAGCTGGTGCCCGGTGCGTGGGGAGCCTCTCCTAGGTGTACTTAGAACCGAGGGTCCCTCAAGGGACTTGGGTTCAGCGCGCGTCTATGGAGGCGCATTTAGCTGCTGATAGCTGAAAGGCTGACACTCCTGCCTCACCCTCTCTCGGAGGGAACCCTCGGTGCCTGCGCTCAGGGCGGGGCCTTTCACGAAAGGGCCCTCAGATGTTATTCTGGCATCTTTTACGGGACAAAGCTAACTCAAAAAGTATCCCGGTTCCAGGAGGCCGGCCTCAGCCGGAGGCTGCCAGCGGGATATCCGGGTGTGCTCCAGACTGGAGACAGGACTGCCTAGCCCTGAATCCAGGGCCTGGGTGAGCGGTGGCAAGGTCGCTAGGCTCCTGGGGCAATACAGAGCTTCCCCAAACAGGGTGGCCATCCAGGCCCCCGTGTCGCGGGCCTGGGGAAGCACGAAGCTGAGGAGCAGTGTGCAACGGCCTTGGAAAGTAGCCGGTGAGCTTGATTTCTGGATTAGAAGAAAAGGTTGCCGGGGAGAACTGGGCTAGGTGGGTAGGGACTGGGAGATGCTATTTACGCATGCAGGCTCGAATAGAAAACATTGCAGTGATGGTCAAAGGAAGCCCTCGACACCCCTTCCCCCAGAGGTCCCCACGAAAGGGCTGTGCCTGAAGGTGGGCACTTCTGCTGAGAAGATAAACGGTCGAGTGTTCAGGGGGTGCCGTTCCCCACGAGCTGTGGCCTGGTAAGGAACGGGCCTGGGTGTGCTGCTTTGCACACCGAGCCGAGCCTCAGGGCCGCTGGGACCTGGGTGCCGACTGTCATCCCCGCCACCTGAGCGCTCACAATTGCTGGGGCTGGGCCTTGGGGAGTGGGGTGAGGAAAAGATGCTGAATGCATCCTTCTATCCTGATGACTGCTCCCTGAGCCCTTGGCCACCCTCGGCTCCGGCCCCGCCCTCGCCCTGGCCTCATTACCGGGAGAAAGTGCGCTGTTTGTAAACAATAAATAATGGAAAGTAGGAGGACGTTCAGAAAAGCCTCAACAGAAGCCAGAAAACTGGAAGGAGTTGGGAGGAGGGAGGATGGGGGAGGGGAGGAGCAGAAGAGGCCAAGGGAGAGAGATTGAGAGATTCATTTCTGCCCGAGAAGCCCCGGTGGCTAGTTTCATATTATTTACAGGAGGTGATATTAGCAATTCAGGTGAGAAAGAAATAAACACGGCCGCCACGAGATCAATACAGAATTCAGAAACAATTATTAACGTCATTTGACTCGTGTTCTTTATATATCTCTCCCGGCTACAGACGCTTAAACTGTCTGAATAATTTGCATGGAGCGGCTATTCATTATTTCCGATGATTTTCCTTCGCAAGCAGCTCGGACGTGGCCGGCTGTGGTTCAACGCGATCGGAGAGCTCGTATTTTCATCTGTAAATTAAAGCAATTACGCAGCAGATATCATATGATGCGTACTGTGGTCTCCAGATAGTCATCAATCACCTTCAACCGAGCTGTCAGAGCGGGCAGATTTCGTTTCTGGGAGGCAGGTTTGCAGCTGGGGAGAGGGCGAGAACGTCATCATTAATTAGAGGGTGACCCTGGGGCGATTCGCAGGTCTGAACCCAGGAATCTTTCCGAGCAAGTCTGCACAGCGCCGCCGTGCATAGCTCCCCTCCCGGCCGACCGCGGGAGGCCGAGCGGGGCGAGAGCAGCAGCCGCGAGCCCTGGCCCCCAGAGGGCGGCGGCATAAAAGGCGGGGAGCGAGTTCGGGGTGCCCGGACGCCCCTTTGCCGCCTGCGCGCTCGCCTCCGTTTTGGATTCGGGCAAGGTCCCAGGACTGGGACTGGATGGGGAAGTCCTGGGCTGGGCACTCGGCCGTCTCCCCAGACTGTTCCGTGCGCCCCAGGCACGGAACTTGCCAAAGGAGCGGGGAAAGGCGTCCCGGCGCTGCCTCGCCGGTATCTAACCCTGAGGGTCGCCGGGTGGAGCACGCGTAGCGGGAGGGGCCCCGGAGCTGAGTCGGGAAATCTGCTCTTCGGAGCGCGCGGGGATGTCTGGCAGTCCCGGGTTTAGCCGCGAGGGGCAGGGGGAGGCTGAGGGAGGGCGGCCCGCGGAAGGGGGTGGAAGAGGAAAGGGAGGGCCGTTCGCCGCGCTGGAACCCACAGGACCGGGGGTGGGACGGAGGAGGGGGCGTTCCCCGGGGACAAGGTGACGGAGAGTCACAAAGCCCCGCAGCACTTGGGCCACCGAGTCCTGGAGCGGATGGCTCTGGGAAGGGCTTCAGAACCCACGCTCCTGAGGGTATCTTGACCTCCAGACGCGGACACTTGCAGCTGCATTTAGTTCTGGAACTCCGCCCCGGAGTAGGGTTCGAACTGGCGGGAGGCGGCGCGGGTAACCGGCTAAACAATAGTCGGAGCCGCGCGCCGGCCTGCGGAGCTGCCCTCCTGCACCTGGAGCGGGGCGCGGAGGCCCGGGCGGCTGGCCGCCTGCGCCAGCGCCGGGCTAATTTTAACTGTTGATTACATCTTCAGTGAAGACTCAGTCGTGTGTCCCTTCACATGTCTCATTTGTAATTGAGACTAATGATTACAGTGGGGCGGGAAGGAGCAGGTGCTCATTAATTAATTTCTAATTAAAAGTGCTTCCCGTCCTCGGTGACTAAGGAGAAACAGCATTCGTCGGGGCGATATTGACTCCACGGATGAAATTCATTTGTTAGAGCCTATTGGCCCCTTCGCCCCGCGCAGCGCCCCGGGCCATCCCCGCCCCGCCGCCGGTCCACCGGGCCGCAGCCACTGACCCGCACGTCTGCGGCCGGGCCGAGCTGCGCGGCGTGGGCTGACGTCAGCGCCTCCGCGGCTTAAAGCCAAGCACATCTGACTTGACGGGTTCGCGCAACTCGGTTTTTTTTTTCCTTTTTTTCAAAATATGTATTTGTGTCGCCGCTGCGAGGCCGGTTGGTCCCAGAGCCCCCTCGAGGCTCAGGAATGTGACGCTAAAAGGCTCGCTGCGGCACACTTTCCTACTGGGTTAGAAAAGTTTCCGGGGCATGTGGATGGATTAACCCGCTCTTCTGCTTCGCCCTCCCAGCGCCTAGGAGCCGGCGGCCCCGGAGCAGTGGCCGCACCCCGCCGGCCACCGCGCGCAGGACCCCACCGGCCTCGCCCGCCGGCCCCGGGCGGCGCCCGCCATGTCCTACCCGCAGTTTGGATACCCCTATTCCTCCGCACCCCAGGTAAGGGGGCCTTGCGAGGGTGCGGGGAACGCGGCCGGACACACCCGCGGGCGGGCCGTCCAGCGACCCGGTGTCGCTTGCCAGAGAGCAGGGCCTGTGCCGCGCGCTCCTTGCACCCAGCCCGGGGGAGAGCGGGGGCACTGAGAGAATCTGCAATGCAGGGGGGGCGGGCATTTCTCCCACTTTGACCCTCACCACACACCACCCAGGGCTCTGAGGCTTCGCCCCAGAGGAGCCCAGGGACCTGGGATAGACGTGGCACAGGGGGGCGTAATCGGCCTTGGAAACCCCCCCCATACACACACACACAGACACCCCCGGGACGGTGTGAAAACTCCGGGGCCTGGACGGGCTGGGCCCAAAGTGGCGGAGGAGGCCTGGCTGAGCAGACTCGCAGCGGGAAGGAATGCGCGGTCCTGCGTGGATGGCGGTACGCTGGGGGCCACGGGGCACGCCCTCCTGGGCCGCGCGCCAGGCAGGTGGAGGCCTAGAGCCCCAGCCTCGCGCCCAGGCGCAGGCCCTTCCTCGCGGCCCCTCTCTCTTCCAGTTCCTGATGACCACCAACTCCCTGAGCACGTGCTGTGAGTCGGGTGGCCGCACGCTGGCCGACTCCGGGCCCGCCGCCTCGGCCCAGGCGCCTGTCTACTGCCCGGTGTATGAGAGCCGGCTGCTGGCCACCGCGCGCCACGAGCTCAACTCGGCCGCTGCGCTTGGCGTCTATGGGGGCCCCTATGGCGGCTCGCAGGGATATGGCAACTACGTGACCTACGGCTCCGAGGCGTCGGCCTTCTACTCGCTGGTAAGGGGAGGGAATTACCTGAAACCTTCCCCCGCCACGCCCCCACCCCGGAATTGGCAAGCCTCTCCCTGAACTCTGGAGTCAGGGGTGCCAGTGCCCTGGACCCCAGAGGGGGTGGGAGAAGCACACCTTCGCTGCTTCTTCAATTTTGCTCCTCCTAGTCCGGTTCCTCAGCACACCTCCAGCCCGGGGGGCGGGGGGGCGGCTGGCAGTTCTGACCACATTACCGGCCCCAGTGCCCGCCCCTTCTCCCCATATCCCGTGCTTTCCCCCACTGAGCTCCCCTCCCCTTATTTCTCCTGGTCTCCTTCTTCCTCTCCTCCCAACCCCCCACCACTTTGCCCCCTCCTGGCCTCTCCCTCCCTTCCCCCTCCATGCCCACTCCCTTGCTCCACCCCATTTTTCTCCTCCCTTCCTCCCTGCGGGTCGTCGTCTTGTGTCCCACTCACCCTCCACTCCTCTGCTGTCTCCCAGCCCCCCACCCCTCTTCTCGGCCCCTTTCTTCCTCCAATCTCATTCTCCTCTCTCCTACTCCCCAACCCCCTCCCCCATTCTGCTCATTCTCCCTCCTCCTCTCGAGATTCCTTTGCTCCCTGGGCCCTAGAGTCTGGGGACGGGATGGCTGGTGAGGCTGCCCAGGGGTCTGTGCAAAGCCTACTGGAGCGGAGGTGCGTGGGGGGCGGGGTCGAGCTGGGTCGCCTCCGGGAAGCTGCGACCCCCAGCTCCTGGGATCCTACAGAATGGCTTCGACTCCAAGGACGGGCCTGGATCTGCGCATGCGGGCCTCGCGCCTGCCGCAGCTGCTGCCTACTACCCCTACGAGCCGGCGCTGGGCCAGTATCCCTATGACAGGTGAGGGACGGAACCCCTCCTCACCGCCCCCGCACGGGCCCTGGCACTCCATTCAGCCATCAGACTCCCCACCACCATCAACCCCATGCTCCCTGTGAAGGTTGGGAGACAGGAGGAGGGACATTCTTTGGGTCAGGCTCCCGCTGCCCTCGGGTGAATCTGAGCCCCACCTCCTTGGCAAGCCACGCCCCACAGGGGTAAAATACATCCATAGCCTCCCCTCCCCCGAGGTTTTCCAGGCAGCCAGGTCTTGTTGCCCAAGCTTCAGACACCTGCCCCACCCAAGAGGTGCGGTCAGTGTGGTGTGTGGGACCCAGTTCACCTTTGCCTATGGTGGAAACTGGAAGGGGGAGTCCAGTGGAATCCACTCAAAGACAGCATGACCCATCTTGGCGAGAGGAGGGCAACAATTATAAACTTAACTGCAGGAAGTCCACAGTGGGCCATCTGGGCACTTTCTCCCTATGAGCACTAATGACCATTTCTGCCCATGGGTGTTATACAGTTGGGTTCACACTTCTGTGATGTGCTTTCCTGGTTTGGGTATCAAAAGGGTAGGCGAGAGGCCCCATAAAGGAACTCGAAGAATAGATGTCTAGGTAGAGTGTCTGAGACCTGGCCAGGCCTTGAGCACTCCACCCTGATCACTCTGGCTGGGAAGGAGCCCAGGCTCCCTGTAAGTTTAATCAAATACAAACATCTTCACTCTTGGGCCACTGAAGGCAGTGCCCATGGGCAGTGGCAAAGGGTGGGGGCCTGGGTCCCACCCGGTCTTACCACCATAAACACACCCCCACGATGGGGACTGAAAGCCTGCATGGGCCTCGTTCTGGCCACTGGCGCCGCAAGGGTCTCGGCCGGCACCCCCATTGCCCAGCCTGTCTCCAGGTACGGCACCATGGACAGCGGCACGCGGCGGAAGAACGCCACGCGCGAGACCACCAGCACGCTCAAGGCCTGGCTGCAGGAGCACCGCAAGAACCCGTACCCCACCAAGGGCGAGAAGATCATGCTGGCCATCATCACCAAGATGACCCTCACGCAGGTCTCCACCTGGTTCGCCAACGCGCGCCGGCGCCTCAAGAAGGAGAACAAGATGACGTGGCCACCGAGGAACAAGTGCGCGGACGAGAAGCGACCCTATGCCGAGGGCGAGGAGGAAGAAGGGGGCGAAGAGGAAGCCAGGGAGGAGCCCCTCAAGAGCACCAAGAGCGAAGGTGTGTGGGAGGCTGGTGATGCTGAAGTGGGGGCACGAGCTCAGGGACTCCCCGTGCCTTCTTCTGGGGTTCCAGGACCTCTGAAGACACTGAACCTGCAGTACTAGAAGCAAGCTTCGAGGGCGTGGGCAGCACGTAAATGAGCTGGCCCCAGAGAGGCCCCGAGCCCAGGGTGCCTGCGGTACTCACTGGGAACAGCCTTAAAGAAACCCAAAACAAAGGTTAAAACGTTAGACACACCCACCCTACCCTTGTCCCTATTGATCTGAGGAGGAAATCTCCAGCCCTCTATTGCCACCTGGGGGGTATAGAGCCTGGGGAGCAGGTGGGAGGTGCAACGAAAGGCTGCGGGTGCTTTTCCTAGCTCCAGGGTCGGGCCCTAGAACCATGGGCGCAGAGCTAGGAAGGAAGAGTGGGGTTCTGACTAGTGCCCCCCTCTCCTCCTGCACTGGCCCCTCTTTCTGTCCTGCGCAGAGTCAGTGGGCAAAGAGGAAAAGGATCTAGAGCTCACTGACTTGGAGGACTTCGACCCACTGGAATCGGAGTCCGCTGGGTGCGAGCTGAAACCGGCCTTCCAGACCCTGGACGGTGGCCTGGAGCGCATCCCTGCTGTGCCAGATGGTCCAAGCGCCCCGGGGAAGGAGGCCTCGGGCACCCTCCGGATGCCCCTGGCCACCGGTGGTGGGGCTGCCCTGGACCAGGACCTGGAGAGGGCAAGGAGCTGCCTCCGGAGCACAGCGGCTGGGCCGGAGCAGCAGCCCGGTGCGGGGGGCGGCTCGCAGGCTTGCGAGGCCAAACTGGGCTTTGCACCGGCTGGGGCAACGGCGGGCCTTGAGGCCAAGCCGCGCATCTGGTCCCTGGCTCACACGGCAACCGCTGCCGCCACCGCCCTGAGCCAGACTGAGTTTCCGTCATGCATGCTCAAGCGTCAAGGCCCCGCTGCCCCTGCGGCCACTTCCTTGGCTCCTGTCTCGTCCTCGCCTGCGGCCCCGGCCCCCACTGGTGCCCTGGACAGGCACCAGGACTCCCCGGTAACCAGTCTCAGAAACTGGGTGGATGGGGTCTTTCACGACCCCATCCTCAGGCACAGCACTTTGAACCAGGCCTGGGCCACCGCCAAGGGCGCCCTCCTGGACCCAGGACCGCTGGGACGCTCGCTGGGGGCAGGCGCCAACGTGCTGACGACGCCCCTGGCGCGCGCTTTCCCGCCTGCCACACCCCACGACGCCCCCTCCTCGGGCGCAGCCAAGGAGCTGCTGGCCATCCCTAAGGCCAGCGGCAAGCCCTTCTGCGCCTAACGGGCCCGCGCCTGAGCAGAGGAGGAGCCAGGGCTCG
The DNA here is from genome assembly GCF_017311325.1 of Ursus maritimus. Lineage (NCBI taxonomy): Eukaryota > Metazoa > Chordata > Mammalia > Carnivora > Ursidae > Ursus > Ursus maritimus. The sequence goes on from NW_024423897.1 coordinate 62,299,618, forward strand.
GGCTGCAGGCCTGTAGGTCGCAGACTCTTTTTCTACCAAGTTTCCAAAGCAGGACAGGAGCACGGCAAAGTTCAGGCAGCCAAGCCACCTTGGAGGGAGGAGCTGAACTCGGCCTCTCCGGGCCACAGGCCAGCCCCCGGAGCTGCCTTGCCAGGTCTGCCGACCCCACCTGGACATGCACCAGTTCAGGCCACTCCCAAACTCCGCGACCCATCGGGTAGGGCGCTCTCAGAGCAGAAGGGAGCCACCCTGAAGCATAAAGTTTACGTCCCAAAGTTTACATGGAGAAGACATTTCCGTTCTGAGGCTTTGTTCGGCTGTCTCCTTTCGGGTTCCTGGCACCCGGAGTTCCACACCCCGCGGACCTGATCGCATCCTCCGCACGTTGGCCAACAGCACTCACCTCGTTCACACTATTGCACACTCTTAACTCGATAAAATTATGTTTTTTTAAATGTATGTTCACACCAATACTTGCCTGCTCCAGAGGCTAATATAACAAAACCAATAAACGGAGTGATGGTGTTTGCATTGCACGATGAACACGTTTCAGACCCGGG
>NW_024423897.1:62300187-62317368 GCF_017311325.1 Ursus maritimus
CCACGCGCGAGACCACCAGCACGCTCAAGGCCTGGCTGCAGGAGCACCGCAAGAACCCGTACCCCACCAAGGGCGAGAAGATCATGCTGGCCATCATCACCAAGATGACCCTCACGCAGGTCTCCACCTGGTTCGCCAACGCGCGCCGGCGCCTCAAGAAGGAGAACAAGATGACGTGGCCACCGAGGAACAAGTGCGCGGACGAGAAGCGACCCTATGCCGAGGGCGAGGAGGAAGAAGGGGGCGAAGAGGAAGCCAGGGAGGAGCCCCTCAAGAGCACCAAGAGCGAAGGTGTGTGGGAGGCTGGTGATGCTGAAGTGGGGGCACGAGCTCAGGGACTCCCCGTGCCTTCTTCTGGGGTTCCAGGACCTCTGAAGACACTGAACCTGCAGTACTAGAAGCAAGCTTCGAGGGCGTGGGCAGCACGTAAATGAGCTGGCCCCAGAGAGGCCCCGAGCCCAGGGTGCCTGCGGTACTCACTGGGAACAGCCTTAAAGAAACCCAAAACAAAGGTTAAAACGTTAGACACACCCACCCTACCCTTGTCCCTATTGATCTGAGGAGGAAATCTCCAGCCCTCTATTGCCACCTGGGGGGTATAGAGCCTGGGGAGCAGGTGGGAGGTGCAACGAAAGGCTGCGGGTGCTTTTCCTAGCTCCAGGGTCGGGCCCTAGAACCATGGGCGCAGAGCTAGGAAGGAAGAGTGGGGTTCTGACTAGTGCCCCCCTCTCCTCCTGCACTGGCCCCTCTTTCTGTCCTGCGCAGAGTCAGTGGGCAAAGAGGAAAAGGATCTAGAGCTCACTGACTTGGAGGACTTCGACCCACTGGAATCGGAGTCCGCTGGGTGCGAGCTGAAACCGGCCTTCCAGACCCTGGACGGTGGCCTGGAGCGCATCCCTGCTGTGCCAGATGGTCCAAGCGCCCCGGGGAAGGAGGCCTCGGGCACCCTCCGGATGCCCCTGGCCACCGGTGGTGGGGCTGCCCTGGACCAGGACCTGGAGAGGGCAAGGAGCTGCCTCCGGAGCACAGCGGCTGGGCCGGAGCAGCAGCCCGGTGCGGGGGGCGGCTCGCAGGCTTGCGAGGCCAAACTGGGCTTTGCACCGGCTGGGGCAACGGCGGGCCTTGAGGCCAAGCCGCGCATCTGGTCCCTGGCTCACACGGCAACCGCTGCCGCCACCGCCCTGAGCCAGACTGAGTTTCCGTCATGCATGCTCAAGCGTCAAGGCCCCGCTGCCCCTGCGGCCACTTCCTTGGCTCCTGTCTCGTCCTCGCCTGCGGCCCCGGCCCCCACTGGTGCCCTGGACAGGCACCAGGACTCCCCGGTAACCAGTCTCAGAAACTGGGTGGATGGGGTCTTTCACGACCCCATCCTCAGGCACAGCACTTTGAACCAGGCCTGGGCCACCGCCAAGGGCGCCCTCCTGGACCCAGGACCGCTGGGACGCTCGCTGGGGGCAGGCGCCAACGTGCTGACGACGCCCCTGGCGCGCGCTTTCCCGCCTGCCACACCCCACGACGCCCCTCCTCGGGCGCAGCCAAGGAGCTGCTGGCCATCCCTTAAGGCCAGCGGCAAGCCCTTCTGCGCCTAACGGGCCCGCGCCTGAGCAGAGGAGGAGCCAGGGCTCGGGCTGCAGGCCTGTAGGTCGCAGACTCTTTTTCTACCAAGTTTCCAAAGCAGGACAGGAGCACGGCAAAGTTCAGGCAGCCAAGCCACCTTGGAGGGAGGAGCTGAACTCGGCCTCTCCGGGCCACAGGCCAGCCCCCGGAGCTGCCTTGCCAGGTCTGCCGACCCCACCTGGACATGCACCAGTTCAGGCCACTCCCAAACTCCGCGACCCATCGGGTAGGGCGCTCTCAGAGCAGAAGGGAGCCACCCTGAAGCATAAAGTTTACGTCCCAAAGTTTACATGGAGAAGACATTTCCGTTCTGAGGCTTTGTTCGGCTGTCTCCTTTCGGGTTCCTGGCACCCGGAGTTCCACACCCCGCGGACCTGATCGCATCCTCCGCACGTTGGCCAACAGCACTCACCTCGTTCACACTATTGCACACTCTTAACTCGATAAAATTATGTTTTTTTAAATGTATGTTCACACCAATACTTGCCTGCTCCAGAGGCTAATATAACAAAACCAATAAACGGAGTGATGGTGTTTGCATTGCACGATGAACACGTTTCAGACCCGGGGGTTAGAGCTCTTGCCAGAGGAAAGGTGAACTCCCGAAGGGAATGAGGGGAGAGGGCCCTTGGCCCGGAGTCCTCAGCGAAGTCGCCGGCAGAGCCCCGGGCGGTACGTAAAGCCAGTCCTTTCCAAGCAGAGTTGCAGTGTCCTTCCCGAATGGCGGGACTCCGGAATGGAAGTGGATGAGAGGCCCAAGACTCTGAAGCTCTCCCCAGTATACCAGACTCCAGAATTTTGAGAAAATAGGAGTTTCTCTTGCTAGATAAGAATAACTTTTAAACTTTCTAAATTCCCTGGAGTTGTGCCCAGGGGAGAACTGAGGAGGGGGGCCATCCCTGCCCTGAGGCCCTGGCGCTGCGGACTGCTTTCAGACGGTCCTTTGCGATGGTGAGGCGGTCTTCTGCGGCCCTTCCCAGCTCCTAACCCCGCCTGCCCTCCCCTACCCCCCAGAGACCGGCAGCCGCGCCCGAAGCGTCCGCGCTTGGACAGCCCTGGGCCCCGCCTCGGTGGGGGGGGGGGGCAAGAACTTAGTAGGCTGCCCGGAGGAGGCGGGGCTGGGAGTCAAGGCCCTGGGGCGGGGGCGGGGGGCCGCGGGCTTGCCCCGCCTCGCCTAGGTTCCTGCGCATTATAGACCCCTGGATTCGCTCTTAAACCCGGGTCCCCCAACCCCACCCCCTCGGAGCCAAGCCCACGGCGGCTCTCACCCCTGAACTGAAGCGAAGTCCCGGTTCCCTGGCTTCCGTGGACTCGGAGCCCCTGCTCCCCCGCCCCCGCAGGCGCCTGGCCCCCTGCGAGGGCCCCTCGAGGGCTGCCGGCGAGCGCTGCGCGCTCCGGGCTCCGGGCGCGCCCTCGCCTGCCAGCGCTTAGCTTGAGGCCGCACTGGGCCTCCTTTTAAAGTCCCGGGTGTCCCGAGGAAGGACAGATCGCCGGGTCAGCGAACCTGCGAGGGGGCAGCGGCGAGGCGAGAGAGGCTGGAAACGCGGGTCTTCTCGGGGGCCGGCGGGCAGCCTTGGAGGGACACGGGAGGCGGGGCCTTTTTCTGCGAGGGCTGGGACCGGCCCGGGGCCCAGTGGGGTCCCGAGCCCCGGGGCGAGGCTCCGGGTAAGCCGGGAGCGCCGGCAGCGGACCGGACCGGACCGGCCGGAGGGGGGGGCGGCGGGTGTTGGGGAGAGTTGGGACCGAGAGGGAGGGCGCGCGCAGCCAGAAGCCAGTCTCGGGTCTGCGTCGGGCACCCCTGCGTGGTGGCCCCCGAGTCCGAGAGACGGAACCTCGAACCCCAGCGGTGGAGCGAAGGGGGCAGGCCCGGGCCCCGAGTGGCGGAGCCGGCGCCCAGCCCCAGGCCTGTCCGGGCGGCGCGGTAATTGGATTGTATCCGCCCGCGCGCTGTCACCGTATTGACTTTCGCTCTGTTGGATGATATTATCGAGATTCGGAAGCTCCTCGCTGATGTGCCTGTCAAAAGGCTGCGGCGGGAGCCCCCGGCCTGGCGAGCGAGCATCAGCCAAGATAATTTGAAGTGAAATTTTCATTTTGACAGTAAACCCCTCAATTTCTAAAGGCTCCGCGCTCCGAGAGCTCGCTGGCAGGGGGAGGCTTTGCAGAAAGCCCACGTCTTAGACTGAAAAGGGCAAAAGAACTCGAATTAGTTGTAATAGATAAAAGGGCAAAAATAAAGAGTCAAGGGTACTTGACAGTAATAGCGAAAGTGGAGTCTCGCGGGAGACGCGTTGCGGCCGTGGCTGGGGCGCCAGGAATTTTAATGCGGCCGAGGGCGGCCCCCACCCCAACCGCAGACAAAGCCAGACAGTTTCAGCAAAAACCAGGCTTCGCTGACGCAGGCAGCGCGGCGGGGCAGGATCGGGGCCGTGGGCACCTAGGCCTGGGCGCCCGGCTGCTGGTGGCAGGGGCGTGCGGGGACCCCGCTGAGTGTGGACCCGCGCAGCCGGCCCAGGGCGCCTAGAGCTCAGGCTGCTGCCCGGGCCTTTTGCCCTCCGGACCTCGCGCTCTGGGCACGGCCTGTGCCGGCAGACCCCGGTCAGAACCCCACAGTGTGGAAGCCATCAGACCGTAGTGGCACTGGCCAGAAGATATTTATTTGATTAATCTGCAAAATTGTGCAAAATAAAGACTTCAGGAGGGCTGGGGGGATTCAGCCACATACCAGGGGCTATCAGCTCCACCTCCCCCTCACCTTTGGAGGGGGGTAAACTCTGGAAGGCTCGCCCTGGGCACCCTTACCCACCCTCTGGCCTGTGTGCACTGGGGGTGGGGTCAGGAGGGCACCTGCAGGGAGTGGGCTGCCGCAAGGGGACCTGGGTTTTAAGAGTCGGTGCTTCGGGGAAAGGTCCTGTGGTCGGGGGCAGGGGCCCCTCTCCCTCCCTGGGAGGCTGTCAGGGCAGGAGCTGGAGGCGCAGAGGAGCGCTGGGGACCGCGCTCTCAGCCATTCAGGCGTGGCCAATTCAAACACGCCAAGGAAGGGATGCTAAATTAAGGGTGCTCTTTACATAGAGCCCAAATACAACTGTAATCAGCGGCGCGTTACTTTTCATTAAGCGAGTCTGACAGCAGCATATCCAGGCCCGACGGGGGAACGGGCGAGGGAGATATACGGCGCTCCCGGCCGGCCCAGTCTAAGATAATTCCTTAAGCTCCATTAACAACTCTTAGCCGCGGGAAATGGGCTCCCAGAAAACGTCTCCAAATCTAAAAGCTTTATCGACCCTCCATTCACCGCTGATGCCTCCATTTCTTTGTTTTTTTCTTCCTTTCCTCCCCCCCCCTTTTTTTCTTAAACTTAAGGGAGAGACATCCGGCAAGGTAATAGAGTTTGACACGACACCTTCTTAACTGGAGAGAGAGGCAGGGAAGCCAGCCCTTAAATGATATTTAAAAGGCAACCAATTACGATTTAAAGTGGCGGTCTCCGAGATTATGCATGTGGTTTACGCCACCCGCATTTCCCTGGCAGGCCTGCCTGCCAGGCTGCAGACAGCCCCTTCTTCCGCTCAGCCCCTCCCCCTCTTCCCTCCTCCCCCCCCCCCTCCACAATAGAACAAGAGAAGAACTAGAAGCAAGATTTCTGGTGGAAGGATGCTTGAGGTCTCCTGTCTCCTAAGACAGGTAACAGGGGATTAAGGGAAACTGAGCCTGGCCCCTCCTGCAGACGTGTAGCTGGCCCTGTGGTGTTCCCGGCATCTGGGTGCCTAGGCATGGCCCCTCTACTGGGGTGTGGGTGCCCACCTGCAGGCCTGTGAGGTCAGCCTGGCTCACAGTGGGCAGGCCCTCCTGTGAAGGGACAGCCCGGCTGGGGCGGGGATAGGGGGGGTGGCAGTTGGTATCAGAAGAGCCGCTGTGAACTGCATCCTTTCAGCGGGCACACTCAGGGCAGGGGTCCCCACCCTTGCCAAACACTGCCCTCCGCTGCGCCAGGGCGTCAGGAAGATGCGGTCTCAGTGCATCTCCATGGAAGCCCGGCGTCTGGGCTCAGCGGCTGTCCCCTCCCTCACCATGGCCAGAGCATCTGCTCCATTGGTGCCACGAAGCAGAAGCAGCTAGAATGCCCCTTAGCCAGGATCACGTTGTGGGAAGGCAGTGAAGCCCCAGGAAGGAAACACCATGGCCTTTCCATCTGGCCCTGTCTCCGGCCCCACTGGAAGGAGCTGAAACAGCGTGGCCTTGGAGAAAGAGTGGGCAGGGGGGAAGAGGAGAGGAAAGGGGAGAAGGGAGAGAAGTGAGCAGGGAGGCAGAGAGCAGAAAGGTGGAGGGAGGACTGCCTTCCAGCCAGCATCAGCTTCATGAAGAAATAATTGTGAAAAAATTGTGTTTTCCCTAGAGGACTCTGGCTCTGGGGTGAAGAGTTTATCTGAAGCCCCGGGACAGGACAGGCCCCTGCACATGCACCTGGGTGATCCCTGGGCCGGCGGTGCCCCCACGCTGCTGTTGGGGAAGGATGGGTGGGCACCTCGAACGTCCTCAGGGATCAACCAAGCCCACTCTGGACTTTAAGAGGCAGGGGCTCCCTCACCAGCCAGGGAGCAGGGACGACCCAGGCCCCCGGGCACTTACTGCGACCTCTAAAGAGGCCTAAACACCAAGGGTGGAGTTCAGAAGCCAGAAGGGCCACCCAGTGAGCACCTTGAGGTCTTGAACCAAGCCTGAAATGCAAGAAGGTATCAAACTCCCAAAGCAAGAATTGGACCAGGAGGGGTTGTTCGAGCCTTGCGTGTCCCCTGTTCTAAGTGGTGCAGCCAGTGCCGCCGTTGCCAGCATCCACGGCGATTCTGTTCTGTTGCAGTGACGCAGTCATCCCAGGAATGGGGCTCCTAGAGGAGGACCTAGGTTTCTGCAGGATCCTCTGATTTCCACTGCCGGTCTGGGCAGACGCCTGGACTGAGCAGAACCGCCCTGTGGCTCAGGGGCCCTGTTATCTCACGGGGCGATCGTAGTGACAGTAGTAGTACTGGGGGGATACATCAAGGTGGGGGTGTGCCAGCCAAGAATTCCACACCTGTGCTGCTCAACACACCGCACTATTTCAATGCAGAATCTGTATGTTCTCCGTAGGAAGCCAGTGGCAGGCGCCGAGGGGCCCCTGTGCACAGTATTTGTGTAACCCCGTTTCCGCTGGCCCAGGGCTTACAGAATCACAGCGGGCCGGGGAGAGCAGGGGGCCCATGCCAGGCGCTCGAAGCTGCCCTAGCAGATTAGGCGAATGATGTCCGTCTTTGCCCCTGTCCTGCGGAAGTGATGCCCCCCGACCGTGGTGAGCAGGGGGACCCACAGCTGTCCTGGGCTCCGGTCTCTGTGAGCACCCAAGATTTTGACAGACGGAGCAGGAGGGGGGAGAGCAGTCACGGTGGACGGAGAGGCCAGTCCAGAGGCCAGGGCACCAGAAGGGGCAGTGCTCCTTTTACCCTGGGGCTCGGGGGAGGGAGGGGGGAGAGGCGGGGCAGCCACCTCGGTGGACTTGTGGAGCCAGACTGGGGAAGCCTGGGCAGGACCACGGGTAGGGGTAGCTTCAGGTCACTTGCCGCAGCCCCTGGGGACAGGAAGTCCCAAAGTGCCCAGGACAGGGCTGGGACCCCGTGGCTGGGGCTGGGCAGGTGGGCACTGCTCACCCACATTTGTCAGGTTCTCCGGACATGGGGCGGCCAGGGATTGAAGGAAAATATCCAAGCACCAGGATGCGGGCAGCAGGGACAGCCCAGCAGCAGAGGAAAGGTGGTTTTCAGGGGACGCTTTCACTTCTGTCAGGGACCTGTCTGGATGCCGCAGGGAGGACTCTCGTGTCAGGGAGACTCAGGGAGAAGCTAACACAATGAGGGGCATTTCTGGGGCTAGAAACACAGGGAAGCAGTGGGTGCTCATAGACTTGTGGGTGCCACGGGGTAGACCTCACTCCGTGCTGACAGAGCCGCAGAGAACAGCCCCAGCCTTTCCGCACACAGCACAGCGGTGTGATAGGCATGGACTGCGCACCTCAGGGCCGTCCTGACCCAACCCAGGGCACCTGCCCCGAGGGACCCGCAGGCTGGGAGCTTCCCTGGGTGATTGCCTGTGGCGAAAAGGCAAGGTTTCCGCCCAGCCAGTTGCAGCTGTGGCCTCCCCCAATGCAGGGGCAGGGTGGGGAGAAGTGCAGGCCGGGGGGATGCGGGGGAGAAGGACGGTCTCAGTGCCTTTGGCTGAAGAGTTGGCCCTGGACTCAGCAAGACCGCCTACCGCTAAAGGGGGGGCTCCCATAGGAGAGATCTCGAGGACATGGATCTGGGCCAGCAGCCCGAGAATTGCCCCAGGAGGATCCCAGCCTATGAGCAGCTGGGACGGGAAGGGGAGAGGAGGCATCAGAGCTGGGCCCCGTGTCACGGGAGGGAGGGTGAGGGCCCCCCAGCCTGACCCCGAGGAGCTCCAGGCCCGGGGCTCAGCACCGTCCTCCTGCACAGGCAGGGACGGACCTGCCCAGATGAGCCTCCCTGTGCAGCAGGCAGCAGTGCGTGGGGCATGCAGTCCCCCCTGGTCACGGGACCTCCACCCCAACACTCCAGCCTGAACTCCAAGTGCAAGCCCTCGGACCTCGACCTCGAATCAGAGTCTGTCTGCCTCGGGAGGCCCGTCTGGGCGTCCTTGCTCTGTTCCACCTGCGCCTTGGAAACCGACCTGCAGACTCACAGCGGCCTCACCGGCGGAGAGCAGGCCTGTCCCATCGCACAAGTGACTCCGATTCACAACCAGCCTGCAAATGGGACCTTAATTAATGAGTTTGATGATAGAGACTCTGTTTTCATGGAACATTAGCCCAAGTTCAAGATAATCAGCCTGAACAGAAACCCCAGCTTTGCAACCGCACGCGCCCGGGGCAAGAGCATAATCGATGTCAGGCGTGTAGGTGGGCCTGCTGCTTCTGTGACAGGGGCTCACGGCACCTCGGGGCACACACTGTCCGGCACTGGGGGCAGACCCTTCTGGGGAGCGTGCACACGTGTTGTCATCAGCACCTCTCCAGGTCATCAGAGGGCACGGTGGGCGACCCTGGGTTCACCTCTGCTTCTGTTGGTCTGTGGGTGTCTAGTGGACACTCCCATCTGTGCAGGAGGATAGGATGAAGTCTTTCTGTGGTGGCCCCATCCCTGTGACCAGGCGGCCTGGAAGGGGGTGTGGGACACGGAGGCCTGGGAGAACATCACAATCTGGTGTGGCCCCTCCCACCTCGTCCTTGTGCAGTGAAAAGCAGTCATGCGTGTGGTTAGACATGGGGGACTGCTGCGAGGTGGGGCAGCCCCCGGGGACCGCTCCAGGCGCAGACTCGGGGGCCTCGGCAAGGACAGTCTGCACCCGCTCCGCCGGCCAGACAAAGGTGCTCCGCGCCGGCAGCGGTCTCAGGGGAGCACAGGAGCTGCAGGCGCACGCGCTCTGGGCCCCACGCCAGGGAGGCTGGCCCTCAGGACTCGGGAAGGCAGGGCAGCCCTGGTGGGAAGGGGCAACTACCTGGCTTTCCTCCTGCCCTTCCTGCCCTGGGGGAGCTCTGCTCCCTCTGTGGAGCTGACGGGCTTGCTGGTGTGGTGGCTGCAGGTGCCGGGAGAGGAAACGGGTGAGTGTGACCTCACACAGGGACCCTGCTGAGGCCACGTGAGACCCGGGGGCCTGCAGGACCTGGAAACCCCAGACAGATCTCGCCTCTATGTCGGGCGCGGCAGGGGTGAGGCACCCAAGGTGGGGACAGCGCATTAGCGGCTCAGCCTCCTTTCCCACCTCCTCTGTGCTTTCAGAAACACACCAGCCCAGAACGTCCCACCGCAGGGGAACACAGCAGCCCCATGGCGAGGACAAGGCCCCCCGACCGCACCCAGGGGCCAGTGTCCAGGCAGGGCCGCGGGTGAGGGCACCTCCGAGGCAGGGTGCGTCCCCGCCAGAAGGGGACCCGCAGCCCTCGGGGTGAAGTGGTCAGCGGCCTCCCCCGGCCTGGTTGGTTTAGCGCTTATCTTGATTTCATTCCTACGAGGCCGCTTCCCCCACGGCTGCCGGCAGAGCCCTGACTGGAGGCGGGTCACGAGGGCTGCCTCGACTCCCCACCTAGTTCTGCGGCAGCCGCGTGGGGCTGCGGAGTGGCCGCCACGGGGAGTGCATGGGACAGTGGATCCAGGGCCCCGTCCGGCCCCCTGAGGACGGGAACCAGTCGTTATTGTGCCCCGTGCTCCTGGAAGCCGGAGCGCACTCTCCTTAGTCCTCCAGCTAGTGCAGACCAGGCGGTTAGCTCTCACACGCCCCTTCTTCCCTCACTAGAGTCATCAGGAACCTGGCGGGACAGGACCTCTGTGGAGCCGCGAGGCCGGGCCGGGGCGTCTTCTGCCTCCTGCTCACGCGACAGTGAGCGTGTCTGGAAATGCTGTCTTTGCAGGGAAAGTAGATTTGTTCCAAGCTCTTCCAGGCTGGAGTCACCGGAGTCCCAGTCCCAGGCCGTGGGGTGGGGGGCCTGTCTGCAGAGTCTCCCCAGTCATCACCCCGTCATTTACAAGCCCGGCCCAGACCCCGACCCGACCCCGACCCATTTCAGGCTTTGGAAATCAAGGGTGGATCTGGGGGGCAGGAAGGTGTGGGCTTGTGGGATCGTGCTGCCTGGGGGCGGGGGTGAGATACGAGCACAGAAACAGACTTGAAGAGAAAAGCAGCATGTCAGGGCGCTTAGGGGCTCAGTCGGTTAAGGGTCCGACTCTTGGTTTCGGCTCAGGCATGATCTCAGGGTCGTGGGATCGAGCCCCAGGCTCTGAGCTCAGCGAGGAGTCTGCTTGAGGACTCTCTCCCTCTGCTCCCCACCCCCGCACTCTCTCTCTCTAAAATAAATAAACCTTTTTAAATAAAAATAAATTAAAGCAACATGTCATTTAAATACAAGGAGTGCGCTAGGTGCCAGAGTGGCCATGGCACGGGCCTTTCCTACGTGGTCCCTTGAAAATCAGGTATTCATCACAGCTTTGCTTTCATTTTACACATTTGCCTGACTTCTCACTCCCTCCAGAAAACAAGAGGAGACGGCAGCCTGAAGCGTGCGGGGCCTGCACTGGCTCTCCGCCGGGCCCGCTGAGCCCCCATGCACCCGGCTGAGTGACCGCTGCCTGCCCCAGCACATGCAGCAGGGCTCCGGGGTTGTTGGAGCATTTAGGAGAGACACAGGGACGGTCCACTGTGCACACGCCACAGGGGACGGGAACGAGGGAGAGGGCCTCGAGCTACAGTGGCCGCGCCGTCCACTGGGGCCCAGGGCTGGGCTGGCATGACCAGGCTCCCTCGCCAGCACCTGACCTCTGCTCTCCGCAGAGACCCAGGTCGGCGTGCCATCGAGAGTGGCTCACGAGAGGTTGAGGAATCAGAAACGAGGAGGCCTCGATGTCCGGGAGGCAGGGGCAGCAGGTTGCAGAATGCCCGGAGGAGCCAAGACCGCAGTGGTGGGCGCGCATCCCACACTCGGGGCTGTCCTGTTCTCTCCAGCACTGCAGGCTGACATCCCGGGGCGTTTCCTTCCTGAAGACCCTCACCCCAACCTCTCCCACGCCCTTCGTCCCCTTAACAATCCCCACCGAGCAAGGCTTGTGTGCAGATGTGGTCCCTAGGACAGAACCTCAGGACAGAAGTGTAGATGGAGTTGGCTGACGGGCTGAGACCCAGAGGCATGAATGACCCTGTGCCTCATGGTTCGCAGCACACAGCAACAGCTTGCACCTGGGGTCACCCGGGGTCACCCGGAGCCTGGTGCCCGTGTACAGGAGGCTCTGATGACCAGGTGGCCACCACAAGCACGAGGGTGGAAAACTTGGCAGAGCCAAGGCCTGGGCCCTGAGAAGGCCAGGGCTGTGAACCCCCGCCCTGGGCCCCGTCAGGGCCAGAGAGCCTCCGTGCTGGCCCTTGTCTCCAGCAACTGGAGGCTCACAGTTCCTGGATACCAGATTCTCGGCCGCCTGGCAGTGCAGCTGGAGTCCGAGCCCGCGGGTCCTGGGCCGGTGAAAGGGGCGGCCTTGGGAGAAGACAGGGGGCAGTGTCCAGGAAGGGGGGGACGATGACCCTCCAGCTCCCCTGGGCACCTCCCACTGCCCTGCCCTTGTCTACAAGCTCCTTGTCCCCATGACCTCTCACTGCTTCAAAACTGGAAACCCGGCTGAAATCCTGGTGTCCAGGGCTCAGGTACGTGCTGTGACCCAAGAGGACAGACCGTGCACAGAAGAATAGCAGGATTATACAGTTTTTATGAGAAGAAACACGGGGTGTTTGTAGGGCAGTGACCCTAAGGGCCACAGGCCGGGCTGGGGGTACAGCTGCCCTGACGCGTTGCGCGGGCTTCATGCGCTGGCTGGCACTGCTGAGCGTGGCTGTCCGTGGTTGATGGAAACGTGGACTCTCTGGTTGAAGGGAAGGGTGCCAAGGCTTACGGAGATAGGGTTGTGCCTGTGTGGATTCATTGTGCCCACCTGTCCATACTGTTTCCCACCCGAGGTCAGAGAACATCCCCTCCCCCAGCCTCGAGAAGTGTGTGGCTCGAGAGAGCCTCCAATCTCAGAGACGCGGCATGGCCACTCTCTGTGGGCAGCAGTGGGCGTGAGCGGTGCTGGCAGAGCGTGGTCCCAGTCCGCGGGGGAAGCCGTTCCCAACGGCCAGGTCCTGACCTCCAGAGACGAGGTGGGGGTGGGACCCCAGCCACAAACACGGCTTGTGAGTCCTGACGCGCCCAGGACGCCAGTAGACAGCCAACCCAAATCTTTCCTGATGTGTCTAATGAAGGGGACAAAACCACAAAACCTGGAAATGAATAAAAACAGTGTGAAACCACCTTCAAGTCTGATCAAGGAGATTCGACTTAGTGATGGGCTCCTCCCGGCTTGTGCCCGTTGACAGGCCCAGGGCCACCAGCGTGGACGGGACACTGGGGGCCCGGGTAGACACTGCCGTGCCCCCAGAGCCGTATACCGTCTCCTTCCTCACCTCTCCGAGAGGACTGTCCGGGGCCCCTTTGCCAGCATGGCCGTGTGCCGTGGGTGAGACACAGCCAGGCCTCTTGCTGACTTCTGCACAGCGGCTCGGGACAGACACTAACTCCTGCAAACCCGGGGCCACAGTGGCCCACAGTCAGGACAAACGTCGTGGAGACAGGTGTGTGCAGTCTGGGCTCAAAGCCTTGAGAGATTTGGGGCTGGCGACCACCATCAAACACCCACGGACCTCCCGGGGACGTGGGCAGGGGACGCCAGACCATGTGGGACATCAGGGAGTCATATGCACTCAACAGCGGGGTCACCACTCTGAAGGCCCCTGGTCATGATCATACCGGCGGGGGACGGGGGACGGCCCCTGGACACACCGGCTGCTTCAGTGTGCTGACTGATGGGTCTCAATCGTAGAAGGGAATGTGGTCACCGCTCTGCACGGGGCAGGGAAGAGAATGCCTGGGATCCAGAAGGTTCTCCGGGCTCTTCAGACCCTCCTTCCTGTGGCTAAAGAAAAGTGGTAGTCATCCACACGGGGGAGAAGGGATTTTATTTGGAGACAGGGTCTTTAAAGAGGTAATCAGCTTAAAGAGAGGCCACTAGCGTGGGCCCCAGACCCCTCTGACCAGCGTCAGGACACAGACGTGCAGGGAGAAGGCAGCGGGCCACAGGCCAAGGACACACCCGCCTGCCCATGCCTGGATCTCACTTCCCGCCTTCAGGGTGTGAGAAAATAAATTTCCTTTGCGGCAAGTCCCCAGGTCTGCGGCACGTTGCTCTGGCAGCCTGAGGACACTGCAGGGGGAGGAAGCCTCAGGCTACACACGCCAGCCGTGCCGAGGCCGAAAGCCTGGTTCAAACCACTAGGCCGAAAGGCGGAGCCCACCGACGTTTCCTTCCAGAAAGTGGGGAGGCGTCCGAGGAGAGAGCCTCCGTTTCACGGCCGGATTGTGCGAGCTTCCACTAGCACGTCCCGGAACTTTGCAAACGCTCCCCCTGGGGACACTCTGTTGGCACGCGTGTCTCTGCTGTTGCTTCTGTGTAAAGCGATATGCCCCAAATATGGTGGGCACGACATCGCATGCACGAGATGCTGACGGGCTTCTTGTCTGCACTGTGATGGTGGGACTATCCGTTCAGACCCTGACAACGGCCGCGAGACCGTGTCCCGCTCGCTTGGTGAAGCCGGTGCTCTGGCCTCATCCGTGGCACCCTGACAGGATCCCTGGGGCCGCTCCAGCACAGACAGACCCACAGCACCCGCTTTCGTTGAGAAGGGGACGGTGCTCGAAGCCCCTGCACGTGTCACCATTTGGGGCTCTCCGCATTGCCGAGACTCGAACAGTGTCAGGCTCTGCTTCCTGAAGGCCTTGCTCTTCCTGTGACCGCGGCCCGATCTGCAGGTGCAGGGCCTGGGGGCAGCACCCCCAAAGTCCACCGTGCCCGCCTGATTCCCATCCTGGCTGACATCCTCGTAAACGAAACAATAGGGAGACGATGGTGCGGGAGTCGGCAAGGGGTGTGTGTGCCCGCTGCGAACTGCCTTTGTTGGCGGTACAAAACCGGCGATGACGGTCCGTTCCCCAGGTGCCAGTGCAGGGCACGTCCCCCCGATCCCATTCTGGGCGTTCTGAACACCTGGGGCCGTGTCCTTGCAGGAGACTGTGCGGCGTGGGGCATCTTCTTTCTGAATTAGCCCAGACACAGAGTAATCCAGACGGTTCCCGCACACTTGCCATCTGAACTCCTGCAAGACTGCACACAGATCCCGAGTGCGTGCTTACAGTCAGAGCCGTCTGAGAGAAAGCAGGTGCTCGCAGGTCCCTCGGCCCGTCTTGCTGGGGACAGTCCTGTTAAGGGGCTCTGCCTCTCCAGGGACAGCTTCACAGCAAACACACAGAGCAAGGGTCCTCCCGCGGGGGGCCGGGCACACACCCCGACTCCTGGCTTCTCGGTTATTAAAACCAAGCCCTGAGGGACTGGCAAGGCTCTGCGTCTCGTGCCAAGATGCTGGGAGGACATTGGATGGTGATGCCAGGGCTTGAGCGCCGGGCACGGAATGTCCAGTCACCGCGGCAGGAGGTGACCCTGACCCACGGACAGGAGACGACCTGGCTGGGTAGCCCCTCGGTCAGGGCCGGCGGCCCCCACAGCTCTCATCCGGGGCACCTCACCGTGTCGCCCAGAGCGAAGCCAGGGTCGGCGGTCAGGGAACGCAGTGTGCTATTTCCCGAATCCGAGAAATCTCAGCAGGAGAGAAACAAAGGGTTCTGTGTGGGGGAGGTGACTTTGGAAGGGAAGCCCCCATAGGAACAGCTTCCAGTTAAAGGAACAGGGGGCAGTGCTGGCTTTGCATGGGTTTCCTTTCTTCCTCGGTGGCCAGTCCCCGGGGTGGGACCCGTTCCAGGGTGTCCAGGGCCCCAGCCTGGGCCATGCTCCCCTGGACCTCCAGGCCGAGCGCGGGAGCGGCATGCGGGACCCTGTCCAGGGGGCGGTGGGCTCTCATCAGTAAGGCGGCCCCCCTTCCTCCCTTCACCCTGCACTGACAGCTCATCAGCTCTGCAAAGGACAGATGGCCCCAGGTCATCCTGCAAAAGTCAAATTGTCCTTTGACCTTGCCCACATGACCTTCCCATTACTCTTTTGTGTCGGAGAGAAATAGCGCATAAATCGCCCTCCCCTCCTGCCTGCCCCGCTGTTTCGCTGTGTTTCTCTCCGTTTCTAGCTGTGGGGGAAGCACCTACATGGCTCGGGTTGTGACAAATGTCCAACAGTAAACGCAGGCCGAGCCCCGTGTCCTTGGAGTGGCTGCAGGCCGAGCCCCGTGCACTGTTTTCCCTTTACTCTAGACACTTGAACGGAACATTTGGAAACCACAAAGGAGTTAAAGAAAAAATAAAAATCATGTGTGATGCCCTCACTCAGAGCATTCATAATCCTGATGAATTTTCCCCGATTGTTTTCTGTATGCGTGTCTTTGCGATTACCGCTCGAGTGACGCGGACAAGTCTTTTCGAAAGCATCCTCGAGGAAGGCAGCTGGCCATGGATGCTTTTCCAGGACACAGCCCTCAAGATCCTGTCGGAGGAGATCCTTCTGGAGCCTGGATAAGTCTGGTGAAGGATTTCACGGAGGGGGCCGTCACTGCTGGCCTCACCCCTTCGCTCCTGGCTTGGGGCCCGGCAGGCCCACGGGGTCTCACCCCGCGGGCCGTGCACGGTGCTCTTCGGCAAAGGCTCAGGCTCGTCTGGCAACATTCGGCCTCCAGAGAACACCTTCAAGCAGGTACCACGCCACTGAGGCAGAGCCCCGAGTGGGCTTCCGAGGACCCACCACGGAGCCACAGAGCCACGTCCAGGGCCGACCATCAGCCGCATTGGCTCCCCAGGCCTGGTCTGTCAGTGCAGGGCAGTCTTCCTGCCTGTCCCCTCTGGTCTCTCCAGCCTGTGGGGGCAGGAGCCCGTGCCTCACACCAGCAGCTCCCCTCCCTGCCGTGTCCTGGGGGCACCCCTGTCCCTGCTGCCCTTGTGAGTTCTTGCCTGGGTGCCTCCGTTGGACAGGAGGCTCCTCCAAGGCCGATGCCCACTGTCTGTCTGCATCTGCACGAGCGCACACACCTGGGCGCTCAGGTGTTCTGGGACGAGGCAGACTGCAGGAAGCAAGGGGCCTATGTCCGGGCTGGACAGACCTGGAACCACATGTGGGCTGCCTGCTCCCACCAGGGAGGCTCCCCCACGTGCACACTGGAGGTGCACATGGGGAGGGAGAGAGAAGGCTGAGAGGTGATGGAGGGAGGGAAGGAGGAGAGCTGGGCTGCACAGTGAGATGGCGGTGGAAACGCGGGGGGTTGGGGAGGTGGGCGGGGCCCGTGCAGGAGCCCTGGACCCCGTGCAGGAGCCCTGGATGCCAGGAGAGGTGGTCACCCATGGCCCAGGAGGCGACCCCCTCCCCTTGAGCCCAGGAAACACAGGGAGGCCCTGTTGACCATGAGCTGGAGGAAGGGTCCCATCTCTATGCAGAAGGACCAGCCCCCCATCCTGAGCCTACGGCTTCCTGGCAGAGGCCTGGGGCCAAACCCCAGCGTCCCTGGCCCTTTTCCAGATGAAATCACGTGTTAAATAGACAAGACCTCGGGGCTGCAGGCCCCAGTGAGTCGGCACCAGGGGGACCCTGGGGTGTGCAAGGGGCAGTGGTCTCCTAGCCAGGACGGGTCTGAGGGCACGGAGAGCTCACCTGCCAGCTGCCTGTTGGTGTAACCCCATAGTAAATGAGAGTACGCGTGACAGGCACGGGAGAGGGCTGGTCCAGGGTCTGCCACTCACATCTACACGGTCAGGGCAGGGGAGCCCGGGAGCTGAGCCTGGCCCAGAGGCACTGGTGTCCTTGAGAAGTGATCCAGGGACAACAGGGCGGGAGAGCCAGGGCAGAGACTGGTCAGCACATGGCCACGCCCAGGGGCAAACTGGCGTTTGATGCCCCAGGACCGAGAAGCCCTGTGAGATCATGTCAGGGACAGCCGCTGGGGGGGGGGGGG
>NW_024423897.1:62317378-62346563 GCF_017311325.1 Ursus maritimus
GGGGGGGGGGGGAGTCCTTTCCGAAGGGACCTGGTCCGGCGTCACCACGCGTGGGAACAGCGGCAGCGCTGACTCCCTCCGGCTGCTGGCTGGGCCGCCCTCAGGCGTCCCCTCGGCTTGGGAATGGTTCTTGGCCGGACAGAGCTGCCTCCCCAAGGAGACGCTCTCTTCCTGGACTCGGCCCACATCCCCGGCGTGCTCCGTGTGGAGGAGCCTCCGTGCCGGAGGGCCACCCGACCTCCGAGCTCCCGGGCGGCAGCGATGCGTCTGCGGTACCACACGCCGTGGCCTGCACCCCTGCCGCCCCCCACCCCCCGCGGGCGTGGGCCTGGGAGCCGGCCTCTGACTGTGGTGCTTGGTGCACAGGGACAGGCCGTCGGATGGGATTCTGACTTCGGACCGGCTGTGGCCGTCCCTGGGTGGGGGCCCTGGCGCCAGGTGGCAGGACAGTCACCAAATGCTCCTGCTGACAAGCTCCCCGTGGAAGGAAGGAAGGGGTTTCAGAGAGCAGGAGGGGAGGGCTGCGGCTGCGGACACACACGGGAGGCAGATAACGGACGGCTGCTCCATGGGGTGCTGTGGACGGTGCCCAGCCCGCCATCCGGCCTCGTCCTGGTCCCGTGGCAAGGTGACCACACTGGGCCTGCCCCACAGGATGGAGCAGGCCCAGGGCAAAATCAGCGTGATCTCCTGCACCCGAGGGAGCGCCAAGTGAGCACGCGGCCCCGGTCGGTTTGGGGCACCTGAAAGTCCTGCAGGAAGTGCCGGCTTTCTGTCCACCTGCCCGACTGCAACATGGAAACAGTCTGTACGGGGGAAGCCGAGGTGGACACTGCTTCCCTCTCAACACAGTCCCCAGAAATTCCTCTAAGCTGAGCGCTGGACCCTACTTTTCCCCCTCCCCCAGCCGCAGAGCGGGCGCTGCTGGCCTCCGCTTACCCTCATGCAAGCGCTGGCGGGACATGTCTGTACGTCGCTACGACCTCAGGCTGGGAGACCGCGAATACCGTGAGTCCTGCCAGCTGGAGTGCAGGGCTGGACGGACGAGGAGCTGACGGGTCGGGCCCCTGATGGGACGGACGCATCCTTGCTTTGTTTCGGGCTTTTTAAAAAATTAATCTAATGAGGATACACTGACGCAGACATAAAAAAATCTGCATTATTTATTTATGGCTCAAAAATTTCGTAACTACAGTATTTGTTCTTTCACTGAAATACAGCTGGCACTATACAGACAAGCTCACCTCAGTGTCGGGTGTCTAGCACAGCGATTCGACGTCTCTGGGCGTCACGCGCGCTCCCCGCACGGGGAGCTCCTGTCACGACTGACTCACCCACCGCTGGAGGCCGGACCCGCTGCCCTCCCCTGCCGACCGCCAAGCTGCTCTCTGTGTTACGGGTCTGTGTCTGCTTCCTGTGTGTTTGCTCACCGGTTCTCACGTCCCGCACGTGAGGCAGACCGACGGCACGTGTCCTTCTCTGACGTATCCCACTCAGCATCGCAGCCTCCAGTCCATCCACGTCGTGGCAGACAGCAGGATTTCGCCCTCTCTGACGGCCGAGTCACACCCCGTCGTGTACATAGACCGCGTCTCCTTGACCCATTCTTCTGTCCACGGACACCAGGCTGCTTCTGTAATTTGACCGCTGCTGAAAATGCTGCTGTTAACATCAGGCTGCACGTGTCTTCTCAAGTTAGTGTTTTTATATTTCGGAGGGTAGATACCCAGTAGTGTGGGCAGCTCTATTTTCAACATCTCGAGGACCCTCCGTACTGTTCCCCAGAGTGGCTGCACAGTCTGCATTCCCAACAGTGCACGAGGGCTCCCCTTTCTCCGCGTCCTCGCCAACGTCTGTCGTTTCCTGCCTTGTTAACTTCAGCCGTCCAGACGGGTGTGCGGTGGGCTCCCGCTGTGGTTCTGATCTGCATCTCCCTGAGGCTGAGCGATGTGGAGCGTCTTCTCATGTGTCTGTTGGCCGTCCGTGTGTCTTTTTTGGAAAAATGTCTGTTCAGGTCCTCTGCTGATATTTTAATCAGATTATTTGGTTTTTTGGTGTATAAGTCCTTTACATATTTTGGATATTAACCCCCTCTCATATATACGCTTTGCAGATAGCTTTCCCCGTTCGGGAGGTTGCCTTGTCACGTTGCTGATGGTTTCCTTTCTATTTTGCTCTACTTTACTCTTGCTGTTGTTTCCCTGGGACAGATGTGTCTCCGTAAAGGCCAAGATGGTGCTTAGATCTGCTCAGGGAACGTTAGGCTAGATTTAGCCTGGGAAGTTCAGGCCTACATGAGGGAGAGAAGGGCAGGTCTTCCCGGGTCCAAGTAGCTTCTCAGGAAGAATAAAACCAAGCCATCCTCCCAGGCACCCAGAACAGCACCCCAGTCAGGGCTGGGCAGCTCCAAGGGCTCTCAGAGAACTCCTGGGGCCATAGGACCTCTCCCCATGGGCTGTCCCCCTAGGGGATCTAAACTCTTCCCCTTCTCGGGGCCCTGGGAGCTAAGGTCCCAAATCCCCCCACAGTGACAGCCGCAAGCCTGAGGATGAAGGTGTCCAGCTGGCTGGACCTGACCTGGGCTGTAAGCCACCAAGCCCATTGAGTTGGTGACCTCCTTGTCATCTGGTCATCCCTGGAGTCCCGGGCTACTCTGGGCATTCTCCCATCCCCCAGTGCATGGGGGCCTTGTCCCCAGAGGCCTCTCCCACCCTGTCCCTGCCGTGGCCCATGGCCACCTCCCTGGCCACCAAGCCCTGGATAGCATACCTCCAAATGTCCCTTTCAAGTTCCACAGCCCATGAGTCCTTCCTGGCAACGTGCTCCTTCTCCAGTCATAAGGGGCCCAGCTGACCTGCAGGACGGGTGTTCCTGAACCTGCTGTCGTCCCTACGTCTGGGTCGCAGGAGCAGTGCCCTGGGTGCTGTCCTTCCAGGAATCCTACAGACTATGCGTGAACACGGAGAGCCTCTCCTTGCTGGAAATGTCACGTGGAAGCCGATGGCTGCTGTGTAACATCTTACTGTGAGGGGCACGGTCAGACCAGCATGGCCACAGAACATTAGAAGTTCTGGGTCTCTGAGTGAAAACCGCGCTCCCCAGTAAGCTGTTTTCACGAAGATTCGTTTTCACATAAGGAAGTGGAGTTCATCGTAAGGGGTCCTTCCTCTCCATCTGCCGTTGGCCTCCCTGGCCTGAGCACCTGTCCTAGCCTGGGTGCGGCCTCGGCCTCCCAGAACCAGCCCGCGTGTCCGCCGTGCCCTCCCGCGCGTCCAGCCGGGGGGAAAGCGATGGCGCTGCCTCCCCTTCTCCCTGGTCCGGAGCAAGTTTGTGGTCCCCGTGACATCCCCAATTCAAACTTTATTATGTAATTATCTTGTGAAACATATTATTTTTCTCTTTATTTTTCCTCTCTCAGTTAACGGTGAATTTTATTGCATAAATAAATTACACGTGCCATAATGCATGCCTCGCAGCCCACACAGCAATTAAGCTTGAAGTTGACACAGTGCGGGCACAATTACAGGTAATCTGCAAAGGGAAACAGCCGTTCATTTGCTCCACAGTAATAGTCAGGACACTTAGCGACACGGTGGCCGTGAGTCCGGGCTGGCAGGGCTCACGGGGCCGTGATTTACGGGCTCCGGGACAAGGGCCTCCCGCCCAGGGTCTGAGCGCACTGTGCACGGGACCGCCCACATCGGGGACCTGGTGCAGCCGCCCGGAGGAGGGGCCCCACGGGAGCGTGCCCAAGGTCAACAGTCAGCTGCCTCCCACGGGTCACAGGACAGGTCACAGGCAGTGCTGCCGCTGGGGCGAGAAGTGCACATGTGTCCATCCGTGTCCCTCTGGTCAGCCTCTACCACTGTGGAGTCCTGATGGACGGTCCCCGCCGCAGGGCCCACCACCCCAGGCCGGTCAGCCCACACACTGCTGTGGGACTCTGCACGGGAGGGGCGTGCGGCTTGCCCTCTGTCTGTGCCACGGCCTCGGGCTCGTTCTTCCACGAGGAAAAGGGCAGCGAAGAATCTGTAGGAGGACACTGTGCTGGGCCCATTGGGAGTGTCTCCAGGCCCAGCGAGCAGCATTGGGAGCTCGGGCTGGAGGGGCCGCAGTGCCGCTCGTGGTCACGAAGGTCCCTTGGCAGGGGAGACGCCTGGGTGGTTCTCCGGCTGTACGTTCTCTGAAGGACAGATTTCCAATCCCCTGCATCTCGGTGCAAACAGGTGCGTCCAACACCGTTGTGTCAGGGCAGACCGGTGGCGGGCAAGGCCTGAGCAGCCCCTGCCTCTGGGCCGGCCGTGTACAGAAGATTCTGGCTCTGCGTGCAAGCCAGCGGGAGGCCGGTTGGGTTTGCGAGGCTGCCCGCCCACCGGGCCCTGCAGGAGACCCAGCAGCCGCAGGCCCCACCCTCGGCATTCTCGAGGGCCCGGCGTGTGATGTGAGTGGGCCTCTCCAGCCCATGAAGATGCCACATGAAGCTCCTTCCTGTGGCCGCCTGTCCACGGCCCCTCACGTGGCCCCCTGTCCATGCAGCCCTACTCTGCCAGGCGTGACGGGCACATGGCGAGCACTTTCCTCGAAGTGCCCCCTGAGCCCTCGCTCCGATGCTGCGAGGGCACTAGGAGTGTGTTTTAGGAGAGCCCGGCCCACCACGACATTCTTCTTCACGAACGAAGTGCGTTCCCCGTGACTTGCCACGTCGTCTGTGGGGGAACATGAATCCCTGCCTCCCAGACTCAGGGCTCCGCCACGTGACCTGCCTCAGCAACGGGATGTGGGCAGATGCCCCGTGAGCCATGTGGGATGGCAGCTGTGAGGGCCCCTGCGAGCTTCCACCCTGACCCCCGTTCCTGCTCGTCCCACGGGCTGCTCCGTCCGTGTGGCCAAGATGAAGGGAGATGCGCGGCAGAGCAGTGGCCAGCCCGCCCCAAGGTGGAAGGGTAGGGAGACAGAGCTCTTTGAGATTTGGGGGTGTTTGCTATGCAGCGGAGCTGACACCCCCGAGTCAGGCTTCAGGCAGAGCTGGTGTCACCCGGCTGACAGGGCCTTGGGCAGCGGTCACGGCGTGTGTTCCCACCACACCCTGGCCTATGCGTCAACCTCGCCACGCTGTCGGGGCGGGAAGAGCCTCCCCACTGCTCTTGGCTGGGCACGTAAACACTCTGGCTGCAACCGCATCCCAGACCCCAGGCCCCTCACGGGCCTCCATCAAAGGCTGGAAGTTTGGTCTCCACAAACTGACTCCATCGCCTTTCTTCTCCACCTGCCTCCGCCCAGCAGGAGCCGGGCCTGCAGATGGATGAGGGTCAGGGCTGATGCATGAGCACCCCCACACTGGCCACGATAAAGCTGGGAGCAGACCCCTTGCAGGCAGGGCTGGAAGATAAAGCCCAGCGCAGACCCTTCCAGCACCATCGCGACCTGGGGCCCGGGCCCTGGCAGCCCTCCAGCCACGAGGTGGCTTTCTCTGCGACTCTGGATCGCATGCCCGCAGCGGCCCCCGGCGGTCGCTCTGGGCTGGCTGCCCCGTTCTGCAGTGTTCTGGATTCTTGAGCACAGGAGCCAGCTTTCGTTGAGCCCAGGTCCACGGGGCTTTGCGTGGAGGGCTTTGAGGATGTTGGAATCCGTGAGATGAAGCCACCTGGAGTTACACCTGACCCTCTGGCCGGGCGTGAATTCAGGCTTGAAGCGGCCATGGGTGGGAAACAAAGGGCCCCGTGACAACCACAGGCATGTGGGTGCCAAAGCCCTGCCGTGGGGCCTGGCCACTGGCTTCCACCAAGAACAAGAAAGAAGAGTCACCCCCATGGTCACCCATCAGCATCGCACACCAAGGCTGGGGTGCCCACGATTCCCACTTACCTGTGAGGTGAGTGGAACGGATGATTCTGGAAGGAGCCAGAAGGCCTGTTCCCGAACCTCCCACTCAGCTGGGGGAGGAGGGGAGGGACCGGGAGACGAGGTAATAGACCGGCCCCCAGGCTCACCTGTGCTGCTTCCTAACCGCACAGCGTGCCCTCCTAGCCCCACAGTGACCCGGGAGCAGGGACCCCACGAGGAGGAAGAGTTCTCTTGGCCTCATGCGTGCCGTGTGAGGGCGGGGCAGGGAGACAGAACGAATGCACACACCCCCCTCTGCTGTCGGGTGAGAGCCCTTCTTCCACACTCACCACCCTGCAGGCTCCCGGGCGGCTGGGTCACTCCTTATCTCTGCAGGTGTCTGGATGCCGTGTGACAGCACGGGTACGTGTGTGCACGTGGGTGTGTGCACGTGCGGCCGTGCGTGTGCACGCCTGTGCAGCACTAGGGCTCACCAGCCTTGGTGAGCGCGGTCAAGCCTGAGTCTCGGAGACAGCTCGTTCCTGGATACCTTCAGTGTGCCAGCGCCCCCATGCCATGAGCCCCCGGAGCTCTGCGCGGAGAGGAGGGTAACAGATTTCACGGCCTGAGAAAACCAGCAGCTAAACCAGCGGAAGAGGCCGCCCTGCCCCACCAGGCGAAGGAGGAAATATGGGGCTTGCCTTGGGCACGTGCTGTGCAAGGAATCACCGAGGCCCATGGGCAGGCCTGGGGGAGAACCTGTGTCACCCACGAGAAGCCCGTGGGACGGGAGTGAAAATACCGGACGTGGAGGACACTTAGGTGCACATTGCAAAGTGAAAGATGCCACGAGAAGGACACACGCTGTGTGTGTCCAGTACAAAACCATGCAGACGGTGAAAGGACCGGCGGTGTCCGGGGTGGCCGTGGGGAGGGGCGGACAGGTGGAACACGGAGGACACGTGGGGCAGCGGAGCACTTCTGTGTGACGCGTGTCCACACTTGTGAAAGGAACACCACCAACAGTGAGCCACGAAGACTGAACCGCCCGTGGTGACATGTGCACCCCACCGGGGCTCCAAGTCAGCGAGAGGGGAGAGCGCGGGAGGCAGACTTGGGAGCTCGGTGCTTCCCATCAAGGTCCGCGTGAACCTAGAACTGCTCTTAAAAACATAAAGTCTGCTGGTTTAAAAGAAAAAATAAGAAAGCGAGAATACGGTAGTCAAGCCGCCTGATGAACCCATTACCTCGTTCTTCCTGTGATGAAACTACCTTAAACTTATTTTTCATTCTTTTTCAGGGTTTTACTGTTTTGTTACTATAAGGAGGAAGTATGCCTGTTGCATAGAAAGCTAAGGCACACGGGACCGAGATAGCGAGCGTCCCAGACGCCCCTGTGTGCGGCAAAGCCTGCGGGCAGATGGCCGCACCTTCCTGCCGCTTCTTCCCAGCAAGTCCCAGCTGGGACCGACCTCAGGGCCGCGGGCAGGCTGTGAAGAGTTAAGTTCTCAGGCCGGTAGGGCCCCAAGAAGTCCCCAGAGGACCCGAGCCAGGTGCACAGGAGGGGGAGGCTGGCAGGCCCAGACGGGCTGGCCTCCCGCCTCACATTCCTGCCCCCAAGTTGAGAAGCACGCAGGGAAAATGTTGCGCTTTTCCAAGATCCAGCCAGTCTGGCTGATGAATGAATATTCCAGGCCAGCTCGGCCCGGTTCTCCTGCTCTTGGCGGGAGGGACGGCCTTCAGAAGGGGTGAGGGGCTGCCTGTCATCCCCCAGGTCACCAGAGGCTCTGGAATGTGCCAGATGGCCGCTGAGTGCCTGCCCCCACTTGTGGATTCTCCCCAGCACATGCCTGCAAGGTCAGGCGCCCGCTCCGGCCAGCTGACGGGTGTCATCTGGCAGCCGCTGGCTCACATGCTGCAGCAGGGCCCATGGCAGCAGGGAGCGCTTCCAAATACCACAGTGGCAGAGGGTCCGACGTGACAGGCAGAGGTGAGGAAAGGGCACCTCGCCGACACTTCCCGGCCTTCCAGCTGTCACTGCCCGCACATCGGAGGCCGAGGGTGAGCAAGGAGTGAAACGCAGGTCCAGACAGACAGAGCTCCCTGAGAATGTCATGTCATACCTTCCACGCAGCTCCAGAAAGTTCCAGGAGACCCGAGGCGTTGAAAACCCAGGCCACTGAAACTGTGGGTGCTGTGCACGTATACATGTGTTCATGTGTGTGTGCATGTGTGTGCTCACACGTATGTGTGCTCCTGTGTGTGCATTCCATGGGTATGCTTGTGTGCTCACACGTGCACGTGTGTATGCATGTGTGTGCTCACACGTATGTGTGCTCCTGTGTGTGCATTCCACGGGTATGCTTGTGTGCTCACACGTGCACGTGTGTATGCATGTGTGTGCTCACACGTATGTGCGCTCACGTGTGTGCCACGGGTATGCTTGTGTGCTCACATGTGCACGTGTGTATGCATGTGTGTGCTCACACGTATGTGTGCTCCTGTGTGTGCATTCCATGGGTATGCTTGTGTGCTCACACGTGCACGTGTGTATGCATGTGTGTGCGCTCACATGTGTGTGCACTCACTGCATGGTAGGGCAGCTCTCTAAGGAACCATGCAGTGAGTCTCTCTGTAAATACTTGATTATCTTGTGATGGTGATGATCTGACCCAATCCATTCATTTTATAAACACAGCGCGTGATGTCCCAGGTGTTACGTACGGCTGTCCAGGGTCCTTTGTAGACAAAGGCCAGACACGTGTAAATAATAAAGTGCGTGTGCTCTGCGTGTCACATGGGCACCCCGCAGCTCCACAGCGGGGGTCCTGTCAGTGGTGGGGTCAGGACCAGGTCTCATGGCCTTGGGCTCGTCTCTGTCCCCCACGAACACTTGTCTCTCCCCAGCCACATACACGGAGAGGACTGCCAGTGTCACACATGGAGAAGACGCCCAAACACGTCTGTGGGTACAGGAGGAGCTGTGTTCTGCTTACCTGGCTCTGTGCCTGCACCACGTGGCCAGCGTGGCTGCTGTGCGGTCTGGCTTTGTCTGCTTCACTGCGCTAACACGTGGCTACTGCAAAGGGGGGAAGGGAGGCGACGGGAGTGGGGGGACTGGCGGGCAGGGGAGGGAAGGGAAGAGATGAGGCGGGAAAGACCTCCGCACCTGCATCCTCACCCCCCTTCACTGTGGCAGCTCTGGCCCGGGTGTGGCTGCAACGGGGGCCTTTCGCCCACCCAGGTGCGCTCCTGGGGCTGATGACCGTGTCTTCCTTCCCGAGTCCCTCAGTGCCGGGCCCCGTGTGAGGCTGGGACGGCGCAGGAAGAGGCTGAAGGCCAGGCCGCTCTGGGTGGCAGCTTGGGAAGCGAGACGTGGCAGCCACGGTGTCAGGGAGGAGCCGTGGACGGTGGTGGAATGGATCAGGCGTCACCTGCTGCCCTGGGCACCGTGGGATCCCTGCTGCTTCATCAATTGACAAACCAGCCTAAGAGCTGAATCTCCTCCGTGTGGGCAAGCAGAGCACGGAGCCGCTCCAGAAACAACCGGAACAATGAACAAAACCAGGGGCCCGCGGCTCGCTCTGGCAGCTCCCACTGGCTGCCCCCCAGCACGTCTACAGAGCTGGGGCCTCAGGGGGCCCTGGGCTGCCGGCTCCGGACCCAGACCTCCGGGCATGATGTGGGCATGCTTGCCAGTGAGGAGGCCAGAGACAGAACATTCCAGCACATCTACGGTGTCCACACTTCAAATCCTCTCTGGCCTTTGTCCAAGGCCACAGAGCGTCAATTTTAACTGGGCCCAAGAGTTAAACACCTGGTCAGCCGGTGACATGCAGAACATACACACCCAGGCGTGCCCCTGCCCACGCGCACACATGCACACACGTGCACACGCATGCACTCGCACACATGTGCACAGCCGTACGTGGCCACACCCACAGGCTCACACACACTCAGGGTGCAAACACATCCCACAGTTCAGCAGCACCGTAACAGGGCTGGAGTCGCCGGCAGGAAAGGATTTCTGTGTCCAGACGCCAGCGTGGTGTGAGCAGACACCATTGGATGAAGTCCACCGTTCACCCTGCATCCACCCCGGAGAAAACCATCTGTGGAAAGTAACTGTATTTGCACGTGTTTCTTCATAAGCAAATAAGAGCTCAGTCTGCGTTTCCCAGACCGGCCCCTCTGGCTCCCGAGCACCGTCTTCCAGAACGGGCCAGAAGCCTGTCCTCAGATCCCGCCCTGGGAGACACAGGGACAGCCAGAGCCCCACGAACAAGGATCCGAGACGTTGTCCGGAGATTTGAGGCAGTGCAGGAGGCCTGTGCGCGAGTGTGCGTGTGACAGTGTGAGAGCATGCGTGTGCACGTGGGAGCGTGTGTGCACCCAATACACGCCTGCTGTGGAGCCGGAACTCCCGGCCTCTGGCTCGCACACGTGATCACAGCGAGCTCGTGGGTGTGTCGTCGCGTGCACGTAATTGCACACGTGCTGACTTGGCTGTATCCCGTGGTTACACTCTGTCCCAGGTCCCACCCACCCGGAGGGGACGGAACGGCACAGAGGTGTGAATGGGGGAGGGTCATCGGGACCCCCTCAGAGTCTGTGCCACAAGCCCTGGGTCATTCTGCCACATTGCGTGGGAGTGACACACGCTTTGGAGGAGTAAGCCACCAACAACAAGGGCCAAAATAAAAGAACTCTGCCAACCCCACGAAAACACGCTGTGTCCCCTTTGAACGCCTCCCTGAGCCCCGACAGTGGTGCACAGCGTGTCCCTGGGGACGGTCTAACAGCCCCCCACCCGCCGGGCCGGTACACGCTGTCTGCGTGGGTCTTATTGGAGCAGAGTCCATGGCAGGGTCCGCTGCTGCTCTCCTGCACGTGGATGACCCAAACTGTTGGCTCCTCTGTCCCCAGCATCTGGGACCTCCGGTCCGGGCATTTGAAACAGACCGGCCTACTCCGTGACAAACCCGGGAAATCGCCCACCGCGAGGTGAGCTGCACCTGGTTTCATTTCACGGATTTGAACGGATGCCGCTTCAGCCCGTCAAAAAGTTTATTCCAGGAGCAGCAATGGCAACGAGGCAGCACCTGGCCTGAGGGGGAGGGGTCGGAGGCTCCTTTCCCACCAATCCCGCGAGCCCAGCCTCGTGGCACGGATTATCCCGCTGACCCATTTCTTAAAATGAGTCACAGGGAAAACAAAAAAAAAAAAGTGTCATCTGAATAGTCATGTGGACCAATCCAGTGCCCTGCACTGTCCGTGGACAGCACCGTGGCGTCCCACCCTGGGGACAGCCCCGGGCACCCCTACTCAGGCTGTCCCACAGCTGGGACCCTGAGTCGCATCCCACTTCTGTCCAAATTAAACAGAACAGGGTCTTTGCGAGGACACTGCTGAGCCGAGGAGAAGGTGTGGGTCACCAAGGCCAGTCGGCCGCTCACCTGGGGCCCAAGCGGAAACACGGAAACCCCGGGAACACAGAGGGCCTGACTGTCCCTCTTCCTGAAGACTCACTCTATTTCATAACTGGTGTGGGAAGACAAAGCCGCTAGGTTTGGGGGACAACACGAACGTGCATCCATCATTGGGCTCCTGGCCTCAGCGGGGACCAGCCCCCGCCCCCCACCTCTAAGGAGAAACCCCACTGTCGCGGACAGGAGCCCTCAAGGCCCTGATTTCAGAGCACGGAAGCTTGTCCTGAATCACCTTCCTGCTGTGCTGTGGCAGGCGCTGTGGCAGGCACCCCGCAGAAGGCTTGGTCAGAAAGGAGGGGTTTCTGTGTATGGAAAGTCCCGGTTGGTTCAGATCTGGGATGACTGTGAAGAAGCCAGACACAGGGCAGTGTGCTGCGGTGTCTGTGGCATTGGTCTTATTTGAGCTGAGAAAACCCCTACCGCTCTCCCAGGGGCACTGACGTGGCGCACGCGGGCCACGTGGGAGAAGGCACCGTGCGCACCACACACTGCCCATGTTTCCACGGTGTGTTCGGGCCACGGGGAACTGCCACGGTGCCTGCCTTGTTTTGACCAGTTTTTATGGTAGAATGAAATTTATAATCTAGAAAACTCTTTAAAAGATTGTAACTCACACCTCTTCTGCCCTGAAAAGTTACTTTCTCTTTGGTGACACATGTGTAACGTATGATTAATAAAATGTACCTTATAAAACACACAATCAAGGTGTCTTTATAACAATGTAGAAACGGTCGTACTTCCAAAGAGGGACATCCGGGCATTGTCACCATGGAGTGGTGTTCAGGGATCGCTCCTGTGGGCCACGCGCCTGTGTGGACTGAAGACCGCGCACGCGGGAGCTTTGGGGCTGTCCCGCACTCTGGGCAGGGGCGCCCCCCCCCCATGCTCCAGTAAGTGAGAACATGAATCTGTGGACGGTCCTCTCTGAAACCAATCCCAGGGAATTGGAAAGCAGTGATTATTTGGGAAAAACCTGTTTCTCGATTCTCCTCTCCCCATCCCATGAACCGCCCCCCCTCAGGCGTCCAGGACTGGAAAGGCTGTGTTTGGTGCGAATAAATGGAGATGACTCTGCAGTCTTTCATATGCAGGAGGCTGTTGATTTACGAATGAATGCAGAACCCACAGAGCCAAAGGCCTACTTTCTCTAAACAAAGCAGCAGCCTCTACGAATATTCCCTTCCGGGTGTCCTGGGATTTGACCAAACCTAAGGAGAAGCCTATGGGCAACTCCCAGCTGGGTCATTATTCTCAAGGCCACGTCCCAATAAACTGCTTATTACCTCCTCCCCATAGGGCCTGCCAGGCCACCCATGGGCCCCTCCCTCCTGGCCTCCCCCACCCCCCCGGGCCCCTTCCAGGGGGCTCACGTGCGCACTCATGCATGCCGGCAGGCATGTCGGCGTCTGGGAGCCACGGTGGCGCTGACGGCGCTGACAGTGGGTCAGGCCGTTGGGCTGTTTGTGTGGGCCTGCCTCTGACCTTACTGGCAGCTGGTGGCTGTCCCCGCCCAGCAACCCCTCCGTGCCCTCTGGGTGACAACACTCCCCTTTCAGCCTCTCCAAAGGTCAGCCAGATAACCCCATCCCCGAGAGGCCTTATCATCGTCCTTCTTCCCCCCCTTCCCCTGAGAAGGGACAGAACGTGGAGGGGCCCCTGAAGGAGAGCAGAATTGGTGGGGAGGGGAAGGGTCCCGGGGTCCCTGGGCCTCTCCTGTCCTACTCCTGCCCAGAGAGCCCCCTGCATCATTAACCCACACTCAGCACCAGTCTTGAATCTTGCAGAAGCAGCAGCACAAGGCAGTGGCCTCCCTGGGAATGGCCAACGACCCATTAGATGCCCCCAGCCTCTGTGGGGAGGGACTGTCCCACAGCGGGGTGGCACTCTCCGGGGCCCACACGGCTCCTCCTGGAACTCCAGCCCTGAACCCGGCACTGCCTGGCATTCGGGGATGCCAGCGTGGAAGGGCCCACGCCAGCCGCCTAGTGGGGCCTGGAGCACACGCACGGCCCAGTGACCCCAGTGATGGGCCCGACCCCCAGCTCCTGTGTGGGACCAGTGACCCCCAGGAGCTCATAGCACCGTGCATGGGAGGCAAGCCAGGGACGCCCTCTGCTCATTGGGTCCTGCTTCCCTTCCCACAGACAGAAGCATGTTGTTTCACAGGGGGCAGCGGTCCGACGCCCAAGATCGAGGTGCCCGCAGAGGCGGTTCCTGCTGCAGGCTCTGGGGGCCCACCCAACTTGGCCTCTGCCTGCCGCAGGGGCTGCAGATGCCTCACTCCAACCCTCCCCCCGTCTGTGCCTCCCTCTCATGAGAATACCAGTCATATGGATTTAAGCCGCGTGACCTCATCTTAACTCCGCCGTATCTGCAAAGGTGCCATTTCTAAATAAGGTCACACCCACCGGTTCCGGGTGTGCAGGAATTCCGGGGGACACTATTCAACACAGTACAGGTGCGACCAGCTTGTTGGCCGTGTGGACCAGCCCTTGAGCCCTGAGCTGAGCCCATCTTCTGGTCCCGCTCCCCTCTCTGCAAGGCCCACCGCTGGCACACCTCCGTCCTCCTGGATGGTCCTGCACTCTAGCCTCCCAGCAGGTGACACTCCTGTCCCACTTGCCCTCAGAGGAGGCCACTGGGCTCTCCCGTGAGGCTCACCTCCTGGCATGCACACACACACACACACACATGCATGTGCAAACACGTGTGCACATGCACACACACATGCACACTTAGAGACACACACACATAGGCAAACACAGACACATGCATGCACATGCACGCAGACATGTGCACACAGACACAAGCACATGCACACACACGTAGACACACACATGCAGGCACATGCACACACGGACACATGCACACATGCAGACACATGTGCATATGCACATACATGTGGGCACACAAGGCACCCACACACATGTGCACACACATGCACACACAGAGACACATGCGCACAGATACAAGCACATGCATGTAGACACACACAGACAGATGCACACAGACGCATGTGGACACACGCACACACAGGCACATGCAGACACAGACACAAGCACATGTAGACACGCAGACGCACGCACACAGACACATGCAGACACAGAGACACATGCACACACAGACACAAGCACACACATGTAGACACACGTAGACACACGCGGACACACGCACACACAGGCACATGCAGACACAGACGCAAGCACACACATGTAGACGCACACACAGACACATGCACACACATGTAGACACGCACGCAGACACACGCACACAGACACATGTGGACACACGCACACAGAGGCACATGCAGACACAGACGCAAGCACACACATGTAGATGCACACACAGACACATGCACACACATGTAGACACGCACGCAGACACACGCACACAGACACATGTGGACACACGCACACAGAGGCACATGCAGACACAGACGCAAGCACACACATGTAGACACACGCAGATGCACGCACACACATGTAGACACGCATGCAGACACACGCACACAGACACATGCAGACACACGCACACGCAGGCACATGCAGACACAGACGCAAGCACACACATGCAGAAACACACACGCAGACACACGCACACACGTGGGTCAGCCTCCTGGTGGAGCGCCTGTCCACACAGGGCTCTCTCGTGGGCAACAGCGACTTGTTCCCAGGACCTGCAGGAAGACAGAGGCATGAAATGGCGGCTCCAGGCAAACCAGTCGCTGGTGAACCAGTCAGAGTGGCAGAGAGAATATGGAGCGAGGACAGTGGTTCTACAAGGACATCAAGGAAATGTCTTGTTGCAACATTAGAGAGAGTGAAGAAGATCATGTATTAATTAAATAGGAGACCAAACAGGACAAACCTTTGAACGGGAGACATAACATTTAAGAACAAAATCAACATGGTGGGTGAAGGTCGGAGAAGGTCAAGTAAGGCCCTAATAGTTGTGCTCTCCCATTTTCTTATCGATCAATATTACATTCTTTCCAGGCGAAAATGCAACAACAGAGTTATTGCTGACCTTTCTCTCACCCTTCCAGCGTGTGCACGGTCACAACAAAATAACAAACGACTTCATGGACCGCGGAGTTCTTCAGACCCAGACCCAGACCCCCAGGTGAGCGAAAATCCTCCTCAAAATCTATTTCGTTTGGAAACACAAAGAATGGGCGTCTGGACTAATTAGCCGCCGGAGAACACCCAAGCCTTTAAAAATAAGTCACCGTCTGAAAACAGCTTGTTACTGTGCCAGTGGCGCACACGGGACCGCCTGCCGGCCCCCTGCACGCTGACAGGTGCCCTCAGAAGCCGGCGGCTCCCCCAGATGCGGGAACCCCACGTGGGACCGGGCCTCCGCCAGCGGGCAGGACTCCACGCCTCGTTCGCCACAAACGACGAGATCACGCCTTTCCCGTCCGAGAAATTATTTAGGTCACTGCCCCAAACCCTTCCTACAAACCGGAGAGGAAAGGCCCGTGTGAGAGGAAAGCCCGAGGGGAGACCCGAAACCCTCAGCAGCCGCAGGACGGCCCAGCTACGCTTTCTTGGCATCAGGGGTTTGCGTGTGCGCCCGGGGCCCGCGCGCTCCATTCCACCAGTTCCGCTGGGAACAGCGCTGCACGCCAATGCCCCCCGTGGATAAGTGGCCACGGGTTTACATCCAGACAGATTTAGTTTGAAACACGTGGAGCAGGATGTCCAGGGCCTCTTATGACCCGAGGCCGGGCTCCTGATGGGCTGCCGGGACCCTGTGTCAGGCCTCGCCTCCCTGAAGAATGTGCACCTGTCCCATTTCAGTTGTTTCCAGCGGGTCACCGGTCGGGGAAGCCGCCGCAGCGCCTTTGTCTGGAGAAGGCGGTGGGACCGCGGGAGGCCTTCCTCATTCCCCTCCCATTTGTCCTGCGAATCGTCTCGGCTGCTCTCCCCAGATCTCACTGTGCAGTCCGACCCCTCCACCCCAGCCTGGGGCCCGGGCACCCGTGCGTGTGTGGGGTGCCTGGCTGGATTTAGTTCCCTCTTCTGATAACATTATAGCATCCGAGGAAACAGCTCGCTGGCCCTCATTTTTAATGATATAATGAAATCTTATTTTTAATTACCTGAACAAAAAGGTTTCAAGTCCGTCAGATTGCCTCTCAGGCCGGCAGAGGTATTCACGGGCTCCAGAACCAATTACCTACATTTCCTTTTTACTTATTGCAAATGTGACCTTTTGTGAGCGTGTGATTGCGCGTCTCCCGCTGTGAGTGGGTATCCGTCCGGCTCGGAGGCCCGTCGCCCCCTCAGTCAGGACGCCGTTCGTTCCCACCCCTCTGATGGCTGCAGGACAAGTCGGTGTCTGGGACCCCGCACCATCAGGACAGGGACCCGCAGCCAGATGGCCCTCCGGTGACAGTCCCAAATACTGGTGACGTAGATGACGGCAAGCACCTGCCAGCCGCCGGGGGAAGGAAAGCGGCGCTCTGTGTGTGGAGTGGGAACCATGGCGACCAGTGTGGAGGTGTGGACAGGGTGGGGGCTGTGGGCCGGGCTGAGAGCCGAGGCCGGCCCCACCACCTGCCTCCGAGTCTCCTGTTCCCTGCCTCAGGTTCCCAGATGCCTGCTCCAGCTCGGGGCCCTTCTAGCTGCCCTACACCTTCTTCCTCCCTGTTTGGGGATGGCGGGCAGGGAGGGCTCCTTGCAGAGCAGGAGCAGAACCCAGAAACCAGGAGGGGCTGCAGGGTTCAGTGGGTGAGCCCCCATTCCACATGCTCTGGGTATGGAGTACCACCCCTACGGGGGCCAGGGCAGGACCAGCCGGCCTGGGCGTCAGCCCTGGGTGGGGAGCAGAGGGCCCACAGGTGAGCCGGGGCAGAGGTCAGGGCCGGAGTGCCCACGGCCAGGCTGCATGCCTGAGGCAGCC
Source organism: Ursus maritimus (assembly GCF_017311325.1). Classification (NCBI taxonomy): domain Eukaryota; kingdom Metazoa; phylum Chordata; class Mammalia; order Carnivora; family Ursidae; genus Ursus; species Ursus maritimus. Next base: position 62,334,598 of record NW_024423897.1, read on the forward strand.
TGCCTGTGACCCTCAGAGGGCCGCCTCCCTCCCCACACGTGCTGCACAAAGGAGACGGGTGTCACCAGCAGGGCGCAGGCCGAGCTGAGAGGGGGCATGGGGCCTCCTGACGCTCCAGAGACAGACCTCCAGTGCATCTGAAACATAAACACACAAGGGTCTCTGACAACTGTCCAGCCCCCAGCCCTGTGCAGAGCAGCGCGGGGCCGTATGGCCATGGCCATGGGGCCTGGGAGAGACGCTTTTCTGCAATTTTCAGCTGCACTAGAAGTGAGTTTTTTGTGTGGGTGTCACGTGAAGTCACTGGACAGCACGGCTAATGCCTCAGCTGCATCTTTTCCTGCTTGGAAACTTTCCCTATTAGAGTGTCCGCATGGAGTGCAAACTCCTGACGCCAGCAAAGGTCTGGAATCACCCCCTCGCGGCCCGGCAGCCTCCAGGGCACACGATGGCCATTCTAGCCACAAAACAAGCTCCGTTTATTAGCCAAGCCGCCATAACTCACTCTGAGTATGCAGATGCGTATGCAAAGGCAAGAGGCAGACCCGGTGGTGAGGATAAAACTCAATTAGCAGAAGCATCAGCAATATCCCTGAGGGTAATAAAGCGCCTCCCGCCGCCGCCCGGGGGAGAGGCCCAGAGTGATTGAGACCAGCGGCCCCTGCCCACCGCAGCCACCGCTCGTGCCGTGGGAGGAAGGAGCCTCTCACCAGGTGGACGCCGGATGTCCAGGACTGCATGCCAGAAAGTTCACTGCTCCCAAGTAAAAGCTGAGGGCAGAAGAAGAGCAGGTGGCCCGAGAGGTGGGGCGGGGGTGGGCGTCAGCGGCGAGCTGGTGTCATGGGGCACGTGGCTCCGGAGCAGGCGGAGGTGGCAGGAAAGGCCATGCTTCATGTTGAGCGAATGCCCTGGTTCCGCTGCTGCTCCGTGGTGTCCACGCGGCCCCTCCGTCGGCCCCTGAACACCGGCCACAGTGAAAAGGGCACGGGGGCGGGGAAGAAGCAGGCTGACAGCATGGGACAGGGGACGGTGCTCTGAGCCCCACAGGTGGGGGCCTCAGCCCCGGGGACCCGGCTCCCCATCAGCTCACCGGCCGGTCGGCCCCTCAGGCCCAGAGTGGGGCCCTCCCGCTGGAGAAGCAGCACGGTCCCCACTCCTCTGCCTGGCACCTCTTCCTCCAGGCTCCAGCTTCTCCCAGAGTCCACGGTGGTGGGCGGGGCTGGGCTGTGCACACCCATCCCCACGGTGGACCCATGAGCTGGGTGATCGGAGGCCCTGGTGTGCACTTCTCCCTCTGGAAAATCAGGGTGGGCTGGCTTCTTCTTTGGGCCATGACTGGGATGCCACCTTAGAATAGTGTTTAGATTATGGCCTCCTGCTGCTGATCGGTGGCTAACCTGCTGATTACAGGAGAATTTTAATCAGGAAAGGAGCAGACATTGATGCAGGCAGACTAGCCTGGGAGCAGGAGACATGAGGCATGGGGCCGCATGCCTGGTCACCCTCAGAGCCCACCCTACACTGGCCAACAGCCAGCCAGGGCTCCCAAGACCCGGGGACACAGCCTGGGCCACACACTAGTAAATCAGCCACTCCCTGCGCCAGGCCACTGAGTACGGCTGTTTGTCACGCGGGGCTCTGGTGGGAAGAGAGAGCTGACACACCTGTTCGAAGGATTCTTCCCTTTGCTGCAGAGAACGCCAGCCCAGCTCGAGCACCTGCAGGGAAGGACACTTCTCTGTGGGAGGAGGGACCCCGCCAGCAGCACCCGGGAAGCCCAGGGCAGCGACGCCGACGTCCCCACCTGCTCGGGAGAACACGCTTCACGGTCCTCACCTCGCACTTCAGCGGCTCTTCCTGTTAAGTTCTGCATCACGCTCGTCCCAGGACGCAGCCACCGCCACGGTAAGTAGAGTGCTCCGACACAGGCATGGTGACTCGGACCCATGCGGTCACGGCCAAAATGCTTTTGGGGAAATAAATCATAACCTTTATTTTAATAACATTTACGCTAAATAAATTAATGCATCGCTAATTGTTGACTAGAGAAGCACAACGTTGGGGGTGTTTGTGCAAACTCCGGAGCTCATCGGAGAATCTCGGGGCTCGGCAGCCCCCCCCGCTGCTGAACACATGGCGGGGAGGAGGGGTCCCTTTTCCTCAACGTGCTCTTGTGTCCGCTGTCAAGCAAGGTGTTTCATACTGAATGTGCTGAAGTCCCACCGTCACCCTGAGCCCAGCGGCCGGCACTGGCATTTCCGTGAGGAGCACTCTCGCCTCCCTAGGGAGCACACCTGTCTTCCGCGCAGTGGCCAGGCGCCGCTCCCGGCACGCACAGGTGCTCCCTCATCCAGAGACCGACAAGGCAGAAACTCAGGGAGAGGAAGGCAGCCCTCACAGCCACGGCCCCAACACCTTGTTCCCAGGACCCATCATGGAGGACGCCAACACGCTTTCCTTTCTGGCTTATATCCGTGGCTGTTCGCAGTATTGGAAGTTAGGGCAGGCCACATAAAAATATGGGTCAATTCATTTAAAAATAAAAATAAATCCATCACATGTTAACATAAGTGGCATACTTTCTATTAAAATTATGTTTCAAGAAAAATAGTGGAAAGAGTGGCATTGTTTTACCGTTTTCGCATCTCTCGCGTGCCTGGCTCGGTAGCAGACAGCTGAGCGCTCACGCCTGCGGCCGCGCTCCATCAGTGCAGATTCGCCGCTTTGGCTGAAGGACGAGGAAAATCAAGCCCCACACAGAGACGCAGCTGGAGGAGAAAGGTGTATTCTAATAGTACTCTCAGATCATGTGGGTTATTCTCCGATATCACACCAAAACTCACCAAGGTAGAGGCTCCTAAAGCTTAGTCATAAAATGAACTCTGAAACCCTATCAATAGATTTTGTGTGTTGTGTTAAAATCCACTGGTCTAGCTTGAACTTTAAGCACATCTTCTACCCATAATTTTGTAACTACCCGCATTGGTCATTAGCAAATCCTCAGATCATTTAGCTAAACAGATCTTCCATATGCCAAGACGTTTTATTTCACAACATGAGGAAATTACGTTCGTCATGCGCTCATGGACCACATCAGCCAAGTCTGCGAGTGTGGGGAACCCGCCCAGCTCACGGTGGCTGACAGCTTTCCAAACTCCCGCTCTTTGTTGGAAAGCTCAGCGTTTTGACAACAAGCACCCTCCGCTGTTCTCGAACTGGTCACCTGACATCCTCTGGTTTCCGGACCACGTCCCGTCAGTCGGTCTGCCAGCCGTTTCTTCCCGAGCAGCCGTGCTGCATGGACGGAGCGGGGAGCGCAGCTCTGGCGCCAGTACGCGCTCAGGATGACACCCCCGGCGCAGGGCCGCCTGCGTGCTCCCATTCCAGCAGGCCTGCGGTCAGGGTGGTTTCGCGTCATCTGTTGGGTGGGGCTGTTGTCACAGTGCCTCCGGGCGGCGGGGAGGGGCCACGTACCCCCGTCGAGCTTTGTGTCTCGCGTGATCGCCAGCAGTTGACCATGATGACTTCTCTGCCAGTGCAGATGTTAGCACCGTGAGAAAGCAAGCAACACCCCAGCTGGGTGACGGTGGCCCCCAGGGTCCTGGGAGCCTGGGACCCGTGCGTGTGACCTCATTTGGAATAGGGTCTCTGCAGATTCGGTCAGGTTAAGATGAGCCCTGGATTCCAGCAACACGTCTCACAGGGACAGGGAGTTTCAGACGTGCAGACACACGGCGAGAACACGTGGGAGGAGAGGCAGAGATCCGGATGAGGCTGCCACGAGCCGGGGAACACCAACGACCGTCGGGGCCGGCAGCCGAAGCCGAGAGAGGCCCGGGGCACAGTGTCCCTCAGGGGCCCCAGAAGGACCCGCTGGGGGGTCCACTGTGGACCCCCCCACCTCTGAGTTCTGGCCTCAGGGCCTGGGATGGAATAAACTGCTATTCCATGGCACCCAGGCTGCGGCCGTGTTATGGCGGCCACGGGAAACTCACGCAACATCTGAGAATTACTATGAAAATGCTCGCGGCATGGGGGCCACACTTGGAGCTCCTGCCACGGACCGTTCTCCCGTCTGTCCCACGGAAAGAGCTCCAGTGCCCTGGGAGGACTCGTTTGCTTCCTGTCTATGGGATCGTCCCTTCAGAGGAGGTTGTCTCATCCTCGTCAGCCCAGACGGGTGAACGTGGGGCCCGATGTGTTTCTGTCACGTGAACAAGAGCTCGTGTGGCTCCAGGGAGAATCCTTCAGAAGGGCCACGCCGACCGTCTCTGATGTGGACCAACATCTGATTCTCTTGCTGCAGGGCAGGGGAGGGGAGGGCCATTTGAGGGCCTTTACAGTCTCCCACGTGTCCCTCTCTGAAGGGCAAACTTCCCTCCTCCACTGAACCGACACGGGACGGGGTTCAGTGCCATGACACAGGCACTCCTCAGCTCATGGGGGCGGTGGTCGTCGTCCCACCCACGGAGACAGAGGGTGGGACGGTGGGCACCAGGGGCTGCGAGGGGCTGGGAGCTACTGTTTAATGGGGACAGAGTTCCAGTTCGGGAAGATGGGAAGTTCTGGAGATGGATGGTAGGGTGTTTGCACAGCAACGTGCAGGTACGTGATGCCCTTGCACCATACACTTAAAAAACGTTAAAATAGTTAATTTTATGCTTATATATTATACCATAATTTTAAAAATAATGTAATATACCCAAAACCACTGAATTGTACACTTTAAATGGGTGAGTTATATATGAAGTGGTATATGAATTATAACTCAATAAAGCCATTAAAAAACAAACACAACCCAGAGGACAAGCTCAGGGAAAGGAGAGAGCTTTGCTCTTGCTTTCGAAGGAGGGGCCCACATTCTCACGTGACATGGAGCCATGCTGGCTGGCCCCCACGCCTTCCTGCTTGCCTGCCCCGGCCCGCCCCCGGTGGGCTCACGCTCGCACTCACGCTCACACTCGTGCTCACACTCAGTCACATGCTCACCTTTGTGCTCACACATTCGTGCTCACACTCACTCATACGTTCGTGTTCACACTCACACACACACACCCACGTTCACTCATGCCCACGCCCATGCTGATGTTCATTCTCACACCCACACTCACCCACATCCACCCCCGTGCCCGGCTCACACAGGCTCCCCCTGCCGCAGCCCCACACCTGGCTGTTGGGCACCCCGGGCACAGGGTGTGGGGGAGGTGCAGAGGGGCAGAACCAAGTGAACCAAGTGAAGGGCTTTAAGGATTGACAGCAAGTTTCGCTTATTTCTGTTCACTTAGGATTTTAATGGCAATTTAAACTAATGTAAACCTTTTTCTTCTGACCTTGAGTGGTTTCTTTTCTTTCCTCCCAGTCTTAATGCTACAGCGGGTTGACATTCAAGATTCTGAATCAGTCTCTAAGCCACACTAAGAAAGTGCAAACGTGGCAGGTGGTGGCTTCCTGGGGCGGCCACCTCGTGAGCGCGCAGCCCCTCTCGAGGGCCATCAGGGCTTTAAGAGGCGAGAAGCTCTCCACGTGCTCACGTCCATCGACCATGCCCTTCTCTGAGATACAGCGACGCCTCGATTGCTGGGGAAAAGTCAACTCCAAATAACAGCAGACACCCAGGCACTGCTGGGGCAGAGTTGCAAGGAGCCCTTGAGTCTTCTGGCACCTTCCGTGGTGCCTCACTGACTTCTGCCCACTCAGGGCCAGGGCCCCTGGCTCTGGGACCCTTTACTGGGGCTGCCCTTCAGCCACTGGCCCAGCATTCAGCAAGCTCAGCCAGAAGACATGGCTCCCAGAGAGCCTTCCAGGTTTCAGGAGGTGGCTTATTCTTGGGGCTCAGTGTCAGTGAGGAAGGTGATGCGAAGGATGAAATCATGGCTAGGAGACTGTTGCGGGGGCTGTGCAATTGTGGTGTGTGCACACATGTGCATGCGACTGTGTACTGCACGTGCACACACGTGCGTAGTCCACGTGGCTGTGCAGTGTGCCTCTGCGTGCACATGTGTGTGCGTGTGGCTGTATGGTGTGTGTGCACGTGTATGTTTGTGTGGCTGTGTGGTGTGTGCAAGTGTGCGTGTGCACGTGTGCATGCACGTGGCTGTGTGGTGTGCGTGCACGTGGGGCTCTGTGGTACGAGAGACAAAGAGAAGGATAGAGACAGAATGACAGAGAGAAATTTAAATCAGCCCTCAAGCTGGTGAGTACTCCTCTAAATAAAATATTTACCATATTTACACCCTGGCTATTCATGCGTGAGCCCCGCACACTTGGGCGAGCCAGGCCTCGCTGAGCTCACGGGGCTGCGCAGCGTGGGGCGGGTGGGCGGTGGGGAGTGGCTGCCACCATTCACCTGCAGGAAGGGCCGTGGCGGAGACTGGCGGGGGGCACGGGAGCTTCACTCAATAGCTCAGGGACGTGGGGCCTGACGGGTGTTTGAAATCTGACTCTAACTCAGGACACAGCAAAGACTCCTCAAGGCACAGCTTCCTCCTTCGTGAAACTAAGATATTTAGCTACATGATCTCTGTGCTCATGCATGGGAACCGGAGAAAACACAGGTAATTAAAACGAGGGAAGACATCGTTTGGGTTTTTAAAAGGTCAGCGCCTATGATGGACAGCCTCCTCAGATCTTCCGCTTAAACACCCACGGCTATGATGTACGTTTTGTGAAAGTGAGACTCATACATGAGCTTGGACGGCAGCAGGCACCCGGCCCGGGCGTGAGGCTCCTCCCCCGCACCAGAGTCATGAGGCTCAACCGCGAGCACACCCTCCTCTCCACAGAAAGAACTCCCCTTGAGTTCCACAGAGCGACGTCAGTCTGTGCTCCAGGGATGACAGGGCCAGGGCCAGGACGAGAGAGCGCGTCCCGCCAGGTTTAACACCGGGAGGGCGCCAGCGGGGTGGCCCCTACCCTCAGGATCAGGACTCGAGCCTCGGACATAGGTGCGCACAGAAAATAATGGAAATACACATGACCGTCTTTACAAAGCTTTCCAGCCAAATGCTAAGATGTCATGATTGGAGCTTTATTTAACAAAGAACACAGATGGATCGGGAAAACCCAGATCTAAACCAAGATGCTGGGCTCAAAGATCCCCACTTAAGTCAAAACACAGCACCGCACAGCAAGACAGCAATTTGCCCCAGAGACTTTTCAGAACTGCTCTCAGCATCCGTGTGGTCCAGTGAGGAAAAATAGGCCAACCACAGGATGCCATGCTTTCGGTCTACATCTGGCCTTCGAAAATCGCTCCCTGACCTGGCGGCTACAGCCTTGTCATCACTCTCCGGTGGGCCTCAACCGGGCAGACAGCAGAAGCTGGGGAGCACCATCGGTAGGGCTGACCCAGATCCTAAAGCCCATGGGAATATTTCCCACAGCTCCAAAGGAAAGTTCTGTCCCCTCTCCCCTCACCCCAAACAGAATACCTTCCTCCAGGCAACACAATCTGCCCAGTGCAGGTGTGGGGAGAAGTGATGCTGGAGAGAATTCTAGCACTGTGGGCGAGTGAGGCTGAGCCTGAGCCGTGGGGAAGGATGTGGACGCAGGACGACCCCCCATGCCCCGTCGACCTGCACCGCCCCCGCCTCTGCTTCCTCTCGCCCGCAGCAGGGAGACCGCAGTGGGCCTCCTGACCCCACGGGGTGACATTTCCAGCAAACACCAGTGTGTTTGCACGCACACATCCTCACAAACCAGAGGCATACAGCAGATGGTGAAAAGTCATCCTCTGATCCCAAAAGGAGGCCTACGTTCCCCAGCAGATCACAAAGGATGACAAAGACAAGGGGGCCCAGCGGTGGCCAGGCTGCAGGTACAGCTCACTTCTACACACAGGACGCCCGGGAGCACATGTGGTTGTGCCCGTTCCTCCTCGTCAGCGTCCCCGTGCTTCCTCCCTGCGTTCCTGACGCCACGCTCCGCGGGGAAGTCCGGCCTTCCAGCCCCGGCAGGACGCAGGCACCGGCAGCGGCAAACCGCTGGACCGGTGCAGAGATCACCCCAAGTGCCTGGTCGCGGGCAGGCGGCAGCCCTGACGCAGGACCTCGCCAGGGAAGAGGGCGCACAGCCAAGACGCGTGATGTCTCTGCTGACGGGGGAAGGGCAACTTCACGCAGAGCGGACGAAGAGCTGCTGTCCGGAAACTCTACGCCCAGGATACGTCTTGCGCACATGACAGCAGAACCTGAGACGGGTCGTCAGCACAGAAGTCCCAAGTGACCCGATGCAAACACAGGAGGCCAGGAGAAATGACCACGCCGGAAAGAGCAAAAGCAGACACTCCTGGCTGTTGAAATTGCCCGTGACAAGTTTGTGACGTGTGCAAGCAGAAGAGGTCAGCGAGAGAAAAGGTGGGAACGGCCGAATCCCGCGGAGCTGCTGTGCGTCCTTGCGGTGTTGCAGGCGCGGTAACGCCTGGCTTCATACCGTACGGTGGAGGGGAGCACCGTGTAACTGCCAGAGTGGCCATGACAAAGACAGCAAACGGTAGACTCGGAACAGGTGACAGAGAAGAAGAAATCATTCCTAAAACAAGTGATCAGGACCAGGCCGGCAGCAAAAGGGCAGTCGCAGTATGGAGACCCAGTACTCCAGCCAGGAGCGGGTGCAAGATGGGGAGGCCCGGCGAGGTTGGAAGGCGTCATGAGCCATCAGAACGAGCACCCCGATGAGAAGAGGGGACCCGAGGCCATCGGATGAGCATGTAAGTGGATAATGCAACAATCATGTCCTTTCACTCCGGGCCCAGCAGTGGGAGGACACTGTGTTCACGAGCACACGTCCACGTGGCGGACGACTGGCCGGGCTGAGCCCGAGGGCCACAGCGCAGAGGTGGGTGCCCCCAGACCACCGCCCGGGGGGTGTTGCCCTCCACACGTCCACCCAGCTGGGTGAGGGGCACCTACAGCGGTTCCAGCCACAGGACCCTCTGCTCACTGGGGCTGGTTTGGCCCCCAACATATGCAAGAGTCCAGACTGGTTAGAATCGGGGCTGGGGGCACAGAGCTCCCTGGTTTCCCTTCCCTCTGCCCCCTGCAGGCAGCCTTCACAAGGCCCCCGTCATCCCCCAGGCCCTCCGGCCCGGACCCCACGGCTATGGTGCCTCCCACACTGAATCCCCTTGTCAGGTGTATGTGGTGAGAGGTTCCACTCTGCGCCTCATCAGGCCAGACCAAGGCCGGGGAGGGCAGCTCACGGGACTGACGCACAGGCCCACCTCCCAGTCACCCCCACCACCACTTTCCCATGACCTTCACTTTGGGGACAGAAAGGGGAACTCGGCAGCCAGTGGTGCGAGCTTCTGCAAGGCCTGGTTCTCTGCGCTCCAGGATGTGCGTCTGGGAGCCCCGAGTTCCCGGGAGACAGATTACACACCTGCCTGTCCACACAACCAGAGGCTACGATGCCACCTGGGACCAAAGTCACAACCATCCCATTGCCCTTCACTCCCAGTCGGGGCCATTTATCCTCAGGGCTGAGCTCCGTCACCGCAGGCTGGCCACACGCAGTCACCAAAGGGCCAGGAAGGCCCAGGAGGCGATGGGGCTGCCAGGGTCTCCGGGAGGGGCAGGGGCGCTAAGTTCAGGTGGGGGAGCCCAGGGGTGCAGGAGCACATGGGAGTTCTGTGGGTGGTCTTCCCAGGGGCCAGGCCCAAAGGCAGAACAGGACACTGTGCTCCCTGGTGGGTTTGGAAGGGTCAAGCAGAGGGGCCTCAGAACGGAGGACACGAGGGGGACACCATGACCCCACGTGCACGGTGGTGCACCTGAATCTGCCAGGTGGCCTCACACGGGGTTGCTCCCCAGGAATGAAAGGAACGTGTGCTCGGCTCTGGGCCACCTCCATCCCGGGAGGGAACTCCTGCACTCCAGCCCCTGGCGCTGGAGGCTCCCCCCAGCCGGACTGGACCGTGGTTTCTCGCCAAGGGACCTACAGCATCACAGTTCAGCTGAAATGGCAACCGGGTGTGCACTGAGGACAGCGTGGTTCTCCAAACGTGCCACTAAGTGCAACGGTCTGCCGCAGAGGCCACGTCCTCCCAGAGCTCAGGCTGGGCCACCGCTCGCCTCGCCTCCCCCTCCATGGCTTCCTCCGAGCTGCCTATGCTCCTGATGCATGACTGAGGTCCCAAAACCTCTCCTTGACTGCAGACGTCCTGAGCGTCACGATAGAATCGCTGTCTGCAGAGAGCGGCCACGACTTCCACCCCTGAGCCCGCTCGTCTCATCACCAGCATGACCCCTGGTGCCCCGTCAGGTCATCTAACATCCAGACCCCGCATGACCCTCACTGCCCACAGACACGGTGCACAGATGTACAGTGTCCTGCACCCCTCCCTCACCCACGCCTGCCGGGCACTGGGCTCTGAGCTTCCGGGCACGCCTCAATGCACACAGCTCCCCTAAGAGGAGGTCTGAATCGCCTGCGAGCTACAGATGAGGAGATGGGGCGACTTTCACAACCGGTCACTAGCCAGGGCTAGCGTCCAGGTCCGACCAACGGCAGCAGCCGTGCTCCACCCGGGGCCGTGTCTCCTCCAGGTCCTGGTCGGGCGGGACCTCCCTGCCCGGTCAGAGGGGGACATCCAGCGGGCGGTGCATATTCCGGCCAAAGAGTCGTGAGCCACGCATGCCCTGAGGGCTCCTGGACAAGGAAAGGCCCTGCTGCACCTCGGCCCGTTGTCGGGGCCCATGCACACAAAGCCCGCGAGGAGGCTGCGCACGCCCCATGTGACCAGAGCCACAGAAGCCGCACCGGGCCGTGGCCTCGCTGCTCTCACGGTGTCTGCGAAACACTGGCCTCCTGGCGAGGCTGAAAACCGGCTCTCTCCACTGGAGTCTCTAAATTAGCAGAATGCCAGAAATCCCCAAAGAGAAAGGTCAAACAAGAAAAACGTAATTATCACGAGTCAGGAAAGAGCGGGCATGAGACAGTCCCAGCGCGTGCAGGCGGCCGGTCCAGGCACTTGTCAGTGCTGGGCCCACGGCGGCCACCCTTCCTGCCTTACGTCCTGAGGCCGGCCGTGCCACAGGACAGTCCCCAAAGCAGATCATCTACATGCAGATTAAGTTGTTAAAAGGCTCCTAATCCATCTTTTATACGAGTTGGTGCATTTGGAGAGCAACCAACTGAAAGGTAACTGGGTTAGACACCATCACTTTAAATTATAAATAACTGCACAAATACGAAATTTAAAATCTCCCCACATCTAATAAATTAGTACCGTGATACTGATACCGGCCTCCAAGGAGCCAAGTGCGGCTCAGCTCGAGTCTAGGGGGGCGGCTGGGCGGGAGGGTCCAGGTTAGCAGTCACACCTGGGCCCCTCCTCAGAGCAGACACCCCGACGGTCAGGCTCACCTGCCACCTCACCCACCCAGCAGGAGGGTCCACCCTCGCTCCAGCGGCTCCGGGCCAATCACCCCTGGGGTTGGGGGCACCTAAGACACAGCCCACCTGGGAGGCCATGCCCACCTGCACACCTGCCACCCCCGTGGCCGCAGAGCCCGTGGCTGGGCAGGGAGCTGCAGCTCTCTCTGCAGAGAACACTGGCCCTCCAATCGGGAGGTCCTGCCAGATGGCCTCCTGGCGGGGTGTCCCAGCTGAGGACACTCAGAAGAGGGGGCTCCTGCAGGACAGTGGCCTTCAGGTGTTCTGTCCACCTAACGGAGCTAGGACTCCAGAGGGCGGGTCTCCCCAACATCCCTCCCCTTTCCTGGGGCAGGATCGGGCGGCAAGCATCATCCTGGCCTCCCTGACACAGCTCGCGCAGGTGTGGGCTCAAAGGGCTGCTCCTGGGGACCGGCCGCCATGGCTGTGCACCACTGCCCTCTGCTGGACAGGCCAGGGCGTGCGGCGGCTGGGCAGGGGCTGGCAGTGCCCACACTCGGTGTCCCAGAGAGCTCCTGAGCCCGCCCAGCACCGGGCAGCCGCGCGGTGAGGCCTCCCCTGCACCTGCCTTT
>NW_024423897.1:62346573-62380759 GCF_017311325.1 Ursus maritimus
TTTAGGGGAATCACCAGTTTAAGCTCCTCTCCACGTGCTGCCTTCCAGATCCCCCTGACGGCATTTGCACCCCCGGCTGGTGGAGGGTAGGTGCCTCCTGGGACCCTCCACCGGGCGGGCCCCCTGCCTGGCCACCGTCGGAGTGCCTCCTGACACAGCGAAGCTCCTTCCTCCACTCAACGGCTAAGGACGACGCTCTGGCCCGTGGCTGCGGGCTTTCCCTTTGCAGGTGGGCCCCGTGCCACGCCGGCGGGTTGCGGGCGCAGCTGAGGAGCGGTGAGCAGAGCACGCTGCTGCACTCAGGGAGATGGGCTCCCCGGCGGCTTGCAGGTTCTTTCCTCATCCTCTCTAGAAACCGTTAACCACAAACGTTTTCTTTCTAAATTTTATGGTAGTGTACTCAAATAAATTCTCAAGGATCACAGTGTAAGGCAGACGGGGAACAGAAGGCAGGACCGCCGCAAAGTGGGTCCAAGTAAAAATCTGAAATTAGTTTCTCCACATAAAAAATCTCTTCAGAGTCCTAGAAAATACAGTCGTTTCTGAATTTCCTCATTTCTGAGCCACAAAACGAGAAGAGGTGCAAGGGCAGGGCCAGGCTGTCACTTCCGTGCCCCCACTGCCACGGCCTGCTGGAGTTGGCCAGGGGAGGACCCCGAGATCCGAGTCGGCTCCATCCCTCTGCCCCTCCGGTGACTACCTGCCTGGCTCGTGTCCATGATTCCTACAAGAGGGGGCCCTTTCCTGACCCCCGACCTCTAGTCACTTGGCATCCTCCATCTTCCTCGTCCTTCTCCATCTGTCTGTCCCTGAAACACATCTGGTGGCCTCAGTCTCCTCCCCTGGACTGGAGGCCGGCAGCAGCGTGGGTGCCCCCTCCGGGGCCCACCTGGCCAAGCAGGGCTGCGGCTCCCACACAGGCGAGTCAGGCGGAGGCATGCCCTTGGGCCTGGCCGTGGCGCACCAGCTCTCCGGATCCCGCTCTGACCTTGTGTGGGGTGCTCGGCCTCCACACCCCACCCATTGCTGGGCCTTAAGGACGTCAGCACCCAATCCCCTACGGAGAAACAAGGACAGCAAACCCCCAAAGAAGTCAGGGTGGCTCTGGCCAAGGTAGGTTCCAGGCCAAGGCTGGTGTCCCACAGGTGTCCAGTGAGACGTGGTCATCCTGGGTCTTCTGGGGATGCGAACTCTCCCAGGGTCCCTGTCCCACTCCCACTCCCACAACCGCTGTGAGCCAGACCCACGCCGGTGTGACACCATGGACGGGCCCACCCTGGAAAACACGGTCGTCCCCACACAACATCTTCTAAGTGTGGCCGTTTCCCACGACATGATGCACGTCTCAGAAGGTGGCTTCGCCTGGAGTCGGAAGGCGGCCACCACAAGTGGATGCTGTCCTCTCCTTACACGGGTCTTTGAGTCCCCAGTCTGTGTCTGGACGGGGAATGGAGAATGGTGGAAACACGCTCTGCGTGACATCGGGCTCTCCCTCTCTCCTCGTCCAGGGGCATGACTGAGCTCTCGAAGGAAATTTAAATTAGGTGGGATGGAGATTCACAAGAACCCAGTGTTCACAACAGTCCTCGCCCGTGATCAGCCGGCTCTGAGGTGCTCCCGGCGTCCTGCCTGCGCCCGAGGACACACGCACAGCCATGTGTGATTGCTGCCACTCGGCCACGGCAAAGCCAGGAAGGACACGGCTCCCACGGTTTCCACCTGCCCCTTGGCAAAACCACCCTCTTCGCTTCTGAACTGTCGCTACGCTTTTGCAGACACGCCTTGTGACTGGGGGGTCAGTGCTTGTACTTCGGGCCCCGTCGTCCTGCGACGACCAGGGTGGTGGCAGAATTCGTCACCAGCGGCTTCGGAGTCGGGCCAGACCCGGGCTCCCTCCCTGGGAGGCGCCAAGCGTGCAGGCGCCAGGCGCAGGGGGTGGTGAGGGCACAGGGTGTCTGGCCCGAGCCCCTGCGGACGCAGCAGCACAAGGTCCCCACCGTCGGAGGAGCTGGGTCCAACGAATCTCAGCCCTGCCTGGGAGACCACGGCCCATGTGACCCACCGGCTGGGACAGCCACACACCGGTGAGCAGGTGGGCGTGGTTTCCAGAGGGGGCACAGGCCCTGGCTAAGGACGCTAACCCAGCCTCGCCCGGGCACCTGTGAAAGCAGGTGACGGCTGTGGGGAATCGTGGCTGGGCTCACGTGGAGCCACAGGTGAGCCCCTCCTGGCGGCATGAGCTCAGCTCAGGTCAGGGCCCCTCGCAGCCGCAGGTGGCCAGCTGCGCAGGCTCCAGAAGGAAGACCCCTGCTGCCGCACACGACCGCGGGGCTGCCAGGGGCTGCCTCGTCCGCCAACACCGCCCATCGCCCTTCTCCTCGGCCGCGTCAGCTGCTGGGGGACCCAGGCCTTCACCCCAGGAAGTCTGAGGGCTCATTTGCCTTGTCCATTGCTTTATGGGCCATTAGTGACCCCGACTGGGCACAGAATGGCACTGACGGCCAGGGGGCCCTCAGCTGTGGCGAGTCCTCGTGCTCGCCGGGCCAGCCCTCGCCGGGCCTGCTGGGTGAGGACCTGAGTGCAACATGTGGAACCCATGGAGCCCAAGGCCACAGGAATGAGAAGCACACATTCCCAATGTGCCCCTGAGCCTGACGACAGAGCAGGCGGGCTGGTCCTGCTTCCCATCCTGCCCCCCAGGCCCATGGGCTGGCCACCACTCGGGGACACCCACTCCCTGGAGGACCGTGCAGACACCTGCCAGAGGTGAGGCAGAGGCCGGGGGAGCAGGGACAGCCGCCATCCCCAGAGGGGGGTCACTCCCAGTGAGGGCAACCCCGAGGCCCTGGCTGGTCCCCTTGCAGGAGGGGCCCATGCCAGCGTCCAGCACTGGTCCCTGAGCTGGTAAAATGCACCTCCATCAGGCTGGCGGGAGGGATCCCAGGCATGGCCTTCGTCCCTGCCTCCATGGCCCCTGGCCCAGCGGCCCCTGTGTGTGTAAGCACCAGGAGGCCAAGCCGAGCCCGGACGGGATTCATACATAGGTGCTTTCTGGTGGGGCAGCAGGGGCCCGGGCCCACACACTGGGCAGCTCTGACAAACACGCCCGCGCACAAACGGACCTCAGCACAGGCCATGATCTTGCCCCCACCAGCTGAGTTGCTCACCAAAGCCCAGCAGTGCCGGTCCCCGAACCACACGTCCTTCCTCTGAAGGAATCCGCCACGGTCCTCTGCTTCAGGGAAGGTGGAACCCGCATGCTTTCCCCGCTGCTCCTGCTAAGTGCCCCGGAGAACATGGGCACCGCACGCACAGCAGAGGACAGAGGGACTCTGAGAGGGACTTTGGGCCCGAGGAGCTACGGACGTGCTGCTCAGTGGCTGGGTCTCCCCTTTGCCTCACGGGCCCGACACAGGGCTGAAGGAGGTCTGAGAAGAGTCTGAAGCACGGGGTGCCTGGGTGGCTCAGTTGGTTAAGTGTCTGCCTTCGGCTCTGGTCATGACCCTGGAGTCCCAGGATCAAGTCCTGCCTCGGCCTCCCTGCTCGCTGGGGAGTCTGCTTCCCCCTCTGACCCTCCCCTCCTATGTTCTCTCTCGTTTTCTCTCTCTCAAATAAATAAAATCTTAAAAAAAAAAAAAAAAAGAAAGGGGCAGACATAACACACTAATAACGACGTTCAGTGCCAACAGTCTACGAGGCCCTCCCCGCGAGCACCGCGGGCAGGCTGGAGGAGGAAGGGGGAGAAACGTCACCCAAACACGAATCAGGGAAGGCAGGGGCGGCCACGTAGTGCGGGTAGTGCGGGCGGTGCGGACCGGGAGCAGAGGAGGGACCTGGTGCGTCCCAGGTGCCACGCCCACGTGGGCTCGGAGCCGAGGCCCTCCTGGTTCTTGTCACTCCAGGTGAAGTCTCCTCGGGAAGCTTGGAAGGGTCGTGAGCGTCCGTCACACTGACCGCGCCCATGCGTGCTCCTCAGCACCCTTCCCAAGGTGCGCCAGCCTCCCCGCCTCCTGCCATGGCTCGCCTCAGACCTGGAACCCGGGGTCGGTCTGTTCTTACACAAGCAGGCGCTTCAGAGCTGTCCATCTGGCTCACCCTGGGTAGCACCGCGGCCCTGAGCTGTAACCTCAGGGAGCTCCAGGGAAACGCCCCTTGCTCAGAATCACGCACTTGGCCTCTGACAATTCCGTGCTTGCTGTTCCCGGTCTCCACCATCCTGTGGATACGGGGACCCGGCTAAAGGACAGCATCTCCTGGTGTCGATCCTGGCCTACAAAGGACAGCTGCCGCTGAGAAGTCCGAAGCCCTCCCTGTGAGTCCCCACAGCCCACGGAGAGGATGCCCGCTGGGGACAGAGCTCTGAACGGCCGCGCTCCACCCCCCGCCAGGGCTCTGCTGGGCTGGTCCAGTAGCCGGGCCTCATTGCCTGCAGAGCACTGACCTGCCAGCGCACCACATGGCCCTATCCCTGCCCCAGGGGAAGCCTTCCACTCCATCCTCCGTTAATTCTGGCAGATCTTCACCTCCCCTGCTCTTTCGTGTCTAACGTTCTTCCCTTCACGGGCTGTGCTGAGAGCTAGCTGTGTCTTCAGCCTGGAGGCCATGGGGGCCGTGCTTTCAGAAGGACAAGGGCTCACCTACAGGCAGGGCCTCAGAGAGGGCTGTGAGTGTCCTGGTGATGCCACTCCTGACCGTGGGCAGACAGGCTTCACGGGGTGACCACGAAGCGGGGACACGGCCCGTAAGCGGAGCTTACTGACTTGCTTGGGGAAAACCAGCCATTGTGACACATTTCCTCTTCTTAAAGCCCAGTGCTTGTAATGTTTGCTTTTCCTTTCAGTGACCCCCAAGGAGTGAAGTTAGGGTAGGTGGCCGTGTGGGGAGCAGGGCTGGGCTGAGAACCAGCTCCCCTGAGGTCGTGGTGGGTCAGGATGAGGCCGCGCCGTAAGAAGGCCCTGGAGCTGCACCTGGGGTAAGCCATCAATCTTCCGCACCTGCAGGACAGGGAGGCCCGCTGGGGGGGGCCGTGAGGTGCACCCGCTGAACTCACAGACAGAACTGCGCCCGTAGAGCTTCCGGAGGACACAGGTCCCCTGCGAAGTGCCTTGAAAGCCGCGTTACTCCTGAGCTGGGACGAGGGAGCGACCCCCAAATGAAGCCTCGCGCCTCAGGCGGGGATCGCAATCGCTCCTCTGTGGTCTGGTCCATTTGATGAAAATCTGTATTTGGATGTTCCCACTTTAATAGGTTTTTGTTTGCTTCATCTGGTTTCAGAAATAGTGATTTCCATTTTTATGTCTCCAGATTCACTGGGAGACGAAGACATGGCGTTTTTACCTTATGCAAATTCCTCAGGTTTGCGTGTTTATTCAGAACACTATCTCATAAAGAGAAGGTGAAACCCCACTTGCTTTGTGGCTCCTTGCGGAGAGAAGCTGTCCCCCTGTGCACACTGAGCCGAGCCCTTGTGAGGCGGCGGGTGGTCATGCCATCATCATGCCCGCAGAGGTGTGTCCCCCACACACCTGACTCTTCCCCATGGCAGTCTGCTGCTGGATGCCAGGTGGGCAGTCTAGTGAACAGGGTGCGGGAGTCAACAGCAGGGAGCGTGCCCCCAGACCCTCATCCACCCAGTATGGGAGAATGGGCCTTATTTGGAAACCCGGTCTTTGCAGGTGTCACTGAAGATGAGGCCACGGTGGAGCAGGGGGACCCTGCCAGGGGTGGGTGTCCTTACAGGAAGGCCATACGAGGACAGACACTCAAGGACAGGAGAGCCAGCAAGCACTGAGCAGAGATGGGTGATGGTCTGCAAACCCAGGACCCCCAGGCTTGCCCGCAGGCCAGGAGGACGCTCGCTTGTGCCTTCCAAGGGAGAGCACCGGGGGCCCCGGGGACACCCTGACTTCAGACTTTCACCCCGAGAGCGTGCGGTGCTGTGTTCTCAGCCTCGTTTGGCACGGCTCGTTCAGGCAGGGCTGGGAAACCTCACCTTTTGTCTCTGGACTCCCAGAGACGCTGTAAATCACCAAAGTCACGGTGGGAGGGGGACAGGTGCCCAACACGTCCACCCGAAACCCATGTGACTGTCTCACACATACACACTAGGTTCAAACTCATGAGCCCATTTCTGACATGCCCGACCCAGGGGGACCCCTACCTCTTGAGGCAGAGATCAGGGGCTCAGGGATGATGTCACCCAGACCCCTGCATCCCCTGCCTCAGATGCTCCTGTAGACATCACTCGGGCCCCATGAGCCCCCATCCTCTGCCAGATGACACCATCCAGACCCCACACCCCATATTCTACGTGTGACATCATCCAACCCCACACCCCCATGCTTCCCGCAATCACAGCACCCGACCCGCCACAATGCTCTCCATGTCATCTGACTCCGCAACCCCAAGCTTCATGTGGATGACATCATCCAGGCCCCTGAACCCCTGCGTGATGATATTATCCAACCCCTAGCCTCAATGTTCTGCCTGATAACACCACCCGCCCCACCCATACTCCGTGTGATGTCATCCAGACCTGCCCCCATATTCCATGTGATGACATCACCCACCCCACCTCCACCCACCCCATGCTCCAGCTTTGGGGGTGGGGCTTGCTGGCTGCAGAATTGCAGACAGCTGCTACCCCACTATTTTAGCCTCGATGACCGGGGCTATGGTGTCTGCCAGGCGACCTGAGGACTAGTGCAACTTCGGGGCACCCCATGTGAACCCCATACTCCGGCTTCTGCAGCCTGACAGGAACAGTGGCCTTTCTGGCTCCGAAACTCCCAAACCACTATGCTCACAGGACGTTACCGCCCCAGAAAACCCTGTATGCAAACAGAAGGGTTATGGTTTATTACATGACTTATAAAATCTAAGAAGGACAGTGAGGATAGTAGGGGTCACCCAAACCACATTCCCAAACAGCCATTGTTTCAGTGAGTGAGCGGCAACAACACACGGGCGTCCAGCAGTCTGGCTAAAAGCTCCTGACTGGGCATGCCCCGTGTACCTGTGGCTGTCTGGACGAGGCAGTCAGCATGGCCACGGTCAGCACACAGCGGTCAGCACATGGCAGTCAGCACGCTGCAGTCGGCACATGGCAGTCAGCACGGCCACGGTCAGCACACAGCGGTCGGCACACAGCAGTCAGCACACAGCGGTCAGCACGGCCACGGTCGGCACACGTTGGTCAGCACGGCCATGGTCAGGACACAGCAGTCAGCACACGGCAGTCAGCATGGCCACGGTCAGCACACGGCAGTCGGCATGGCCACGGTCAGCACACAGCGGTCAGCACATGGCAGTCACCACGCTACAGTCGGCACACGGCGGTCAGCACGGCCACAGTCGGCACACGGCGGTCAGCACGGCCACAGTCAGCACACGGCGGTCAGCACGGCCATGGTCAGCACACGGCGGTCAGCACGGCCATGGTCAGCACACGGCAGTCAGCACACACTGGTCAGCACAGCCACGGTCGGCACGCCACAGTCCACAGGGTCACTTCTAATGGCTTCAGCCAGCACACTGCCTCAGGCAAGAGAAGCGACCTCCTAGGCCCCCGTTTGGTATAATTTGCCTGAACAGTCGAGCATGAACATGCACGTGGCATCTTTCCCATGTGTGCCGGTGGACTTCCTGGAACAATTTCCCAACGAAGCACTGCAGGTCCATCTCGGTGCAGAATTCGGCTCCCCTGGGGCATACGCGGCTGGGCCACGGGGTGTGGACATTCACCGGGCACGTGCGATCTGCCTGCACACACGTGCACGGCCCTTCGTGCTTCATTCATCGGGTGTCTGTGCCTTTTCCCATTTTCCCTCCAAGATGGAATGTTTTTCCTTTCGACCTCTGAGGATATGAGGAGTTTCTTTACCATCTGAGCTGCCAGTAATTTCCCCAGTCTTCATTTGACTTTTCTGTTTTAAAGAAAACTCAACTTGTAATGTATTACAGGGAAAAGAGAACAAAAAAATGAATTCTTTCAAGTAAAGAAGACACAGAACCATGCAAGAGCTGGGACTGGTAGCAGAATAAGATGACAGTTTACACCAAAGTATTTTACGTTCCATAAACGACTGAAATCTCCAGTTAGAACATAAAGAATCTTAAACAACCTAGCAAAAATTCCAACTACATTTTGTTTCCAGGAGATGCAATAAAAACATAAGGATACATTCCTGTTGAAGATAAAAGGACTAAAAACGCAGAACATGCAAATACCAATCTAAGGAAGTTGGTGCGGCCAAATTAAGAAAAGCAAAACAACTGAAAGGAAAATATACGAGCAACAACCATGATCGCTTCATAATTGTAAGAGGTTCAATTCAGTGAAACGGCCATTTTAAGTCTGAGGAAACGAAGAGCAGAGCCTCACACATCCTTCTTTAAAAAGGGAAACAAGAAAGAAGAGAGAGAACTTGGTGGAGGAGCACCCCAACCCACATCTGGGGGCGTCCGCATCCGCCGCCGGCCACGCTGCACCTGCCGGAGGGCATCAGCCTCCGTGAGCGCAGCCAGGGTGCTCAGAGCAGCCAGCCACGCAACGCCCCGTGAAGCGAGTCTCAACCAACAGACTTCAAAGGACGGGATCGTCCAGAACATGTTCTCAGACCAGGACACAGATTACTAAGAGCACTCGTAATTACGCACTTACACTTAAAACTGAACAGTAACGGAAACAACCCATCCAAACAAGGGGGTGAGCTAAAGCGGAGAGTAGAGTGAACTTCATAGCGTTACTCAGGAGAAGAGGAGAGCTGAACATTAACACGGTAAAGCCGCCACCTCGAGAAGTTAGGAGAACCTCAAAATAAACAGCAAGAACATAGAAATCGAAGGTAATGGACAGAAGTCAATCAAAGCCCAAATTACAGCCAAGCAGATGGACAAAGTCTGCTAAGTGGTCGATGAACTTCTGGAGAGACGCAGCCGGGACAAAACCCCAAAGAGGCACCCAGGACCCTCAGGAGGGGAGGCCATACAGACGGGGAAGCACCGAGGGGTCTCAAGGAAGCACTCCCGACGGCTTTACGCCAGGACCCGTGGGAATCTAGGTAAAACGGCTAGATATCGAGAAAAAAAACACAAGGCACCAAAACTGGCTCAAGGAGAACCGGGAATGCACTAGAAACTGACGGGAAATCAACCCTTCCCACCACAGCACCAGGCCCGCAGGACTTTCCTGAGCACCCCCGTCAGTCATTGCAAACTTGCCCCTTCTCTTCTGGACAGCAGAGAACCTGGGGGCTCCCCAGCTGCAGGGGAGCACAACCCTGACACCAAGACTCAGGACAGAGAAAAAGGAAATGTTAAAAAGCCTCATCCAAGCCTAAACGTAGATGCGCAAGTCCCAAACCACAGGAGGCCCCGCAGGAAAAGGATTCCAGACCAGGAGTGAGTTGGCCCTCTCCCGGCAAAGGAATGGTTTCACTTTAGAAAATCAGACTAATTCACCGTGTCACGTATTTAATGGAAAAAAGCATCACATTCCAACAGATGGAGACAGAGTTTGGTAGAACTCCACTCAAGTTTAAAATCTTGGCCAATTGGACAGAAGGCCCATCTGTAATCAAGCTCGGCCCGGGGGCCCCCCTCCCACAAGCGTCTGGGCTGCCCGTCGCCCTCCAGCCCCCGCAGTCCCAGGCATGTGCCAGTCAGGTCCGCTCCCTTGGAGGGCGCCACGCCACCCAGGTGCAGCTCAGACAGGTCTCTGCGGCTACTGGACACCAAGGCCGCCTGATGTCCCTCCTGTCATCCTGCTTCCGCTCCACCCCGACGAGACCGCCGGCCCCTTCCACTCCCCCCACACCTGCCCCGTGACCCTGGAGTCCCTGGACCCCTTTCCCCCACCGTCTGCCCCTCCTCCACTTGCTCAGTGGCACTTCTGCAGAAGAGCCTCATGAGGACCCACTGTGCGCTCCCAGGTGTGCCCAGAGCGCGAACAGGTGAGCACAATCGGCAGGCCCCACCCAGCGCCGCCCCTTGCCCCCGAGGCCCGGGCTGGCCCCACAAGGGGTCCAGGAGGGGCTTTGCACTCCCGCATCCACAAAGCACGCCCCTCTGGGTGGGTGACTAGTCACCCTAGAATAGTCACCCATATTCTAGGCTAGTGATGCTCTTCACCGTCTCCAGTTCCCAGGACTGAAGGGTTACATGTCCTTCTGGTAACGGCTCCTCTAGGGAATCTGTCCTTTCATCTGGAAGCTCAAACAGTTCTTTCCTCTAGACCCCCCAGTTTGGAGCTGACATGTATTTAGAATCAGAATACACGTAGCTGTGTCTTCTCACCAGTCTTGCTGGGATGTTGGCGTGCCCCATGCTGTGCACGTTTCCCTTCAGCTTCCTTCCCTCCTGGGCTCACAGTGCCTCGCCTTGCGTTGCCCCATCACTGCCTCCTCCTGGACCCCACGTACCGTGTGTCAGGGCTTGCGGGCACTCTACTCAGCCTCCCTTCCCTTCCCTCCAAAGTCCTCTTGTTACTTTTCTGTTACCTTACTGCTCTTTTCACACGCAGATGGCCCTGAATCCAGCCACCATGTGACTGTTAATAAGATGCTTCCCGGGCTTTAAGATTCTGCATTTCATTGCAAACAAGAGGACAGAAGGGAAGTGTGACTGCAGGTAAGTGACGGGGGGCACATGCTTCCATTCAGAGCACGGAGGCCTGAGCCCAGCACCAGCCCCTGGGGGAGCCCTAAGCTTGATGAATCCATGTTTTGTCTGCAGATTCAGGGCAGCCCTCGCCCCCTCCCTTCCCTGAGCCACCCAGTGCGGTCGCACGGAGTAAAGGACGTGCTGCAGCGCAGCTGGCATGCGCCTGGAGGAGGATCCCACTTTGGTCTGCGCTCCTAAGTGAACCTTCAGTCTACGGCCATACCACCCTGAACGCGCCCAATTTCGTCTGATCTCGGACGCTGAGTGAACCTTCATTTTCCACCGTCGGTTCTCTGACAGAAACAATCACGTGGCTCACCATCCTTGATCACAACACCGTTTATTCGGCACCAGCAAGAGGCTCTGTTGTACACTTGCACTGTGCTGTGCGCACGGCCCCGGGACTGTGATGCACAGCAGGCGCTAGTGATGGTGCTGTCGGAACTGCAGTCCACAGTAGCCGCATGTCCCCGTCTTTGTTTCCTTGTCCTGAAAAGAGTCGAGAAGAACGATCTCACATTTCCATATTCTGCTTCCGTCTAAACACGTCAGACGTGTGCACAGAACTCGAAATACAATCTCAACTCGACACAGCGTAAAACCTCTGAGGTCGCAACAGAACTGAGAACCGTCACAGCCCTGGGGGCCAGGGTCTGACTCTGGCTCCACCCCAATGTGCCAGCAGCCGCGGGCAGTGGCCTGAACCCTAGCTCCAGCCCCAGAACACGGGGTCATCTCAAAGGACCGCCACGAGGACAAGTCTTCTGGACTTAGCTCGGTGCCCGTCTACTCTCCCAGCCCAGGAGGGCCGAGGTTTCACCCTGAGTCAGAATTCAACAGACTGGAGCAGGTGGGGCGCTGCACAGAGGCCCGCCACCCCCCAGGCCGGGGTCCAGTCCACGCATGCTCAGGCCACTAGCAGATGGGCGCTGGGGTGCTGCTGACTTCCCTCCCCTGCATCCACCCCCCCGCAGGCCTAAGCCTCAGCCCCAGCTCGCCCCTCTGCTCTAATGTCCCAGGTCCTCCCTTCTCCAAGGCTCTGTGGGTGCACAGACGCCAAAATGAGGTTCCAGGAAGACAAGCCTGCATGTGTGGAAGGAAAGTGGACGGTCCGTGGTGGTAACACTAAGTATGTCCCACAGCACCGCATGGCACGTCCCAGTAGAAAGGGTGCCCTTCACGTGGTCCCTACCGCGTGGTCTGTAGGAAAGGTCAGTCAGCACCGCAAAAGCCGCGCAGAACTGAGACGGCTTAGACTAGGGCAGCAAGGACAGGTGACACGGTACCAGGTTTATGTACACTTTTGGGTGGCCAAGAGCCCCCCCGCCGCCGTCACACGCGATCACACGACTTCCAACTTCACTCACGGGCTGCTCAGCTATCAAATCAATGGCAAAGTTTTCATTCACCTGGAACAAGATGAAAAGAAAAACTCATGTGGCCAAGTACATAAGCTGGAAAATTTCACGGAATTTAAGTTTATGTAGACAATGCCCCCCACACGCTCAGGTCCTGCCGGCACAGGCACATTCCGAACGTTCTCGTAGGTTCTCATCTATTATCGCTGCAGATCTTCAAGTTACACACTAATACACACGTACTCATGCATGTGTAACTTTCCATTTGGATACAAGTTCAAACTTACAGAAAGGGCGCAGGAGCCAGACTGCAAGCACTCCTCCCTGGTCTGTGCCTGATGCGGGGACCAGACCGCTCGCACCACACCGCTGGCTTTACCACAGCCTCTGCTCCCGGCCCCACGCCTCACCCTGCCCGCTGGGAGACGTGAGGAGGAGTGACACGGAGGTGGGCACCCAGGGCTGACTGTCCCTGCCAGCACCACACACAGAAGCACTGGAAGCCCCTCTGCGGTTACAGGGCAAGGAAGGTCTAGCAGATGCCAACAGCCACGTCCAAAGGGCAGCCAGTCTGGGGAAACACCTAGCAGAGGACACTACGGGACAACAGGGGACACTGGAGGGACGACAGGGTTGCAACTGTAGGGACCGAAACACAACAAATTTCCTAAATAGCCTCATTTTAAACTGGTAAAGCAACGGAGACCACCGCTGTCCCTTGTACTTCCTTGAGGCTGAGGCCGACCCGACTGTCGTCACGCAAGTGCTCGGGCTGCTGGGAAGACAGCGGCACCCTCAACCCCGTCTGGAGGCGCACGGCCGCCGCCCCGGAACCCCACACCACGACGTGCCCTCGGCCCCCACGCAGTAACCTTGCCACAAAGAACCCGAGTCTGGCCTGACGAGCCTGGCTGACGGAGCTGCTACAGCCAACCGTGGTTCCACACCCCCAGACCGAAGGCACCAAACCCCACGAAGGGCCACAGCACAAGTCCCAGCCATGGGCGACTCCACAGGAGAAAACGACCCAGGTGCTTGGACAGCTGAGATCCAAGGAGGTAAAGGGAGAGCCTGTGTGTGCGCGGGGAGGAGGTGACACCTAAAAGTTAAAAGAAACTTAGACACATCAGCGACTGCAGTGAATGGAGCCTATTTGTATTCTCAGTCAAAAACAACCTTTTACTGTGACGCGATGGAGAATATGCACCACCCACTAGACATTTCACTGAAGGATCGCTGTGACCTTCAGTGCGGTACCGAGGCTGTCGTCAGTCTGTACCTCCTGCAGATCCGTGTGCACCGGGGAACTCGAGTCCGCGGAACCATGTCAGCGACCCGCTTCAGGCTGGCGCTGGAGGGGGGCAGGGTGTGGGTGGTCAGAGCAGAAATCAGCGTGGCCACCTCGGCAAGTCTCTTGGTTGGTAACCGTCGGACAGGACTGGGCTCATAGGACAACGAGGGGACCCAACACTATTCCCTCCACTTCGTGGACTCTATTTTGTGAAACAGCAATTCAAACATCCTGGCTGGGCAAATAATGTGTCTTACAACAAGCTACTGTGGCAAAGGGGACCCAGGCCAGGAGCCCAGCCTCGCTTGTATCTGACCGGCCGTGAGCTAGGCACTCAGAGCCGTCCCTAATGAACGCCAAGGAGACAAAGCTCCTGAGGCTGGGAAAGCTGGGAAAGTAAAGCACCCATGTGTGCATGTGTGTGTGTTTGTGTGTGTGGAGGGAAAGGTCCCTAACGTGCCCCACAGCCCAGTTACGGAGCCGACTCCTGTGTGCCACCATGGTGAGCCAGCCCATGCCATGGGCTGCAGCTTCCTACCCTGGAGAGCCATGCAAATCCAGGAAGGACATCCAGAGGGATTTCCCTACTCCAAATGCGTGTGCTTCCCGAAGCCATCCACAGCCATCGGTCATCCTGACCACGCTCTCGGCCATCAGCAGAGCTTTGTGTCCCACACTCAGGCTCCCAAGGAGCAGCTCGCTTGATGGCACCTCTAGACCTAGCATCATCCTCAGCCCACCCAGGGTGGAAAACAATGGCAAAACCATATCTGGGAAGTCACCTGCTTCTGGAAGCTGGAGGGTCCTCTGCTGCAGCACAGGATAACGTCAGAGGAGGAATATCACACTTCCTGGCAGACACCCCTGTAGCCACAACGGGGAGCAACGCCGCGTGCAGACGAGATAGGAAGCGGAGGCTACACAGAGAGGAGTAAGCACCGCCCGGGCTACTCTGCACCCGCCCGGGGAGTCCCAACCTCAGTATTCCATGTACGTGAGGGTGAGGACTGCCGTGCAGGTCGGTTCTGGCCGCCTGGGCCCCGTGGGATTCCAGCCCCGCGCGCCCAGAGCCCCACCTACAGGGAGAGGTCCCACCACAGTGAAGACAAGGAAACAAGGACCAGGCATGGCTCAATCTTTACAAGTAAAGGGGGGCTGGGACCTCTGAATTTGAATAAAACCTGGAATAACCTCAGTTAGCAGTTTTCCTAAAGCCAGCAGATTCCATCCAGAGGACACGCGATCCAGCGTGGCCCAGCCCTCACTCTTCCACACTAACAGATGGCCTCGCCTGCCACCAACACAGAGGACGCCCCAGAACCAGAATGTGGACATTCTGGAAAAGTTTAATGATTTTTACAAAGGTTTATAGTCACAGACTCTGATTTTGTGAAGTTTTGTTTCCACAAACACAGGAGTTACTGGGAAGTACGGCTACATTAGAGCCGACACGCCCCACGCGCAGTGCAGCCAGGCAGGGAGGCCGCGCAGTCCTACAAGCTCCTGTAAGCACAGTGGTCGCTACGGATGGCCTTGCCGCTCCCCTTACACCGGCACCTTACAGCAGGCTGCGGAGGGAGGGATGTCCGCTCACCTCTACTGCAGACAGAGCCACGCGTCACACAAATGAAGCCTCGTGGTGTAACCAGTACAGCGTCTACCTAAGTGACAAATGTGTCAGGAAGGCCACACTAACAAACCCCCAGGCCCCATCACGGCAGTCAGACAGACCACCATCTCCCACGGGAAGGGCAGCTGACGCCTGAGACTGACACAGGACTGCCCCCGTCACTCAGCTCCAGGGTGACCCTAACCTTCCGTGATGAACATCTCGTTCCCGGGATTCGGTTCACCCGCAGGCATACGAAGAGCCCCAGAGCCAGCACGCACGCAGCAGCTGACTCCAGGTGACTACTCAGGGCTCCGTCCCGCCGCCCTCACTGAGGCAAGGCCTGGGGGAGAACCACCGGACCTTCCGAGGGCAGGAACGCAGAGACATGTCACGGCGCCCCACGTTCTTGCTTCGGCTGCCAGCACGGTGGGCTCCAGGCAGACGGGGTCACACGCCCTAAAGTGTCCAATGGCTATACGACTGTCTTTACACGTCACTAATGTAACAAATAGGAAACTACCTTTTTATTTATCTCTTGATGGCCAATTCATTTGGGCATAAAAATACTTAGGTTTAAATTCATTTGTCACTAAGCTGTTATTTTTTCTAACTCGTATTTTGGGAGTGACAGTTCCTATGGAAAGTTAACTCCCTTACGTCAAACTGAGATCAAATCCGTTTCAAGCACAACATAAAATACGGGACTATACAAGACAGTATTAAAATCAACAAAAAGGAAAAATAACCTAGTCGAGTAGCCAACATTCTATAGGGCGCTAACCCTGTTCATGGAAATTTACAGATTTAAAATAAAGTAAAAGCCCAAACCAATTATTTAGACTCTCGGGTATCTTTAATACTAATACCAACACTTATGTTAAACTGAACATACGTGTATACACACATGTATATAATTTTTAAATCACAATAAAAACTGAGGTTTTCATCCAAATTAATTTTTAACACAAATTTGGAGAAAATGCTCAAAAATACCACGAGGCTCTTTGTTCAGGAGTGTTCACAGGAGCTCTGGGCGACCCGGCCGGTGCAGAGGGAGGACAGGCATGGACACGTGGAGCCGCCAGAGGGAGACAGGAAAGCACAGACCTCGAGGCTCAGTGCCCGGGCCACCAGTGTCTGAACCCTGGGCTTCAGGAGCCCAGTTTCAAGGACTCCCCTCTGGATCCGAGGGGTAAACAGACTTCTGACAGTCCACCCCCCCAGGAAAGCCAAAGGCCTATGGCTCCTAGTCACCCAAAGATTTATTTTAAAGCTCACATGGCTTCACCCCACTCTCAAGGTAGACACGATGGACCTGGGAAGGGAAACGTGGAAGACAATGTGCCCAGGAAATGCTGCAGAGGAGCGTGCCACCGCGAACACAACCCCCCAGTCCCCAGATACGCCTTCAAAGGCACACACTTGCTTCTTCCAGAAGATAGCCAGACAGACGCAGGCACCGTCTTTGTCAAAGCCTACACAGACCAGCAGCGAGGGGGTTCTTGAAAAGAAGGTCCGTGGGCAATTCTACTGTGCGGGTCACTAAGGGGGGGGGGGCACAGAGGAGGGAACCCCGCCTGGAGGGAGTGGCCGCCCGAGGTCCACTTCCGGTCAGCAGGCGCCATCTCTGCGCGGGGCGGTAAGGCAGCCCCCGGCACGAAGCCCACACTAGCACATGCTGCCCCTGCCTCCACCTGAAGCGCAGGGACCCTCCTCTCCGTGAGTCCGGGGTGGTGGCCACTTCCTGCCGCTCCTAATCCCCACGTAGCACTGCATCCCGCTGGCTCGTTCGGCCTTCTCAAACCTTCCGGGCATGCGTGTGTGTGCACCTCGCGTCCCTGCGGTTTGGATGGCAGCATGCGGAGGTGCCGGTGTCCAATACCAGTCCGCAGGGGATGAGCGACGCTCAGGGTCTCACTCTGCTCCTGATCCTGGCTAACACCCAAGAAGTTTTCCAAAGCTTCTGCACGGGGGTGTGGGCCACCTCGGTGGAGAAGTCACTTCGCCAGGCAAGCGGTCGCTCTGCCACGTCCCAGGAGAAGCAAGGCCGAACGAGCTAATGGCTAGCAAGCCCTGGAAGGACACTGTTCACTGCTGGGTGGGGCCTGAAGCCACTCTGCACGGACCCGGTCCGTAAGCTCCTCTCCCCAGCACTCGCAGTTCACGCTTTCCATCCACAACACCCCCAGACTCTTCTGAGGTGGACAAGCTTCACGTTACTGCAACAAACACGGCAGGTCAGGTGGACGCCAACACCTTGGAGACCGCCCCTCAGGTCAGTGGTGGGTGGTGCCTCAAAGTTGCTACCAAAGAACAACGGGGCCCAGCAGGTGAGTCGGAGTCACAGCCAGACTTGCCTGCCAACTGACAGGGTCGAAGGAGGGCAGGAAATGCCCAGAGCACCCTCCCTCGGACGGGTGCCCACTCGCACAGCTGGTGAGGGCACGTCTACGTGGGCAGAGCCACCCCATCATCACTGCAGAAAGTGGAGGGCGGCGGGGAGCTGTACTCAATGGCCCTCCACCTCCCGGTGTTCTGGGCTCTCTGCCTAACTGTGCATCTTTAACCTACAAATGATGCCTGCCCCGTCACCGTGACCTGGCAGCAGCAGAATAAGGCACACACTCGCTGACGGCCTCCCGGGGGGCAGGTGTTCTCTAGAGGCTTGTCTGCCCAGACCGGCACCCTCAGCCCTGTGAGGTCAGTGACTGAGGCAGGCAGTGCTTGGGGGCTGCACAGGTCCGGACGTGGTCAGACAGAGTGACCTGCAGCCACGCTCGAAAGCAGACGAGTACACCCAGGCGGCAGTGCTACTGTTGTCACCATCACTGCCATTCTGCACTGTGGTCCATTGTCCACACAAGCTCTTCCACTAGAGGACAGGAAACGTGTGCCTTTCATTTGATGTATGTGACCACAAAGTCAATGAAACTACTTCTATAACCTGCAGACGGGTATCTGCTCAGTTCCGGCCCTCCGCCTCGAGGAGGCGGCCCAGGACCATGGCAGGCCTGGTTTCCATCCCCTCCTTGAGGGGTGGGAGCTGGGTGGCCTGTTCTTCAGCACATGAGTGTTCCCTCTTAGGAAGACCCCATCACAGGCCCACACGGATTCCTCTGCAGACACGTGGCAAACTGTATCAGGGACCTCTGGTGAGGAGTGGCTAAGAGCCACACACAGGTATTTTCCATTTTTCTCTGCAAAGGCCAGCTAGGCTATCCAGCTTCCCGCTCTCCTTGTTCTTCAGATCAAGCTCAGATTCAGTGGATTTCTTAAAATACAACTAACCAAAACTAGACAGACAACAAGAATCCATGGTTGTCAGAGGTCGGGGGCAGGAAGGGATGAACAGGTGGAGCACAAGACATTTTCGGGGCAGGGAAACTACTCTGTGTGATACCGTAACAGTGGACACATGACACGCGCTTGTCATAACCCAGAGAACGTACACCGTAAGGAGTGAACCCTAACAAAAACTGCGGACTTGAGTTCATAACATCAACATCCAGCAAGTGTTCAAAGTAATCAATCGTAACAAACATAGCACCCTAATGCAAGATGTTAGTAACGGGCTGCGCAGCAAGAGCTGGGCAACGGGGGACCTCTGCGCTCCATGCCCAAGTTTTCAGTACACGTAAAAGTCTTCTAAAACAATGTCTCTGGGAAGCCCAAACAGTTATAAAATACTACTAAATGCCAAATTTTTGTCATAAGAATGAAAGCCAGAGCAGGGCTCCTCATTTACAGACATGCCTTACACTTTTACAACTTGAAGATGTGCCCCCAGGACACTCACGATGTCAAACAGGAAGAGGCCACAGAGACCCAGAGCCAGAACAGGGGTTCCGGACCTGGGTGAGCAGACACCTTCAGCTCTGCTGCCTCTGTTCACACATTCCTGGCTTCGCTAATTCTGATTTTGTTTGGTTGGTTTTGGTTTTAAGTTGTTCCCCTTGCCCCCCGCTAAGGAAATCAGAAACCAGAAGCCACACAAGAGTCTCTAGCAGAGAGGAGCTTGGGACAGACTCAGGCACTTGCCAAAGCATCAGACTTGCTGAGCTAGGGAGCTGGGGGCCAGGCCGCAGGTGCGACCCCAAGGCTTCAGGACCCACCTGCTCCCCCGCCCCTGGAGGCACTGAACTCTGTCTCCACCACCCTGCCCCTACTCCCAACACCCACAAAGCAGAAACGCCAAGTAGAAAATGAGAATTTAAGAATGGACTATGCAACCAAGATCAGAGGGGAGGGGAAACACAACTTACAGACAGCTGAAGAGTAACAAGAAGGCTGACTGAGGGAAGGAGAGGATCAAGGGGACTATGGAGGACAAAAGGACTCAGAAATGGAAGACCACCCGAACCACTGTGCATGAAGACTGGGGATGTGGCAACACGGGTGAGAGAGGAATTAGGAAGAGCACAGGCTCCTGTAGGTGGAAGACACCACTATTAGCATCCTCTCTCCTGCAGTCACGGTGTGGGACCTCTCACACCCACTCAGGGGCAGGACAGTCCTTGTCCCAGCTTCAGCTTGGGACTGTCAGTCCCTGTAAGAACACTGCCTTGTCTGTTTGGCAGGAAATATGGCAAGAATACCCCAAAAGGTGCCTGAAAGAGTAATTTTTATAAGTTGATGTGACTTCCTTTAATCTGAGGGTCTCAGGAGTATAAGGCACAGAAAAGACCACTCCCATTTATACATAAACCTAGACTACACTTACAATATGTCATCTTACATATTTCAGAGGAAAACAAAACAAAACAAATGCAGACACGTAGACATTTCAAAGAAATGCAGAATTCCAGAGCTTCTCGGGGGCTCACGATTTGAGAATTTAAGTCTATATACTAACTTACTTCTTGTGGGTTCTATAAAGGTTTTATGAAAGCCTACCTCTCTTTTACTAGATCTCTTGCTTACCTCTTTCTGACGACCCACAAACCGAATTTTCCTATAGTCTTTATCATCATAAACCTGGGGAAAAAAAGAGACCATGTTTGATTTTTACAGCCTAATTCTGAAAGAAGTCACTTAGTATCAATAGTAAACATTACAGGAAAGTGTTTTTTCTGCACATTTTGGCCATTTGTGAGCAAACTTAGGAGGGTCTAAGGATGGCTGTGTAACCAGGGGCGTATTTCGGCAAGATGCCTAAGGTGAGAAGGGGCAATAATGTGAATGGGAAGGTAGCAAGGTGGAGTTGGAAAGAGCAGAGACAAATCCGAGCAGGGGATGGGACACCCCCGATTTCCTTTCCCGGCGGGCCTATAGCAGATCAAAGATCACAGGGCGACGGTGTGATACCAGGGTCCCTCAGTCACCTCCCGACTTCCGACTGTAGACTCAGGTGCTCGCTAAACCATCAGAATTGCTAACAACTGACACCGTCTTGGCGTTTTAACCACGACAGCCCCTTGAGATGTTAGGACGTACTATCTGGCACTGGCGGCAGGCTCGCTCTGGAGCGGGCGGAAGCCCGTACCGGTGCACCCTCACTGCTCCGCCCGTCAGAGCGTGAGACCCGACACACCTCGACCCTAACCTGAACCGCTGCCGGCACAGGACTCGCCCTGCGAGACCCGGGGCAGAGCCGCCGCTTCCCCGGGAACCCAGCCCACCGGCCAGCGCGTCCCCCGGCCGTAGGCAGCGGAGGCACGGGGAGCAGAGATGGAGAGCGGCCTCCCAGCCGCGGCGGTTACCTGCCCAGTGTGCGTAATCTTCTCCCCGGTTGGCGACGTCCGCACCGCCAAACACCTGGCGCCCCGGGGCAGGCTCAGCGCCGCCTTGCCGCTCCGGCCCAGCAGCCGGCAGAAGGTCACCGCGGCCGCCATCTTGTGGGCTGACCCCTGACCCGGCGCACCGACACGCTGACGCATGCGCACGGCTTCCAGGGCCCTCGCGGCCCGGACTTAGAGCGCTTTGGGGAGTCGCGCACGCGCGCTGCGCTCGGGCTGGTGCCGCCCAGCAGGTGTAGCGGTTGGGCCGGGGCTCGGTCAGAAAAAGGCGGGAAATTTTACGCTCAACTTTAGCACTTAGCAGCTGTTGGGTGATTCCTACCTGGGGTAGGACAGGGGAGGATGGAATATGAAGGTGCACTCTTCACATTCGATGGTAATTGATAATCATGGGCGGTTACATAGCGAATGTTTTTATTAGTGAAGGGTCCTTGCCTAGAGTGAATTGTAAGTCCATTCACGCTGTGCAGTGAGCATTTCTGTGAGTCCGCGGGGACAGCATGATTTGGGGTTTCTGCAGCAGCGCTCCAATGAAGCAACCAGTAAAGCACAATCAATGTCATCCCCCACGCAGATGAGCCCAGAAGCCCCGCTGCTTTAGAGCACACCTGGGCAGACTCCGGCTCGCGGTCCTGGCGCTTCCCTCCCCGAACTGCCTCCCCGTTAATAGACCGGTCAGGAGGGCCAGTCACATGGGGCCAGCGCCCAGATGGACAAGGGCAGTGGGTATGGGGAGTAGACTCAGAGCTCAGAGCTGGGGTGCGCTCCCCAAGGAGCTGAGTGCACCCACAGCCTGGACTCCGGGAGGTGGAGGTGATGAGAGACTAGACGCACTAAGAACCTCTCGGAACGGAAGGATGCCCACAGACGGGTACCCCCAGGCAAGCCCGGAGCTCGCCTGGGCAGGTGTAAGAATGAGCTGCCAAGTCGATGGTGTCGTGGCGGGGCATGCAGGCGGACCGCCGTCTGCAGGCCGCATTCGTGCACGGACAGCAGATGGGTGGGTTCGCGACGCATACACGGAACGGCAGGTGTACTGAATTCATTGTGGGCTCTGGTGGTGGGTAGATGCGGCCTCGCCGTAGTCTTTCAACTTTTGTTGGAATCTCTCATAATAAAAGGTTGAAGGGGGAAAAAGATATTTAACTGCAACAAGTTAGGCGACTGCCTATCTCCACTGCTTCCTGGAGCCTTGCCTCATTTCTCCCAGGATGTCCACTTAATACAAAAAGTGGGTTCTTCTAGATTTTATTTTGACTTCGGTATTCGTCAGTTTTCTAAAAATATCTAGTTGGTTGTGATTTCTTTTGCATTCTAAATATCTATTTCCGTTCCCATTTTGGCATTCTCCAAAACCATAGGCACCCGGAGGTGGGAGGGCGACCCAGGCTGAGGTCACCGGCTCTCTGGTGACTCCGCCTCTGCGCCCGGCACCTTGGGGATGGCCACGTGATCCTGCCGCCATCTTTCTTTCTGGCGGACTCTCCGGGCGGCGGCGTCCCCGCCCCATTGCGCAGCCGCGTGGGAGGCGCGCTGCCGGCCGTCGCTGTAGGCTTTTTAGGTCAGGGGTCTCGAGGGTCGCGAGGGGCCGGGGGCCGGGGAGGCGGCTAGTGGGGGGGCTCGGGGGTCCCTGGGTACGCCACGGCTGCACGCCCTCCGCGCCCCGGACCCCGCCGCCGAGAAGGGCTACCTACGTGCTGTCCTCTGCCGGCGGGCACATGTCCGGGGCCCGCGCTTCCTGCTGCCTCCCAGGCTCTCGGAGACAGCGGGGGGGGGGAGGGGAGGGCAGGGGTGCAGAGTGCGGACGGAGGGGCCGGGACTCGCGGGGTCGGGGGTGAGGGTGGAGCGGGGGCCTGAGTGCGGGCGGAGGGGTCGGGTTCGCGAGGTTGGGGTTAGAGGGTGGGGGTGAGCCTGGTGGCAAAGCTCTTCGTCGTGCGCAGAGGCTCTAAGGATTGCTTTTCTGTCCCGTGTAGATTGGGCCCCGGCATGGCATCCGTGCTTGTGACGAAGATGCTGGCGTCAGCCCTGAGCCCTCTGCTCCGTCGGAGCCCTCCCCCGGCGATGCCCCGCGCGCTCTCCACTCTCCTGTCCCGACCCCATCGCGCTGCAGGTGCCGCTGGTGCGAAGCCCAGGGCGTGGGGGCCCGCGGGACTGCCCGGCCTCCTGCTGCCCGGCCTGCAGCTGCCCAGCCTACAGCTTGCCCTGGGGTTCAAGACCAAGGGCGTCATCAAGGAGCGCTGCAAGGACTGTTACCGGGTGAAGAGGCGCGGCCGCTGGTTCATCTACTGCAAAACGAACCCAAAGCACAAGCAGAGACAGATGTAGTTCCTGTCACTAACATAACGTGCAACTGCATCACTTCCTTGCGGAATGGTACCATCTATCCACAGAAAAATAAAATGTAAACATTGCCTAATCGACCTTCAGGTCTTCTTGACTCTGCTACCCAGGCACCTCACCTGTAGCAGCCCAGTCCCATCAGCTGCGCAAGCAGAGCCCCAATATGGGAAACGCACCGTTTTATCTTCTGTGCAAGCTGTGTGCACTCCGGCTGGAGGGCAGAAGGTAAGACAGAGGGAGAGCTGGCCTTACTCCCCTCCCCAGGTCGGAATGCAAACTGGTCAGAAAGAACCAGATTCCCTGGGAAGGACAGTCCTGTGAGGCTGAGCTCAGCCTGGCTCTGGATTCAGCCAGAGTGCTGCCCTTCAGGGACTTTGAATCCCTTTTCTCAACATTTCTGTCTTGAGGATAAGTGTGAAAGCCTTGAAAGCAGTTTTTAAGTCAAGGATAATTCAACTTTCCATGCGCAAAGATATTTTAGATATCAGTTAAGCGTGTTTGTCATCCGTGATGAGACACGAACATGCACGTGTGTGGTATGTGCACGTGTCTGTACGTGTGTGTGTGTTGTGTGCGTGTGCAGGGTACCCACCTGGAGGATGTGTGCTGAGCAGAGCAGCTCTGGGACCCGCTTCAGGCGTGTGGCCTGGAGGCAGTGGTGCAGGGGTCCCTGTGTCTCCTGCCTCAGAGTTAGGCTGCCTCACCCACGTGGTTTGAGCTCCACGCAGTGGCCCTCCCCGGCAGCCTTCCTGTCCAGCCCACCGCCGGGACGGGTTATACAAGGTGGGATGGCGGTACAGGGTGGTGAGTTCAGTGGGTGAGCCGCATGTGCAGAGGCCAGTGAAGGCCTAGCACGGGGACTGGGGTTCCTCAGTCATGCTGCTCCTTGGAGGTGGGGTCCAGGCTGAGACCCGCAGGACCAGGGAGGGTGAGATGCAGGGGTGGCGCCAGTGAAGGGCTGAGCAGCACCAGGCACGTGGGAAACTGGATGACCCCCAGAGCTCACGGGCAGCTACGTTAGCCGTGCTCAGGCACTGGGCACATAGTCCTGGCCTTGGGGGTCCTGACCATGGATCCCAGATCCCCAGCACAGAGCCCAGGAGGCAGCTCAGAAGAACGAAAAGAAGGAAATGTCCTTCCCCGGAGCGCTTTATCCTGGGAAAAGGTGGGATTCTGTTCTGCAGGAGTAAAGACCTTCTTTCCTCCTCCTTGCTTCAAGTGCTTCCCGAACCCCTGGTTTAGGTGCATCCAGGCCTCATAGAGACTGTAACACATAGATTTGGAACATAATATGTTTTATTTGAATTGAACTGTGTTGAGTGCAAAAGCTCGAAGGGTGATAATTACCTGTCTAGATTTCAGTCCCACGATGACTGCAGGATAGGTCTGTGACATTAGGCAGTTTCTCCCCCTCAGCACTGCTGGCCCTTAGGACAGATTTTTCTCTGCGCCTGGCTGACTAGGGCAGTGTAGGGTGCGGCATCCTTGGCCCCCTCCCCCTGGGTGCCAGGAGCACCCTCATCCCTCGTCGTGACAACCAAAAATACCTCCAGACATAGCCAGGTGTCCCCGGGGGCATGCTCCCCTGTAGAGGCTAATATTATCCACCCGTCTCCACAGGGTTCATCCCGAGAACTGAAGCCCTGGGTTGGGCAGAGCCTGTTTCTGTCCTGCTTTGCTCTCAGTCTGCCACAAGTCCTGGCCCGTAGTAGGCACTCAACAAATGCATGTGGAATCACATGGCAATGACATGACAATGCCTCCGTATAAACAGACAGCTTTTTGTCCTCTCCACTTGGTGGAACAGGCTCCTCCTATAAGGCTAAGCCCACAGCTTTGTTCTGGAGACTTGGGTCCTGTCCATGGGAACGCAGCCACCTCCCGCATGGGGAGAAGTTTGACACTGCGCCGGTCTAGGACACACAGACACACACACCACACACACCTCACTTCTTTTCTTTTTTTTTTTTTATGAATTTTTTTAATAATAATCATTTTTTATTATATTATGTTAGTCACCATACAGTACATCCCTGGTTTGTGATGTAAAGTTCGATGATTCATTAGTTGCGTATAACACCCAGTGCACCATGCAGTACGTGCCCTCCTTACTACCCATCACCAGCCTATCACATTCCCCCACCCCCCTCCCATCTGAAGCCCTCAGTTTGTTTCCCAGAGTCCATAGTCTCTCATGCTTCATTCCCCCTTCTGATTACCCCCCCTTTCTTTATCTCTTTCTTCTCCTACTGAACATTCTAGTTCTTATGTTCCATAGATGAGAGAAACCATATGATAATTGTCTTTCTCTGCTTGACTTATTTCACTTAGCATTATCTCCTCCAGTGCCGTCCATTTTGCAGCAAATGTTGTAGCTGAGTAATATTCCATTGTATATATGGACCACAACTTCTTAATCCAGTCATCTGTTGAAGGGCATCTCGGCTCCTTCCACGATTTAGCTATTGTGGACAATGCTGCTATGAACATTGGGGTGCATATGGCCCTTCTCTTCACTACGTCTGTATCTTTGGGGTAAATACCCAGTAGTGCAATGGCTGGATCATAGGGTAGCTCAATTTTTAACTTTTTAAGGGACCTCCACACTGTTTTCCAGAGTGGCTGTACCAACTTGCATTCCCACCAACAATGTAGGAGGGATCCCCTTTCTCCACATCCTCTCCAACAATTGTTGTTTCTTGCCTTGTCTATTTTTGCCATTCTAACTGGCGTAAGGTGGTATCTCAGTGTGGTTTTGATTTGAATTTCCTTGATGGCTAATGATTTTGAACATTTTTTCATGTGTCTGTTAGCCATTTGTATGTCTTCATTGGAAAAGTGTCTGTTCATATCTTCTGCCCATTTTTTGATTTGTTTATTTGTTTCTCGTGTATTGAGTTTGAGAAGTTCTTTGTAGATCTTGGATACCAGTCCTTTATCTGTAGTGTCATTTGCAAATATATTCTCCCATTCCGTGGGCTTAGTTTTTCTGACTGTTTCCTTGGATGTGCAGAAAATTTTAATCTTGATGAAGTCCCATAAATTCATTTTATCTTTTGTTTCTCTTGCCTTTGGGGATGTGTCATGAAAAAGGTTGCTTTGGCCGATGTTGTAGAGGTTGCTGCCTATGTTCTCCTCTAGAATTTTGATGGATTCCTGTCTCACATCGAGGTCTTTCATCCATTTGGAGTTTATCTTTGTGTATGGTGTGAGAGAGTGGTCAAGTTTCATTCTTTTGCATGTAGCTGTCCAATTTTCCCAGCACCATTTATTGAAGAGACTGTCTTTTTTCCACTGGATGTTTTTTCCTGCTTTATCAAAGATTAGTTGCCCAAAGAGCCGAGGGTCCATTTCTGGGTTCTCTATTCTGTTCCATTGGTCTGTGTCTGTTTTTGTGCCAGTACCATGCTGTCTTTGTGATCACAGCTTTGTAGTACAGCTCGAAATCCGGCATTGTGATGCCCCCAGCTTTGTTTTTCCTTTTCAGCAGTTCTTGGAGATTCGGGGCCTTTTCTGGTTCCACACAAATTTAAGGACTATTTGTTCCAGTTCTTTGAAAAATGTCATCAGTATTTTGATCGGGATGGCATTGAAAGTGTAGATTGCTCTGGGTAGCATGGACATTTTAACTATGTTAATTCTTCCGATCCGTGAGCTTCTTTTCAGTTGTTTCCCCCTCGACAGGTTAGTGTGAGGTCTTTACTGGCCCTTGTGCGGGGCTATCGGTGCTGGTGTTGTGTATACAGATAAGTGACTCATGAGGTATTCGAAGGGCTGGCAGGCGTGGGTGTACCGAAGCCGTGGGGCCCAGGTCCCCAGGAGCCTGTGATTGTAATGGACAAGCTGGAATTCTAACACGGCGTTGATGGGTTTTTAAATCATTCGTCCCTCCTGGGATTGTTAGTCTCTCTTTGATCTGAGGTGCCAACCTGTGTGCTAACCAAACCCTCTTTACGGCTCAGTTACCTTCCAGTATCTGGATGGACCAGCATTTATAGCTCGGAGAGTCCAGCGTAACAGCAAACTCCGCGTGGGTCAGGAGGCAGCAGGCAAACTTGTCCAGCGGTGTTCATTCATGTTTGTATTATCCATGTTTTGTAGTAGGCGAACAGTTGCTGTAAAGACCGTATGGCCTGAAAAACCTAAAAATACTTAAAAATTTTGTTACGTTTGCAGAAAAAGTGTGCCGGCTCCTTGTTTAGATCATTCAAGTAGTTCCCGTCTTCCCCTGGGATTTGACTTCACAAGGACCACAACCCAGCAGAAACGTTTCATGGTGTTTCTGTTATCCACACAGTACGAAGGATCTTTGTATTTGTAAATGCTGTAGCGATGAACAAATAGAAATTGAGATAAAAGTACTATTTATAATGGCACCAAAGCCATAAAATACTTAGATACCAGTCTAACAAAATTTACGCACACTCCATATACTTAAAATTATAAAACACTGTTGAAAGAATTTGAGTAAGAGCTCAATAGGAAGCTACACCGTGTTTATGGATCAGAACATTTGACATTGTTAATTCTCTCCAAACTGCTCTACAAACTCAGTGTAATCCCAGTAAAAATCCCAGCAGGAATTTTTGTATAAAATGCCATGGTTATTCAGAATTTTACATGGAGAGGCTAAGAATGCAAAAGAGCCAAAATTTTGAAAATGCAGAGAAATGTTGAAGGAAGCCTGCTCCCTGATTGCAAAGCTTACGATGAAGCCACAGCAGCCAAGGCACTAAGTCGGACCAGTGCAGCAGAGCACCCAGAAGAGAACAAAGTCGGGTCAGGGATAGACCCACACATACCTGTCCAGTGATTTTCAAAACAGGATTGAGGGTATGGTGCTAGAAAGTTGAATTTCCATGTACACAAAACAACTTCCACCTTATGCAAAGATTAAAAATAGATCACAGACCTAAATGTAAAACCTAATACTAGAAAATCTTCTCAAGAAAGCAT
Source organism: Ursus maritimus (assembly GCF_017311325.1). NCBI lineage: Eukaryota > Metazoa > Chordata > Mammalia > Carnivora > Ursidae > Ursus > Ursus maritimus. The sequence continues at coordinate 62,374,528 of NW_024423897.1, forward strand.
AGGAAATTCATGTGACTTTGGGATCCGCAGGTTTATTAGAAACAACACCAAAAACGTGACCCATGAAAGAAAGCCTTCATAAGTTAGGGTGCACCAAAGTTATGCCCTCAAGATCTTTTCATCCAAGTTCACATCTTCTCTTCGAAAGATACTGTTAAGTAAATGAAAACAAGCCAGAAACTAGGAGAAAATATTTGCAAAACACATTCCTGGTAAAGGAATGGATCCACACTATAAAGAAATCTCAGAACTCAGTGAGGAAACCACAAACCCAACTAAAAGTGGGCAAAAGGTACTTCACAAAGGAACACATACTGATGGAACGTAAGCATGTAAAAATGTTTAACACTAGATTTCAGAGAAAAGCAAATTACCTTCACAACAAAATAACACTACATACCTCACAGAATGGTTGCCAACTGGAAAAGCCAAGATGCTGCAGTGATTGTAAGTCTCCCGGAAGGTGACGCAGCCGTGTTGGACTCAGCTTGGCCGCTTGTCACAAGTGAAATGATTACTAGCCGTCCCACTCGAGTATTTGTCCAAGAGCAATGAAAACTGATGTTCACAATAAAACCTTTATGGAAATGTTTATGGTGGCGCTATTTATAATTCAAACCACCACCGTCCTCAGCTGGGGAACGGATCGGTCCGGTGTGGTGCGTTCTTACAACGGAATACTCGGCACCAGACAGGAAGGACGCGCTACAGGTAAAAACAGGAGCGAATCTCAGATCCACCACCGACTGACAGAAGCCCGCACTCAGCTACTTCATGATTCCAATGCTGTGACGTCACAGAAAATCCCAATCATGGGCGCAGGAGATCTGCCGCTACAGCTGGGGGTGGGAAGCCAGGGTTGGCTACATAGGGACACAAAGGAGTGCTTTTGGGTGATGGAATTGTTCTATGTCCTGATTATGGCAGCTGTTTCATGACAACATATGCTTATAAAACTCATAGAACTTCACTTCAATAAAGCTTACAAAAAAAAATTTCCAAATGGAATTTCTAGATAACAAATAAAGATCAAATAAATAAAGATCCAAAAAAAAAAAAGGAACTCACTGAGCTGTGGGACCGTATCCAGCATTCTGGCATAAATGACATGGCTGCCTTCGGGGAGAGTGGAGAAAAAAACAACAGTTGAAGAAATAATGGGCAAAATGTTTCCATATTTCTTGAAAACAATAAATCCACAATCCAAGAAGCTTAGCAAACCTTAGGAGGAATATAAAGAAAACCATATAATAATACATCATTATCAGATGAAGAGAAGACCTCTAAAATGAGGACAGAGAAACAAAACTCATTCCTCACAGAGGGACAAAAACAGCCACATACTTAGAGACCATGCAGCCCAAAAGATGGTAAGACCTCTGTAAGGTGCTGGGGAGAGCAGCAATCTAGAAATCTATGTGCAGTGAGAACCTCTCTCAAAACCAAAGTGAAAGACAAGAGCTGGGAGCATTCAAATGGAAACACAGATCTACATAAAGAGGTGAATCGAGCTAGAAATAGTAACTATTTGGGTAAATATAAAAGATTTTTTCCTCATTTAAATATCCTTTTGAGAGAACCAAAGGAAAAATAATGGCGAAGTATCACGGTGCTCATAGCATCTGTAGGACTGCAGTGTGAGAGCACCCCATCACAAGGATGGGAGCTGACGTTCCTGAGGTTCTCGCAAACATTACGTGAAGGTGAGCTGTGATATCACAGTGTGTACCGTACACATCAGACCAGCCACCAAGAAAATAAGTGTAATAAGCCAATAATGGAAAAATTATGCAATATTAAAATAATTAATTTAAAATAAGAATACCAATAGAGGGGTGCCTGGGTAGCTCAGTCGTTAAGCGTCTGCCTTCAGCTCAGGGCGTGAACCCAGGGTCCTGAGATTGAGCCACGCATCAGGCTCCCTGCTCCGCTGGGAAGCCTGCTTCTTCCTCTCCCACTTCCCCTGCTTGTGTTCCCTCTGTCACTGGCTATCTCTCTCTCTGTCAAATAAATAAATAAAATCTTAAAAAAAAAAAAAATACCAATAGAGGGAAAAGGAACAGTGTATTGATATAAATAGAAAATGAAAGATAAGATCATAGATTTAAATTCAGCCTTATTGGTAATCACAGCATGTGATCCAGATGCTGGATGGTAAGAGAACTGGTCCACGTTCGCTACGCTGCTTCCCAGCACCGTGGCAGGCTCCGTCGCTCCAGGAGCCAAATCTCCAAACCCAACTCACTGTGCAGCCTCTGGCTCCTGGTCAGGAGGGAAGGAAAATCAGATCCCCTCCCTCCTGCTGTGGAGAGCACACCCTATCACCTTAGCCCTCCGTCCCCCCAGGGGAAGCCGGCAACCGGGCCTGAGCTTCCCAGTTCCCAGAGACATAATCTCACACCACTGGGGTGGCTCCCTCTCTGCTGGGCCTCAGGGTCCTGTCCACCCTCCCCGTCTCCCCTCTGACAATGCCGCCTCAGGGGGCGGGGGCCTGGACTTCGGGCCCACAGTCCCCCCTGAAAAAGCATGGACAGTCCACTAGGGCCTCCGCAGACCCTCCAGGACGAGGGGGGATGTCACCATTCAGCACATTCTGCAGAACAAAACGGACAGGGAGGGAATCCACACACGGATGGCAGCATCTCAGGGAAGGTCGCAGGCATGCACAAGGCATCGCAAACCCTAAAGGTCCAACAAGCTAACAGAGAAACGGACAGAAGACATGAATAGGGAGAGTCCAAGAAAATACACTGAGATATCGTGGATCTCACTAGTAATCATGGAAGTGAGAGGAAAGTAGAAATGAAGCACGTGTTCGCCTATCGGATTTGCAGAAGTTAAGCAGAGAATGCTCTCCAGCGTGGCAAGCTGCTGCTGAGTGTGGACTCCCGGCCCCTGTGGATGGTGGTGCCTGTGCAGGGACCAGACAACAACCTCCGCATATAACACGTGTATCCCTCCCGGCCCCACTTTGCGGCATGCTTGGTGAAGTACTTGCACACAAAGAGGATTCTGGGAGGCTGTTCTTAGAGCAGTATTGTCACGGCAAAGAGCTGGAACGAGCTTGGGGTTGTGCGGAGGTCAGTGATTACGGAAAGTCTGGGAGGTACCCTCAGACAAAGGACACGGCCTCTGTGAGCCACGGGACACCAGCTGGGGTGTGTCTCTCATCTTGCCTCTGGAAGAAAGGTCACGACAGTGTGCAAAGCCTGTTTTCGTGTATGTGAGCCTTACACTCTTAAAAATCTAACCACATGTTTTTCCAAGTAAAAAATTTGGGTAACGGTAAGAAAAGTTCTCGAGAAGCACACACCAAATAGCGATGACGGGTACTTCTAGAGGGCGCGGGGCGGGGCGGGAAGGACCGGAGCGGCTGTCTCTGTTGGAATAGAGTGTGTTTTGTTTTGCTTGGAGGAGTTAGGAGTCAGGTTTGTGTCTCACTTGTATAGCCTGAGAGAGGAATGTAGGGATCTGTGGACAGGATGCCCCATGGAAGAGAATTTGAGCCACATAACACTGCAGGAGAAGTGAGCCCCTGCACGGTCTCCCCCCAGGCCTCCTCTCTGGGCCATGCGGTGCCGCTTCTTCCTGGGGTCCAGCCGCTAACACCAGGGGCCCCGTGCATGCCTGCTCCGCGTGTGTCAGCCATGAGCGCAGTCGTCGTGGGCGGGGACGCCCGGTCCGAGCAGGTTTCCAGGTTTTCAGCCCCGCGCGCCCTGCCCGAGCCTGCACGCGCCCTCCTTATCCATCCCGCACGACCGCCTCCTTTTTGTGTTGAACCTGCACGAGGCAGCTGGCCCGAGCCCTGACGTGCAGCCTGCACCCCCTCTAGTGGCTGCACCTCCCTGCACCCCCCACCGTTCCCATCCCCCCTTTCCCTTCAGGGGCCATGGGACCACTGAGTATTGTCTCCCGCTTGTAAGCATCTGTGTTTTGTCCCTAGTACAGTGCACTAGTGTGAGGTGTACAACGTGGGACTCGCGCACACTTTGCCAGCGACCACACAGAGTCTGCTTGGCACCTGTCACCACACACGGTTAGGGAATCTCTGTGCGGCTGAGCAGCTTTCAGAGGTGAAATGCGGTGTCACGGACTGTCGTCGCCATGCTGTATGTGAATCCCCGGGCCTTACTGATTTTATAACTGGAGGTTTGCGCCGTGGGACCCTCATCCCTGCCTCTGACACCCAGTCTGTGCTCTGCGGCCGCGAGCTCAGGTTTGGCTTTGGGTTGTTAGGCTCCGAATATACGAGGTCATGGGCTATTTGTCCTTCTCTGACTTTGCTTTATCCTCTCTAGCTCCCCACGTCGTTGCAAACGGCAGGATTTCGCTCTCTTTGGTGGCGGAGTCCTGTCCCGTTACGTGTACCCCACCTCTGCCTCATCCACCCATCAGCCCATCACTCGGGCTTCTCCCGTATCCTGGCTGCTGCAGACAATGCGGCAGTGAACGCAGGGGCAGATGTCTTTTCGAATCGGTGTGTTTGTTTTCTTTGGGTAAATATCCAATAGTGGGATTGCTGGATCGTCCGGCAGTTCGGTTTAATTTCCCGAGGAGCATCCATACTGTTTTCCCGTACAGCATCTCTTCAGTCTTAGAACACGAGTGGAGAAGACAGATGTGTTCCACTGTTTCTTTACCCCGTTGGTATGTTTGAGCTTCAGCGCCATCAGTTTCTCCAAAGGAGGGTCTCTTGCTGGTCTTAAGCCTCTGCCTGTTCTCGTCAATAAAGTTTTATTGGAACACAGTCACGTTCCTTCCGTCATGCATCGTCTGCGGGTACTTTCGTGCTGCGTGGGCAGACCTGAGCAACTGCGTTGAGGACCTGAAGTGTGGGCTCTCCCGCCCTTTACAGAAGACATCCGCCAACCCCGTTCTAGAACCCTCTGTCCGGCAAGCGCAGCCTCTAGCCAGGGGAGCCCATGTTGTATGTGAGCGTACGCAGTGGTCCGTTCAAGCAGGCGGTGCGCACGTGGTTCTCGGGTGCCCCGGGATTTTCATCTCAGCTCCAAACACCTTCAAACAACACACTTACTCATTGGAAAAGTCACGCTGTGTAAAAAACAAAAAGATTTAAAGAGAATGTCACAACCATCCTCTCCTCCCTCCAGTGTTTGCTGTCCTCTAAACCCGACCGAACACACGTGTGTTTTGGGTTCCCGTCACAGCGGGCATGCCGTTTGAAAACACTCGCCCCCACATAGGACCTGATCCTTCCTGAACTTGGGCCGTTCTGGCTTTTAGTTGTTGTGGCCAAGTTTAAGTCCTGCAATGATGTGCTTTCCCTAAATTTAAAGTTTAAAGCCTTTAACGGCTCACTGAACTGGTCTTCTCAGGGTGGCCAAAGACTACTCTTCGGGAAGAATGTGAAGGACACATCAGTCACGTGTTTACAAAAATCTCCTTTGTCTAATTGAGCAACTTTCTGTGGCCTCTGTGGTTCACCTGAGTGGCCAGGTGAACCGCAGCCATGTAATTTTACGTGCCCACCAGGTGTGGGTAGTGCCTTCCCTTGTTTACTGCAAATGGGTACAAACGTATGATGGACATTAATTAATGGGTTTCATTAACTACATTCCAGGTACTTCTTTACTGGAGGCCCAGGTGACAGGGAACGTCCGTAGTGGATTGGTTCCTGTGGCCGCCGTAACAGATACCAGACTTGCTGGCTTAAGGCAACACAAATCTATTCACCCACCCTACCCAGGGCGACTGCACCTCAAGATCCTTGATCACACCTGTAAAGACCCTGTTTCAAATAAGGTGACAGTCTGAGGTTTTGGGTAGACATAAATTTATCAAGGACACCAGTCAATGCTCTACACGCAGATGCAGAATATTTTTGAAAATAATTTTAAGTTATTGCTAACAGATAACGTATCCACAAGCGGGGTCATCTTAGGTCCTGTGAATGCCCAAGCAAATCCCGGTCATCCCTGCCCCCTCCCCCTTTTGCACACCTACCCAGACCTGGGAACGCATCCACTCAGGGTGCACGCGAGCAGCCGGGGCGGGGGGGGGCGGTCCTCCTTGTCCCAGGAGCCTCCACCCCTCGTTTCCTCAACAAATTGGGATAGGATCATGTAAGCCTTGTTTCTGATTTAGGATGCTGCATTTGTGCAAATTTTTATTTCCTCTTTTCTTCTTTTCTGATTGTATAAAGCATTTTGACCATTTGAGCATTTGTAATTAGTGGTGTGATTCCCAATTAGAGGTCAGTCATTTTTTCCCT
>NW_024423897.1:62380767-62404312 GCF_017311325.1 Ursus maritimus
ACTTGTCGATTTTCTTTTTAAGAAGCATGAAAGAAGGAGAAATTTGCAGAACAAAGAGCTGTTTTTGTGTTGCACAAGAAATTGACTTTGGCTCTGTCAATATTCACAAACAGAGCTGTCAGGAAGCTGGCCTGCTGGGCCTCTGGGGTCCAGCCAAGCAGCCCTCATGTGTGGGCTTCAGACACGCTCCCTCCTCTGGCCACAGTGTGAAGGGTTCGTGAGCTTTCCCTCAGAGAGTGATGCGTGTTTTCGCTTACACAGTGATGCAGGCACGTGACACTGTGCAGAAATCCTGGCAGGTCAGTGGCGTCGCGGGAAGTCCTGAGTGTGGCTTTTCCTAAGAGTTCTGTCTCAGGTACAGCCCTTCCTTCGGTGGTTCATGGCACGGGATCACCTACTGCAAAACCTGATCAGTTTACGTACCTAATGTGCCGTTTGAGATAGAAGAACAGATGGTGTTTTTCTGATTAGTGAACCAAGCGTCGTGCTTCCTCGTTTGTTTATCCGCACGCCCAAGTATTTATTAAGCTTTTGCGTCACATCCTGTGCTGAACACACGGTACATATCTAGATTCATGCACGAAGAGTCCTGCTTGATCACCTGAAGATGTGCAGTCAGCTATATATTCTGTCTGCTGTAGGAGACAGGCTGGAAATCACAGCGGTTTACACAGAATAAGCAATGTCCTGCCCTTGTCCGCGGAGGAAGGCCATGTGAAGGCGCTCGGAGCTGTTAGAGCAGCTGTCCGTGTCTGGTCTCTTTCTGTCCTGTCCCTCACCAACAATTCTTGGTGCTTCGTTTCCATGCTCACAGGAACCTCATGGCACAAGATGGTGGCTGTAGCCCCAGCTATTACATCCAACATTCTAGTCAGACAGGCAGGGAAGGGCTGGAGGACAAACCTGACGTCCACCCCTCCTCATGTCCCTCTCATCTTTTCAATAAGCAGCTCTCTGAGACTCACCCAATGATTTGCTAACTTTCCAGAAGCTACTCCTGGCTTCAAAGGTGGAAAAGCACATCTCTCAGCTGCGTGGGGCTGGCCACGCTGTGGGAGGAGAGAAAGGGAACTGACCCCAACCCGTAGTTGCTCGCGGTGCTCCCGTCTGTGTCCAGAACCTTCTGTGCCTCCCGGTGAAAACCGTGGGTGGCGCCTGTCTCTGTGTAAGGAGAGGGCAGAACTCCACTCCCAGAACAGAGTAAACCTGTTCTCCGGACACTCCAGGGGCTCCGTCAGTGACGTGTCTGCCATCAGCTCAGGTCATGATCCCAGGGTCCCGGGATTGAGTCCCGTGTCGGGCTCCCTACTCCGCTGGGAGTCTGCTTCTCCCTCTGCTGCTCCTTCCCAATTGTGTTCTCTCTCGCGCTCACGCTCTCAAATAAATAAAATCTAAAAACAAACAAACAAACAAACAAACAAACAAAAAACCCTGCTTCTTAGGAATCGCAGGTGGTAGGATTCCAGCAGTTAGTTTTGATTCATATCCCAGTCATGGTCGCCTAAGAGCTTCACGCGGCTTCTGGGCTCCCGGTAATTCAGAATTAGATTTGCTTCTCTACTGTTGGGATTTTGAAACGCGAGTTTTGCTGTTTGCTGTAGTGTTTAATGCAATCAGTGTCGGAGTTTGAAGGTCGGAGTTTTAAGGTCTTACTCTGGATCCTGAGTAGGAGCTCTATCCCATTCCCCATTCCCCCATGCTGAGCAGTGGGCCTGGCTCGCAGCCCGTGCTGATGGCCGTCAGCCTGGAGGACGGCTCACAGACACCGAGGGGAGGGAAAGGGGCGGCTGAACCCCAGCTCACTTCTGCCCTGGCTCTGCTACCGGGCATCTCAGGCCCTCTGGGTCTTACCAAGTTCCAGATTCCCATGGCCCCAGCCCTGGGGGTCAGGGTCAACAAAGGCTGGAGCTGTTCTCCAGGCCCCTGTCCCTGCCTCCCTCTGTCTCCCTCTGTCTCCCTCTCCCTCCCTCGCCCTCCCTACCCCCTTCCAATGCCTAAACCTGCTGTCTGGGCTTCTTCTCTGTTTTCTTTCAGGCCTGGGTTCTCTAGACTTCCTCTCTTGTCCGCATGGCCCCTTGCTCGGATGACATAGTGCTGAGTTCACCTGTAAGCTGGGGTGGGCACAGGTCCGGAAGTCCCGGCCGTTGGCTGCCCCCTTCCCTCTCCGACCTCCATCCTTCCTGACTGTCTCCTTTCCTTGAGTCCCTGTGAGTTGGGACCTGGGCTGGTGACGGAGCCGGGTCTGAAAGAGGCAGACACTGGAGCGGGAGCAGCGGTTTCCATGTCCAGTCACAGGTGCGGAGGGCGGGAAGCAGGGCAGAGGGGCACAGGCAAGGCTGGACCCCTCCACCACTCAGTGTGTGCACGCCCTGTCCCCCTGCAGACGCTGTGGTTTTTCTCAGTAGGCTCCACACCCAACGTGACACTTGAGCACACGACCCCGAGACCCAGAGTCACAGGCTCTACTGAAGGACAAGGGGGGCCCCTCTCTCCCACCATATCCTGCCCTGGGCAGGGGGCTCTGGGGCCTATTGGGGTGGGCTGTTGGCTCCCGAGGTCTTCATTAAGGGGAAGTGCAACCTGAGCCCTCCTGGCTGCCGGGCAGCAGTGGAGGCCAACCCAAACGCTGGACGTCCTGATGGAGATGCCAGCACACGCCCCACGCCATGGCAGCCGCTGAAATCTTGGCTGTCCCTGCTTCTGGGAATAACATCTGTGGCTAGCAGAGAGCTTCAAGTGCCAGCAGTTGGAAAGGGCTGTCCGTGAGGTGTCGTCGGTGTAGGGGCGCCTGCCCGGGGCATCTTCATGCACGGTGTGAAGGCACAGCTGAATGCCCTTCAGTCACCCCGGGTGGAGGTCGCTGTCAAGGTCACAGCAGAGGAGACAAGAGTGAGGGATTTCTAGTCCGCGCTCCAAGAGGCTCCCGTGGGCAGTGGAGACGAGACCCAGCCTCTCAGCAGACTGCAGGCTGAGTGCGTTCCCGAGAAGAACACAGCAGGTCGTCCGAGAAGCCAAGCCTCTGGTTGTGAGGCGCCCGGGACATGGGTCCTGCCCATCCCGGAGATGGCCCTTGCGGTGGGCGGGCCCTCGGGGGAGACGCGGACACACAGCAGCCCGTCTAGCACAAGGAGGCTGGCCAGTGTCTGGCGCCCGCAGACAGAGGCCAGAGCCCGTCCCCGGGCAGGGTGCAGCCGGCTGGCAGGGGCCGAGGGCCTCCGTGGTAGGGGTTCCACGTAAACTCTGCAGGCTCGGGGGAGCTGGGGAGATCTCTGAGTCGGGGGTCGTGACCGAGGAATTCTTCAGGAAGAGCAGCTGGAGGGAAGGGCCGGTGGGAGTGCCCTCAGTGGGCTCTGCCGTAGCAGCCCACCGATGGGGTCAGGAGCACAGACGGTGCGTCACAGCGGCTAAAGCATCAACGTCAGGTGACCGCACCCAGCAGTCGGGATGCGGCTCTTGGGCCCCAGTAGATGCGATCCACACTTAAATCAGTAGACTTGGGGAAAGTGGATGAGTCTCCGTGATGTGGGTGGGTCTCACCCAATCAGTTGACGATCATAAAAGCAAAGACAGGTTTGCCTGAGAAGGAATCTGGCCTCATGCCTGCGGTGGAGGCGCCCGGCCTCCGTTTCCAGCCTGCTGCCCTGCGAATGAGACTCAGGCCTGCAACACCAACTCTTCCCTGGATGTCCAGCCTGCCCGCCTGCCCCGAAATCCTGGAGCCAGCTCCTTAACCGATATCCTGTCGGCTGTCCTTTGGAGACCCTGTCTGGCTGCTGCTGACCGTCCCGTCCCCCAGAGGCTGGCTGGCTCCTAGTCCACACCAGTGTATTCCCGGCGGCTCTGCAGGCTGGGTCCCAACGACGGAGCCCCTCCTAGCCGCAGACGCCTGAGGTTCTCCGGGGCACTCACCCTGCGGCCCCCGGAGGCCCCCTCGCGGAGAGGCCATTTACAGGGCCAGATACCCCAGGACGCTGGGCGTGGGTCTCTCCACCAAGGGCTGTGACCTCTGCCGCAGCCCCCACGCGCCAGCCAGTGTGGAGGACGGCTGAGCCCAGCCAGCCGCGGCGTGTGACCGGGCAAGACACCTGCTGAGCACACGGCGCTGAGCGCGGAGCATCTGCGTCCCCGAGGGCTGCGTGCTGGAGCCCCAGGCAGCGTGACATGTGTGACAGCGGGGCTTGGGGAGGTGGCGCCGTGTAGGAGGTGGTGAGGGTGGGGCGTGCTCTGATGCGATTAGTCCCTCCCCCGGAGAGACGCCGAGAACATGCGCACGCCCCCGGGTGAGGACGAGGAGCAGGTGTGCGGCACGGTGACCCCCGACTTCCAGCCTCGGAACTGAGAGAGACGCCTGTGTGTGGTTTCGGCCGCCCAGCCTGCGCTGTCCTGCGACGGCAGCCGAGCCCAGGAGCCCATACAGGTGACCCTGAGTCGTGTCGGTCAGAGCGCCCCCAGGCTCTCGCCGCCCCAGCACACACACCAGCCCTGGGGTCGGCCACTGAGTCCATCCTCACGCCCCTGAATGTGAGGACACCGCCCCCCGCCCTGTCCGTCCGCGCTAGAGCCAGCGACCCCCACCCTGGCCTTGTCCTCAGGCCAGCTCTAAGGTTGGTTCCAAATTTCACACAGATTTTAAGGCAAAAATGCTCCCCTTTCTCATTTAATACAACAGCAACGTGGCTTGGGAGATGTTTATCCAGAGCCGTGAAAGTGGGCATTGTTGTCAACTGGGCCGCTGAAAGTGAGTAGCTCAGCATTCGAAAACTCGTGATGGATTTTTCATTTCTCCCCCTTTTAAGGGTCCCCCTGCCGAGACTGTGCTGTGCACGTGTGCAGACAGGATTTAGCCAGACTCCCCAATCTCGCTCTTTTTTAATAAACCAGCATAAAGTAGAATTTATTTACATAATGCAATGATCCATGAAGGTTACCATAACACCGAGGACCACATTAACCGCTTGAGTGGAATTCATTAGAAATTAACTACCACTTAAATTAATTTTCCCATAGTCACAAGGCTGTAATGGCGGGAGAAGGGACCGTCCATCAGTACTGCTGACAGGGGACCTGTCAGCACCGTTATTTATAGGTGGGTGCGTTAACCGCGGAGCAGGCGCACGGGACCAAACGTGGAGCCTGCAGACTCGTGAAGGCTGCTCAGAGGCCCCAGATTCCCTTATTAATAAGTAATCTGGCCTCCCGCACCTCACCCGTCCACTCTGGGCAAGGGTCGGCCTGAGGGACTCTGGTCACCATGACCTACAGACAGAGGGGCGACTCTGTTTTAAAAGCCTTGTCGTGAAACGTGTTCTTAGGAGCAGAGCTGGTTAGAGTCGCGGCCTTTCTGGGAACCTGTAAGGACGCTGGGCACAGAGCCCAGCCTCACATTAACTGCTCACACTTGTCCGTGGGGACATCGGGGGACACAGACGCCCCAAGGGACAGGACAGACTTCAACGAAGGGAGAGCTCGCAGAGACCTGCTGGGTCTCTTTAGAAGGGCAGGGTGTGTGAGTGAGTGTGAGTGTGTGAGTATGTGCATGCACACATGTGTGGCGTGCATACGTGTGCACACGCGTGTGGGTCACACAGTGCGATGTGTGTGCACACCTGTGGTGCTGCTGTGGGCACCGATCTGCACTGCCCAGGGCTGCTAGTTCTGGAGGATTCAGCGGAGGGGAGCCGGAAGCCAGCACTGAGAGCCCCGCAGACTGGCCCCAGGTTCTTGCTGTCCCACGCCGCGCCCTTGTTGGGCTGCCTGCCATGTCCCCTGTGGGCATTTCCAAGCTAGGATCCCATGGCCCATTTGGACGGAGCTGAGTGTGGCTGTCCTGGGACTGAGGACAGAGCACCGTGTCCTCCCTTCTTCAGACCAGAAAGCTGAGTGGTGGCGGGGCCACGGCCTGGAGGGGGAGTGGCAGCAGAGCCAGCTTGTGGCTGGACCCACTTTCACGCTGCGTGAGTGTGCGTGCATAGGAGAGGCAGGGAGAGGGCAAGAGACGCCATCCCTGTGGGACCCCGTGTGGACCCATGAGGGACGTGTGAGGGCCAGGGCATCCAGGGTCGCTTCCTGGGGTCGGGCTAAGGGCTGGTTGAAAGGCCCGGGGAAGGAGATGGTGGGGAGACGGAGGTCTGGACCACTCCAGTGGGGAGCTCCCTGAGCCACAGTCTCTGCTCCTCCTGCCTGAGCAGTGAGCACAGTTTAGGTTGGCGCTCCAGGCTCACACTCCTGGCCATGGTAAACCCCAGCGATCCAGGGGCTGCCACGGACGATCTAGGAAGGCTGTTAGGCCCCCAGAGAGGGTGGGATGGAGCGGGGGTCCTGGCCTGGATGCCTCTCAGCCCCAAACCACCTGTGGGACTGGTGTACATACTTGCGGGCTCCCCAGTGATGGGCCCAGGGTGGCTGTCTGTGCACCGTGAGCTGGTCCCCCTCCCTGAAAGGACAAGCCCCTCCCACCCAGAGTGGGCTGGGGGAGGGGGCCTGGAGGACCCACAGCAGAAAGCCCCCCAGGGTCTCCCCAAGATGGCAATGGGGGCTCTGGGCTTAGAGATCCAGGCGTGGGGCCCCCAGCCAGCAATGGAGGTGCATTCCTGGGGAAAAGAGAGTAGACCTCCCAGTTTGACCCCCAATCAGAGCCACCCCCCTCCAGGGCCACAGCTCCATACCCTCTGGGCCATGCTGGCTTCCCCTGGGGAGTGCAGGTGTGGGCGAGCCTTTGGACCGGACGCAGTGTGGGGACATCTGAGGCCAGGGTGGAGGGGAGATACCCACGGTCAAGCTAACGCAGGCTGAGGAGTGGGGCCGGCAGAGGGGAGATGTGAGCCAGGACAGGTGATCCCAGGAGGGTCAGCACTGTGCTCTTCTGGGAAGTGCCTTCTAAAGCTGGGCCCTGTTGCCCTTGAATGTCTGGGCCACGTGGGCTGTGGTGCTCACTTCCCAATAGGGGCTCAGCCGTGTTCACCAGATCAGCCGGGGGCCTGCAGCCCAGCAGTCTCTCGTCCCCCAGCCTGTCCACTCTGCTTGGACGCACTCGGGGGATTCTGTTCTGAGAGCACCGTGGGCCTCTCAGGAGCTCACTGCACAAAATGCTCTGAGTGGGGTCTTGCAGAAGAGGACGCATTGATGTGGTTCCTTGTGCCTTTCCAAGGAGCTTCCCTTCAAGATGTAAATTAAACATCTTTGGGAAGTCTCGAGCAGCTCTGAAATGAGCTTTCAGCCAACCGAGCGTTTGCACATGTGCGCGGTCGTGGGTGCCCATTGCTCGCTGCCCCTGCCCTGCCCTCCCCGGCTCCTGGTGCCTGGGCCCCTTTCCTCCACGGGTGGCCTCTGTTTTCTGCGTGGCTATGATTAGCCTGTACTGTGTGTTCCTGTTAATGCAGAGCTGTTTTCTTCCCCAACTCTGCAAACTGGAAACAGCACATAGCCCGAGGCCACCGGAATAATGCAGGTGTCACGCGTTAAAAAACATATTTGTTTTGTGTCCTCGGAGGACAAATGATAGACATGTAAAAATGTTTTCCCCGCTTTTCTTCCAGGGAATACTTAGTTTAGAATTAACTTCTGTCAGAGGAAACACCGTTCCCTATGCCGCGCCGTGTTATTTCCCACCGCGTCTATTTTAGAGGGAAAACGCTGCCCGGTGTTTGACACGTGTGATTACAAGTTTACAGAAGCCACTTACGTTGCTGCTGTTATTACTGTTTCTCTTTAGGAAAAGCTACTCATTAGAACCAAACAGAAGCTTTCCTTCAGGAGGAACAAGTAGATGCAGGGAATTGGCTACTGCCAGCAGAGCGAAGCTAATTCCTCCACGGGTCTGGGGGCGCCGGCGCCCAAGGGCTCGCAGGAGCAGAGATGACACCCCATCCACACTGAGACCCCAGAGCCTGGCCCCTGGGGACGGGGGCACGAGAGCTGGACCCTCACTTCCTCCAGGGAAAACGTTTACAGACGACACCCGTGTCATGCACATGTATGCACACACACACACCATGTACATGCACATCCACACATGCACACATGTACACGTGCACCATGTACACGCAGATGCATACGCATGTACACACATGTACACACATGTACACATGCACATACCATGTACACATATGCATGCAGATATACACATGCACCATGTACACTCACATGTACACATGCACACGTATACACACACCATGTACACACATGCACCATATACACATGCACATGTACACATGCACACACATGCATGCACACACGCACCATGTACATGCACATGTACACATGCACACGCATACACACATGTACACACATGCATGCACACGTATACACATGCACCATGTACACACACATGTACACATGCACACACCATGTACACACATACATGCACACATATACACACGCATCATGTACACGCACATGTACACATGCACACACCATGTACACACACATGTACACATGCACATACCATGTACACATATGCATGCAGATATACACATGCACCATGTACACACACATGTACACACCATGTACACACATGCATGCACACGTATACACACGCACCATGTACACGCACATGTACACATGCACATGTATACACACACGTACACACATGCATGCACACGTATACACACACCATGTACACACACATGTACACATGCACATGTATACGCACACCATATGTACACACATGCATGCACACATGCACCATGTACATGCGCATGTACATGGTGCGTGTGTATACGTGTGCACGTGTACATGTGCATGTACATGGTGCGTGTGTATACGTGTGCACGTGTACATGTGCATGTACATGGTGCGTGTGTATACGTGTGCACGTGTACATGTGCATGTACATGGTGCGTGTGTATACGTGTGCACGTGTACATGTGCATGTACATGGTGCGTGTGTATACGTGTGCACGTGTACATGTGCATGTGTACATGTATACACACACGTACACACATGCATGCACAGGTATACACACATGCACATGTACACATGCACATGTATACACACACCATGTACACACATGCATGCACAGGTATACACACATGCATCATGTACACATGCACATGTATACATGCACACACCATGTATACACATGCATGCACACATATACACAAACCACGGACACACACATATACATGCACACACACGCACCATGTACGCACACATGCATGCGTGCCTACCCTGCCCTCTCAGGGACAAGGGGCTCGCCCGAGACAGACAGCAATGGACAGATGAGCTCAGGCACAGCTGGTTCTGTGGCTCACGGTGACCCCGCCTGTGGCCACCATGCCCCGTCGTGGTCCAGCAGCCTCGGGGCTTCCGGCTGGAGGGCAAAGGGAGTCACCAGGGCTGCCCAGAGGCACCAGCCCTGGCCCTGCCCAGCCTCAGAGCCACCAGCCAGGCTCCTGCAGCTGCCCCAGGCTCCTACCCCTTCCCAAGTCACTGTGTGTCCTGGCTAGCTCGGCCAGGAAAGGTACCACAGACGGGGAATTTAAGCCACAGATATTCACATTCTCTCTGTCCTGGAGGCTGCAGCCCTGATCGAGATGCTGTTTCTGTCCCTGACGTGTGGACGGCCGTCTTCCATGCACTCCCATGGACGTCCCTCCGTTCCTGTCTGTGTCCACATCTCCTCTTCTGACAAGGACACTGCTCAGATCGACAAGGCCACCCTAGTGACCTCATCTCACCTCAGGCACCTCCTGAACGGCCCCGTCTCCAGGAAGTCACACTGGGGTTACGGCATCAACCTGTGAATTTGGGGGGGCACATAATTCAGCCCATAGATCATCCTTTCTAGTTCCATAAATAGAGTGGCCCGTCCACCATAGCAGGCATAGCACGTCCAGCCGGGGCTCCGGGCACCCTCCGTCTTCTGCTTGGTGAGGTCTATGTTCACGGTGGGCGCCGTGTCCACGGCTCTCCGGGAAGGCCCCAGGGGAGATGCTTCTGTGTGCTCAGAGGCTCCAGGGGGAAAGGTTCCACCCACGCCGTCTTCCATCTGCATCCATAAGTGGGGCCAGAGGGGGAGAAGGCACCGGCAGGGACGGGGGCGAGGAGCATGAGCAGATGTCGCCTCCCCAGCGGAAGAAGAGCCCCGTCCTGGTGTCAGAGGCAGAGGCCCTCCCCAGCCAGGCCTGGGTGGGTGGGCAGCAGGCAGTGAAGGATGAGTGAGAGTGGCAGCTACAGGGAGACCACACCCTCCAGCCCCTGGTGCCAAGGCGCCAGACCATGAGCTTGTGGGGGCCTGGGAAATCTTGGCGGCCCCCATGCCAGAAAGACCGCGAAGACTTGGGAAACACAGAGGGAAGCAGGAAGGTAGGGGATGGACGGCGAAGGGCCCAGATGCTCCCCTCCAGGATGTGACGGACTCCTACCTCTGCCCCAGGCGCGCGGCCCCGCCGTCCTTTCGTTGCAGCAATGACAGGGGTTGAGCGAGGGCGGGCTTCTAACTCTCCGAGTGCTTGCGAGAAAAATCATAGCATATGCCTCAAACCTAAAGAAAAATGAAACAAGCAAGAAGTGTGTCGGTCCACAGGTCCATATGTACCCACTGAATATTTCCCATAAAACAGAATGTGAATAACTTGCACGCGTGTGGGAACGGACACGCAGGGGAGCCTCCAAATGACCGGCTTGCTTCCCTGCCTGCCCGGGGTCGTGCTCGGCCTCACGGGGGGGCGCAGAGCCGCGGGCTCCCTCAGACTGCGCCATCCGCGCCTTCTGTGACCGGCCACACCGGGGGACATGGGTGCCCCCTCAGGGCGTGCTCAGGGCTGAGCCACACGCAGGAGGCCAGGGCCTGGCTGGGAGCAGGAGCCGGTGGGGCCTCAGCCGGGCCCGGGCAGAGGGCTGTTCTGTCTCCTTCAGTTGAGGCGAGATTCAAGCGTAAAACCAATGATTTTGAAGTGAGCAACTGCATGGCCTGTGGCGCGTTCACGGTGTGGCACAAGCACCTCCTCTGCCTGCTTCCAGAACATTCTGTCCGCCTAGAAGGAGACCTGGGACCCCCTCAGATTTAATCCCCGCCCCTCCCCTGCCCCCCACATCACGGGCTTGTGTTCCGTCAGCAAGTTCACCTAGTGGACGTTTCCCATCAAGGACTGACGCGCCATGGTCCCCTGCGCCTGGTCTCTCACGGGAGCACATTTGGAGTTG
Organism: Ursus maritimus; assembly: GCF_017311325.1. Taxonomy (NCBI): domain Eukaryota; kingdom Metazoa; phylum Chordata; class Mammalia; order Carnivora; family Ursidae; genus Ursus; species Ursus maritimus. The sequence goes on from NW_024423897.1 coordinate 62,391,914, forward strand.
GTCCACATGCAGCGTCTACCACGGCTGCGTAGCTCTGGAGAGTGGGATCATACCCCGTTATATACACGTGGTACGCCGCACGGACGATACAGCCACAGACAGACAGACGCCGTAACCGCTAACCCACCAGGGGCCGGCCCTGCCGTCTGGCTGCGGTGAGCGCCATGTGCACACGCCTGTTTGAGACTCTGTATTCAGTCCTCCTGGGTCTAGACCTACAAGCGCCCCCGCTGGGCTACGCGCTCACTCTGTTTAGCCTCTGAGCCCCCCAGACTATGTTCCCACGTTCTCGGCCGCGGTGCACAAAGGCTCCAGGGTCTCTGTGTCCTCGGGCGGGGTCTTCCGGCTTTGAGCTGGCCATGCGTGTGGGGGGGGGCTCCAGTGGGACAATTCGGGAAGCAGGGAGGAGGACTCAGGCCTGGGCAGGGCCCTCTGTGGGGTCCAGCCCGTGGGTGTGAGGTCTGCATTGATGGCAGCAGGGCTGGCCCCAGGCCCCCCAGCCGCGTCCTCACCTCTCTGCAGGCGCCGCTCTGGGAGCCAGCGCAGAACCGTGTCTGCATGGGGACCGAACAGCCCCACGGACGCCCCCGCCCGGACTGGCCATGGAGCCATGCGGCAGTCCGTGGACCTGAGCTCATGGCCAGCGCTGTAAGTGCAGGAGGCAAGTGTGGCTCTGGCCCAACCTGAGCTTTGCCCCCTCGTGCTGCTGGGTCTTTCTCCCTGACCAGACACGTCAGGATTCCTGCAGGATGTCGGGCACCGTCACTGAGGGTGGTCTGGGGCCTGGCGGGCAGCACAGAGCCCCCCTTGCCCGCGTGTCAGGAACAAGGAGGCTGCTGCTTTCACTGTGCTCCCCACCAGCACTGCACCCGCCCTCAGCCTCCAGGCCAGCCCCGCTTCACGCTCACGCCCCGTCCTTGCAGGGAGCCTCCAGAACTCAGCTCCGCCTTGGGACCGCGAGCGCGGTGGCCCCCGTGCCAAGGGGGCCCCGCTCCAGCCTGGACACCGTGCCGGCACAGGCTGGGCTCTCTGTGGCCTTCGGCTTCCCGGTCACCCCTCCGAGGGTCTGAGCTGATGCTGCGGCGGGGTCCAGATTCACACTCCAAGCCCCAAGCTGGAAACATGGGTGCCGCTCCCCGATTCAACACTCGCCTCCCTCTCTCCCTGGCTCCTGTCACCCCGTCTGGCTTCTCACCCGCATGCCTCGCCCTGCCCATCCCCACACGGGTGGGCCGCGGGAACCCAGACACCACCGTCCCTGTCTCTGCTGCCACCCCCATCCCTCGCCAGGCCAGGACCTGCCGCTCTGGCACCACCTGCGAGACACAAGATCGTGCAAACAGCTAAAAATGCACACGTGCCTCCGCCGTCCATGGTCCTGTTTGTGTCCCGACTCACCGTCCCTGAGGCCCTCACAGGGGTGCAGGGACTCCCTGCCACGGACGGCCCAAGGGCCCCTGTGGCTTGAGCAGCTCATGATGGAGGCTTCTGATTCTGCATGAATCCCAGGGAATGAGCCTGAGTCGGGGAGGGTGTGCACGTCTGGAGGCAGAGGAGCTGGGTCAGCTCAGGTAATCAGAAGGGGGAGTGAAGCATGAGAGACTATGGACTCTGAGAAACAAACTGAGGCCTTCAGAGGGGAGGGAGGTGGGGGAATGGGATAGACCGGTGATGGGTAGTAAGGAGGGCACGTATTGCATGGTGCACTGGGAGTTATACGCAAGTAATGAATCATCGAACTTTACATCGGAAACCAGGGATGTACTGTATGGTGACTAACATAATATAATAAAAAAACATAAAAAAATAAAAAATAAATGCTGATTACATCTAAAAAATTACCTTCACAGCAACACCCAGACAGACGTTTGACCCAACAAATGGGCACGATGACCGACCCTGGTCAATACAAAAAAATTACCCACCACGTGGCAACGTGGCCACATCTGGAGCTCAGGAGCCATGCTGCAAACATGAAGGACCAAGGGCAAGGGAAAGGCTAAGAGGTAGAGAGCGGTGAGCACATGGACCAGCCTGTGGGCTGGGGAGAAACAGGCCCCGTGTGTCCGGGACACTCTGTCGGTTAGTCGTGGGGGTCTTCCAGACCCCTGGGGTCAGAGGAAGATGGTTGCCGCACTGACGTTCCTAACTGCAGCACGGCACGAGGCTCGAGCAACAGCACTGTGATGAGGTTTGCTGACCCTCGTCCAGCCGTCAGCCGGCCGTGACGCCCCCTGCCCAGCAGCGTCTCCCGGGCTGTGCTGGCCGGAGCCACAGAGAGCAAGTCTACTATACACGGGCACGTGGCCGCCTTATCGGGAGACGCGAGGGGCCGTACCACGGCCTCGCCAAGTCTGACCCTGCTGCTCCATGTGGCCTCCTCCCTTGTCAACAGCAAACACCAGCCCCGGGTACGAGTACGGGGGTGCCGAAGCTCACTCACCCCCTTCGTGATTTATGCTTCGTTTTGTTAACGGGTCGGGCTCCGACTTCTGGTTGGATGTGGAGACGATGTGAGTCCAGGGGGAGAAAGATGTGTGGATACATCATTCGGATCCGGACCTGCCCGGGGGAGGGGGCTGGCAGGAAGCCGCCTGAGAGGAGGAAATGGGGCAAGTCCTGCAGGCGGCTGACCCAGAGCGAGCGGCCCACAGAATCACCTGCCCTCGTTACTCAGGGCAAAACGGGACTTGCTAATGAATGAGTCTGCGCAGCGACCTCGGAGACGCAGCAGAAAGGTGGCAGGGAACGGAGCGTTCCGGGGAAGATGCCCACGACTCGGGCAGCGCCGCAGCGTGTCAAGGTCCCAGCAGCCACGTGCATGGCACGGAGGCTGTGCCTGGGGCCGCCTGTCACTGCGGGCTCCAGCAGCGGCCACAGAAGCCCAGAGAGGCAGCCCCACTGCCTTGCAGATTCCCAACAAAAGCATATTCTTTCCCTTTGCCCACAACTTTTTCTTGCACATCAACTTCCTCTAGAAGACTAAGCTCGCAGGGTGGGTCCCGCTGGCTTTCGTCCCAAGGCTGCCATATGGCACCTGCAGAGCCAGGTGCACCCGCCCAGCGGACACAGCGGTCGGGGCCGCACGTAACCGCACACGCCCCGCAGACACAGTACGCGCCATGGTGGGGGGACCTCGTTCGTGCCGCGGTGGCATCGGGGGCGAGGACAGTCCCGTCCTGCAACAACATGGCAGGGACCCCCCCACCGCCAGCCCCGCGGCGCCCGCGTCCACCGGGAGGCCCCCCGACTTCCTTCCCCTCAGAGCCTGCTTCGCGGTGACTTCTCACCAGCCAGGAAGGCTCAACTTTTTAGCCACGGGGCTTCATTTCAAACCAACACATGCTCTTCTGCGGCAAAGAGAGAGTGTTGTTTGTCCTCAAAGGAACAACATACAGAACTGTGACATAAACAGAAATAATTGGCTCTGTGACATTCTTAATAAAAAAGACATGTTGATTTTGTTGTAGTGGCAAATTTATAGCATATTTTTCTGCTAAGTGAGAACAAATGCGATTCTGGGTCACAGTTCCCGTCAGTATACCAAGACTGCCCTCTATGGACACCTGGTTCCCCGGACCCGCCTTCCTGCTCAGCTTCTCCAGGGCCCGCGAGCCCGGGGAGGTCAGTGCGCCTCCTCCCATCTCTCTCCCGCTCTCACCGCGGCTCCCAGGGCCATGCTCTCCGTCCCTTTCCACGAGAGCCAGCTCCAGGGTTCGGCCTCATCTGTGGCCCCGTGTCTCATAGCCCTTGGACGTCCGTGAAGACCCTCAGGGCAGGCGGCTACAGGCTCTCGAGAAGCAGTAGAATTTGGAAGTGCCCACAACTGCAGAAAGAGCTGTTTGTGGACTCCGTCCCCGTGCGGAGGAGAGCTGGCCTCAGCACCCCCGTGCCCAGAGAGAAGGTCGCTGCTGTCAGGGACACCGCCCAAGGGAACAGAAGAGGGCTGGCTGAAAACGGCAGCATTTCAGGGGAGCCGCAAGCTGCCGTTCACCAACACTCAGGCTGGGAGGCCAGGACGGAGGCCAGGTCGCTGGTGATCTGTCCCCCACACCTACCACCACCCCAGTGCCCCCCAGGCAGCTGTCCAAGAGACAACACGAGAGGCCACAGGCGGGACTGCAGCTCTGGGCTCCACGTCCACACCCGAGGCACAGCCGCCTGTTGGTGAGGACAAGCCCGGCTGGCTCAGCGTACTCAGGTCTCCTGCCCCGGGCACCGAGCAGAGCCAGTTGCCGGATATCCACGGCCAGTCAGTTGGAAGACCGCGCCAGGCCCCAAGCACGAGCACCACAGGCAGCCCATTGGCTGTCGGGTGCCAGGGAGGCCGCCCTGCACACAGGCAAGACAATGGTCAGCCATGCCTGCCGCCTGCCTCACAGGGACAGTCTGGCTTGGTGATGTGACAAGGAAACCGGAATCCCTTCTGGACTTCAACAAGGAAGGGTCCTGGTGAATTCCGACCTGAAGGGGTCCTCGTGCAAGAGATAAACACACAGGAGGCCGCACCCTGCTTGCTTCATCCGCAGCCCTTCCAGGGACTGACCCTTACACGGGAGCTGCTGCGGTCGGCAGGGCCCACTCTGCAAGTTTCCAGCTGACACAGTGACACCCCTTCCTCCATGGGGGGCTTCCTGCTGCTCTAACCCCGGGGCCGCCCAGACCCCTCCATACCTGCAGCACAGGCAGGAGCCACGCACACTTGTCCGCACCCCCGGGGAAGGGTGAGCGCAGCGAGGGGGTAATTTAAGAAGACCCACCTGTGCGCACCTGGAGCCAGGCCGGGCCGGTGGACAGCCTTCCAGCTGGTGCTGAGCGGGGTCGCAGCATGGAGACAATTCTGAGGCCTCCAGGACCCCCCGGGATACACAGGTCCAGAGGGATGCAGGAGTGAGCTGCAGGGCAGGTGTGGGCATCAGTGGGCAGCTGACAGGGTCGCTGGCACCACAGGGCGTTGCCTGTAGGTCAGTGTGGGAACCGTGCCGATGGCCCTGGGGACGCCGTCCATGGTTCCACGAGTGCACAGCACTCAGTGTCCACCTCCCCAGCCAGCTCTCAAGGGTGAGCCCAAAATGGGGATGAGGAGCCCTTCCACTAAATCCCCGTGACAGAAGAATCTAGAATTCCGGGTCACCCTTGTTGGAAGTGCAAGCTGAGTTGCTATCTCTGTGAAGGTTCTCATGAGCAAGCCGCACCGTCCTTGGTGGCAGGACATGAAAGGCTCTTTGTTTAGGGGGCACACCGGTGGGGGGGGCCTGCAGGAATGTCCCCACCCAGGGGACATGAGCCCAACAGCTTTGGGGGTCGGCAGGAGAGCGGTCCTCAGCGGGGTCTGTGTCCCCAGGCTGGTGGGCTGCATGTGGCCCCAGGGCTGAGCTGTTTAGCACGACCCTCCCTGCAGGGACCTCCTGTTGGCCAGGCCCCTCCAGTCCTTGCCCCCTACCTAATGGCCTGAGAGTGTGAGATGTCCAGCCCAGGGCCCCACACGGAGGCCTCGGCAGAGACAACAGAGCTGGGCCTTGCCCTTTGTCGCCAGCCCAGCCCGGGGGAGGCCGGGACCTGTTCGAGGTCTTCATCCCCAGGAGTGCACCGGGGTGGCCCTTCCCGGGCGTGGCTGAGCAGGGTGGGCATGTTGACCCCATGGCGGTGCCCGGCTGTGCCCATGAACACCCCCTGAGCAGCAGGACTGGCATTTACGTGGCACTCGTGGGTGGCCTGCCCGAGGGTCCAAGCAGAGGAACCGGTGAGGTCAGCCGCTGGCTGAGAGGAGGCCCGCACATCCAGTTGCTGCGTACGTGGGGACAATGAGGGGCGTACAGGGGTGCTGCGTGAATCCCACGCCCTGAGAGCTCTTTAGAGGAGGCTCTGAGCACAGAGGGCTAAGGGCCCCCCTAAAGCGTCTGTGACTTGCAAATGCCAAACAGGAACCCCACTGCACAGGAGAACCAGGACAGAGCACCGGGGCGGTGATGTGACCCCCTCCCCGCTAGACAAGGGGCTTTTCCTCCCCAAGTCCCAGCTGCCAAAGTGGGGTGAGCCCCCTGGGGAAAGGCCAGCTTTCCCAGACTTGGCAAAAGGACTCAACAGCCAACAGAACCGTGAAAACGACTTTGTGAGCTCTGAGGCTGCACCCAGAGGGACCCAGGGCTCCACCTGACGGCGTGGGAATGGGCACTTCCCCCAGCACCGGCAGGACCCTCCTCCAGACCCCATCACCCACCAGCCACCCTGCGGGGGAACTGCAGCCTAGAACGTTCCTACACAAAGTTACTGTAACTGAGGGGTCGTCCTGCCCCCGAACCGCGGGAGCAGTCCCCGCGTGTGGGATTTCAGGTCTGCGGGGTACGACGGCTGTGGCCCACGGCAGAGCTGGCCATCACATCCACCCGCGTGGTGTCACCAGGTTTTAAACACAACGGATCAGGTTTCTCTCCTCATAAATTAAACCAAATGTGGCTTTCGCTCCAGTCCCCGGTCCCATGGGCTCTGCAGGCTTCTCGCTACAGAACTGAACGCAGCAAACCATCGCATTTGGCTGGGATTTCACTTTGCTCTGTTGCCAAACACCATACAAGAAGGGACTTTTTTTTTTTTAACTTAAAGAACGGCATTTTGTAGAGAGTTGGGCCTCTGTTCTGATCCTGGATGAACCCTTGTGTTTGGGGACAACGGACCCTCTCTAGAGCTTGAATAAGGTGGTTTACTGAGCACATTTTCAGACTTGGACTTAGTATTAATCTTTAATACTTCTCAGTCAGATGTTACGCTACGCAAAATAAACACGCTGTCATTAGAACGGGCTGGCGGTGCTGTCAGAGTGCCAGGAACGTAGGCTCTACCGCTTTCTTAGAATAATTAAATGTGTATCGCGTAACCCTCCATATACAGAATAGCGTAAAACCACTTTTCTTTGCAGGAGGTTCCTGTCCTCCAGGCCAGGCCTGGGTCAGGGTCAGGGTGAGGGGAGCAGGCCGGTCAGTGAGCGCTCCCAGAGGGCCGGACAGCAATCGCCGGGCGAGCAGGCCTCACACACATGACCATGGCTCCTAAGCAGCCACAGACGAGGGTGAATGAAGCAGCCGGCCGAGCTCCAGTGCAGCCTTAGTTACAAAACCAGGCAGGGATTCACCGCGCCGGGCCCGTGAGGCCCCCGGTCGCAGTGCCTGTCTCACTCCCACAAGCCGTGAGGCTGAAGTCACGTTGGCTCCCGCAGCACACACCCCGCACGCCCTGGGGCACCAGCCGTGCCCAGCTCAGGCCTCTCCTGATCACGTCCGTCAAGCTCGGGCCCTGCACCCAGAAAACAGCCCTGGGGTGCTTCCCAAAATCTCCCTGGGGACTTCCATGAGAATCCAGGAGGAGACTCCTAGTGAGAGGAAAAGTGTGCCAGCACACACGTGCGCACACAGACTCACACTCACACACAGAGACATGCTTACACTCACGGACATGCACCCCCACACATACAGACACTCGTGCACTCACACACAGGCACACACACACAGACATACTTACACACATGCACACTCACCCCCCACGCACGCTCACCCCCCACACATAGACACTCGTGCACACACACCCGTTTTCCAGCCGACCCAGCAGTCCTTGAGAACCGGATTGGAGGAAAGGATATTTTTTGCAATCACCCCTCCATCAGCAGCCTCTGCAGCCTCGGGCATCCACACTGCTGTCCACACTGCACAGGGAGAGCAGGCCTTGGAGTCCCTAGGCTGACGGCGTCGCACTCGGGAGCTACGGAAATGGAAAACCAGTAACACGCCCTGGCAGCAGGTGGTCCCCAGGCCCACACGCAGGAAGCAGCTCCTCCCGATTCTAACGTGGAGCGTGAACCATCAGGCGGCAGCAGCTCACTTTTGGGGTCTGGGAGAGGACCCGTCTTCCACGGTTGCCAGACGTGCGGAGCAAGGGTGCAGGTCAGGCAGCACGGGCGGGGCTGCTTTCTCGTGCATCCGCCAGTTCCCGCCAGAGGAAGGGAGTTCTTGTTTAAGATGACCGTTAGCTTCCTTTTTTCACAGCATAAAATTCAAAGGACATAGAAGTTTATCACATTAAAAGTGAGGGGCATCCTAACACTTTTCTTTTAAGATTTTATTTATTTATTGGACAAAGAGAGACACAGCAAGAGAGGGAACACCAGCAGGGGCAAAGGGAGAGGGAGAAGCAGGCTTCCCACGAAGCAGGGAGCCTGACGCGGGGCTCCATCCCAGGACCCTGACTCTGGGATCACACCCTGAGCCGAAGGCAGACGCTTCACCGACTGAGCCGCCCAGGCGCCCCCATCTTAACACTTTCCCGCAAATCGCTGGACTCCTCAGAAGTGAGCTGCTGACAGCTCTGTGTGCATTCCTCTGGTTCTAACTGTGCACATGTGTGTGCCCACGGCGTGTATGTGTGTGTGCGCACACTGAATTATATGTGCGTGTATGCACCGTGTTCACGGTGTGTGCGTACACTGAGTGCACGTGTGAGTGTGTGAGCACGCGTGCGTGTGTGCACACACTGAATGTGTGTGAACGTGTGTGCACTACGTGTGTGGCACATATTTTTTTAAGTATAAATGGGATCTACATTCTGTAGTCACAGAGGGAGGACCCGGAGGTCTCACGCTGTGTCTGCGTGTCTCGGGGTGGGCCCATCCTTTAGTAACAGCGGCTGACTTGGTGTCCACGGTGCACAAGGATCTGTTCCTCTTACACGTCAGGGCTGTGGGGCCTGAGCAGGCAGACAGGACAGGGAGCTCGCGGGCTCTGTCCGAGGGGCCACTGAGCTCAGGCCCGGCAGCCGCTCTGTCACAAGGCTGGACTCTGCCTCTCCCAGAGCTGCCATCTTTCCCATAGGGACATTTCTGTCTGGTTGCTGAGTGCCCGGCAAAGGCCTGGGAGACGACGAGCTTCCCTCCTGCCCCCGGAGCCCCGCCGCTCCTGCCAGTGGCCTCTCTAGGGAGCCCCACGTCCATGTTGCTGTTAGCAGCCCTCCCTTCTGATGGCTTCTGGGGGGACACGGCTGGGGCCGCACGAGGGGCCCCCCCATGAGGGGCCTTCCCTCCACGGTGCTGGGCTGCCGGTTCCTGCCCAAGCTCAGCTCCATCTTCCCCCGGTCTGGGGAGCAGCCCAGCTCCTGGACATTGAAAGCATGCTGGGGCGGGGGGCTGGTGGGGGGAAGGACGGCAGTTTGGTGAGGACGAGGGTCTGGACCTCGGAGGAGGCGGCCGAGGGCTGACACCTGAAGGCTGAGGTCAGCCCGGCAGGCGGGCGAGTCTTGGGGGCGGCGTGCCCTGAGTGCCCGCGCCCGCATGAGTTCCCCTTGGGGAGAAAATGAACGTCAGCCTGCACCTGTCTCTGCAGAAAAGGCCAGACCACCAGAGGTTAGATTATAGATAAAACAATGAAGTCATTAGAAAGAAATGTGATGATAATTTTTTATAAGCTGGAAGTTGGGAGAGCTTTTCCTAAGACCCCGGCCCTTAGAGGCACATGGGATACCTTTTACTTTATCAGGTGGTGTGTTTCTGCACGGCACAGTCACACTGCAGAAACACGACGTGTGACGTGTCGAGGGTTGATCTCCCTCACATACAAGCCCTCTTGCCTCCTCTTTAGAAAAAGATAAGCAATCCAATGGGAAAATAGTGAAGAAGGGGAGCCGGCCGTTGGCTGGAGGCGTGTGCACAGAGCTAAGGGAGGCTGAAGGGTGCCCGGCTTCACTGGCGGTTGGGGAAGCGCAAGGTGGGGGGAGCGGTGCCCACCCCTGCCTTTGGGACCCACCCCGTCCGTCTGCAGCCGCAGACCCGCTCGCCTGGTGCTGAGGGGCGCGGGGCGATCGTCATGTCTCTGGCCAAAGCCTGAACCCAAACAACCTTCAGGAAAGCCGTGTCCTCTAAGTTAGAAGCGAACGTGTTCACGCAATCACGTTTCAGAGTGTCCGTCCCACAGAAAGACTAGCACCTGTAAGGGTGGCACACATGTAAGGGTTCGTGCTGGTAAGAACCGGTTTGCTCCCCCAGTCGCCCGTGGGCAGACGCGGAGCAACCGCGGTGCGTGGGGGCCATGGAGGCGAGCAGCTTCCGAGGGAACCGTCCCATCCCGCAGAGCATCAGGTCAGCGCGCCCCGTCCGCCATCCAGGACTGTCTGGCTTTCCGCAGGCCTCCCCGCGTGTGAGCCGTCAGGGCCGTGGCGGCTCCGGAACAGCCTGCCCTGCGCGTTAGGGGAAGAAGAATATCCGAAGCCGCGGGTGTGGCCTGGGTCCCGGGTTTGTTTAAAAATAAGAAGACAGAAAAAGCTCACTCGTGGAATTTAAATTGTGCACGTTTGCACAAGTGTAGGGAAGTGTACAGACAGATGATAACCCAATTTCTAGCATCGTCCCTCCGAGGGATGGGTCTGAAGGCTCCGGAGGGACGGCTAACATTTCCATTATGTGGTTCGACTTGCTACGATGAGCATACACTGCTGGGTAATTAAAACATCGAATAAAACAAAACAAAACAAAAATTAAACGGAGTGAGAAAACCATCCTTGTGATTTAGACGGCTGGGCCGGAGCGTTGGGGCCTCAAAGCCAAAGTGCAGACTTTTCTCTCAAAGAAAACAAAGTCCCCTGTCTCTGGAGGGCACTAGCTTGAGGGCCACGGGGTCCTGGGGGATGGGGGTCCACAGCAGAGGGGAGGGGGAATGCTGTGGACGTGGAGGTTGTGCACGTGAAACACGCACGTGTGCTAGAGTCCGGGTGCCCCGTGACGCCGGCAAAGCCAGCGAGTGGAGTGGCCACACCCCGGACAGCACGGCATGGGGACCGGCAGCCAGAGAAGCAAGCGGCGTCTGAGGCAATGCTGCCCCGATTTCCCACCGTGGCCCCGTGCGCCCAGCTACCCCTGTCTGCGGAAACCCCTGTGCCCACGTGTACCCAGGCGTGTGCCCCCTCCCCTTCCCACCCAGCAAAAGGTTCTGGAGACCTCATCCCTCGTCTCCAGGTGCCAAGAGGGTTCAGCAACAATGGGACCCCGCAAAGCCTCCCTGGGCAACCCCAGAGCCAAGGGCGACAGGGGCCTTGCTCCCCAAATCTGCTGGCTTCTCTTGCTGACCAGCCCCCCAGAAGTGGCGAGACTCAGCACTCAGGTCTGTTCAGCTGATGGGATCCTGGTGACCGGGTCCCTGCAGACTCCCCTGTCCCCTAGACTGTCCATAAACTGGGCAGCTTTCCGGAATAGACTCCTCCCATGTCCACACCTGGAGCCTCTGGACGCTGGGCCACGGGCCACCCGCTGAAGGCAGGACGCCCTGTGTCGTTTTTGCCTTTTCCCGACTTTCCTCCCATTTGGAGTCCGGTCCTGGTCAGTGTGCTGCAGTCGCTGAGACCGTGCTTTGGCCTGGCTGTGCCCAGGACTTGACACACGCCGAGACCCCGGCGTGCTAAGCTTTCAGCTTTCAGCGGTTGGACTGTGAAAGTTTCCTTAGAATTCTATAGAATATTTACAAGATTTACAGGTCACATCTAAAGAAAGAAGGCTCTTGGCCTTGGCTTCTCCCCCACCCCCTCTCTCTTCCCTGCTCCCCTCCCAGGCTTGCAGCCCCACACACAGCGGGTCCAAGCCAGACACCTGCCACGGCCCAGTCTCCTCAGTCACTGGGGTCCCGCTGGATTCAGAAGAACACCCCAACCGCACCATGTCCTGCAGGGCAGCCAGACGCCCCTGCTGACCGCAGGGTGTCAGGCGCCAGAAAGAGGCCGCAGAAGGGCCCTGGCCCTGGGCATCCTCCCCGGGAGGCTCTTTCCTTCCCCCTTCTCTGGGCCTCTTCTCTCCACCCACGAGGCTCCTCTCCCAGCGACCCCTGTGTACCTCCCGGCTTCCCCGTGTCCCCCGGCCACCCAGGCTGGGGCAGAAGGTGGAGGCTCCAGGGAGTGGAAGGCGTGGAGAGGCACAACCTGGCACCACCAGGGCCACAACTAGGTTGGACTTAGGGCCTTCTGAAGCGCACTACCATCTCCTGCTTCTCTCCAAATCCATTTCCCTCCCTCCCCCCTCCCCTTCCCTCTCCTTCCCTCCTGTCCCTCCTTCCCCTGCCCTCCCTCTCCCTCGCTCCCCTCCCTCTCTCTCCCCTCCTTCCCCTCCCCTCCCCCTTTGCCCCCCCCTCGGATCCTCTCCCCCTTTTCTGAAGGGTCTGGCTGGCCTCTCTTGCTCCTTCACTAAGATAACCTCCTTACAGTATTTCCCACAGAGAATCAACAGTCAAAATACTGTGTTCTCAAGTCACTTGAAATAATGCTTTTCTCCCTGGGGTTTTGTCACCAACTTGATACATAATTAGGTTCTTTTGTTTTAGCTTGTTTTCAATTTTCAGGATTGTATTTTCTTCTCTTTGGTTTAATTTTATTCTTTGT
>NW_024423897.1:62404322-62447398 GCF_017311325.1 Ursus maritimus
TTTGTACAAAACACAAATGATTCTGGAGCCGGCGGTCTAAGCAGACCTGCCGCCCCCCCTTGGAGACAGCCCCTGATCTTTGTTTGAACTCCCTGTGCTCCCTCTCACCACCGGTGCGCGTGGGCACAGCTGCAGCCTAGGACTTGGATCCCCGGGAACACCGCACAGGAAGGGACCACGTTTTGTGGGCTTGGGAGTGTGCACCGTGCATCTGGCCCCGGGCGGGTGGGACGGCACGCCTCTGCTGGGGGGCCTTTGTCCACTGGCTTTGGCGGCAGCCACTCCTGCCCAGGCAGGGGGCAGCCCGGGGCAAAGGGTGGGCCCTGGAGCTCACCCGCTGGTGGGATGGGGGGGTGCAGCACCTGGAGAAGCTCCTACACCCCAGCTTCCCAGCTTTGCGCACCGGAGGGCAGGGCACATGTCACAACTGGTTCCACACCTGCCTCTCCTGCTCCCGCGTGAACCCTAGACCACCCCCCAGCAGGGCACCGCTCCTTGTCCCGCTGGCCGGGGCGCTGGCCTCTGTGGCGGCTCCCTGCATCTCCAGGGCGCTCGCCTTGCTGTGTGCCTGTTTTCCACCCGAGTCTCCGTCCCTGTGAAGAGCCAGTCAGTCTGTGGTGCATTTTCTCGTCGGGTGTCCACCTGTTCCTACGTGTTCCAAGTGCAAGTGGTTCATTAGCTGTTTACGTGCAGGCTCTTCCTCGCTGTTTTCCGTCCCTCCTACGGGCCCCAGACGGTAGGAAGAGCTAGGCCCAGCGTGCAGACGAACGACAGGTGTGGGGTATGAAAGAAGGAGGCGCTGGCAGGAACCCGCGAGCTGGCCTAATTCTCACCATCCTGCCGCATCACCGGGAAGCAACGGGCCCTTGGCTCACAAGCAGCAGGCTCTCTTTGGCCTGAACCGCGAAGCCTGAGCACATCCTAAGTGAGCGTCCGGCCGGGAGCCTTGGGACCCGCATGACTTATGCATGCCTTGCTCACAGCGCAGCATAAATACTGCACTAAAACCTGCGTTTGTCATTTGTGCTGAACACTGCTGAACTTATGCAATATGAATGACGCTTTGTAATGGCCCTCGTGTCGGGGTCTTTGGGGAAAATACTGTTTCCAGCAAGACAAAGCAAATTGCAGGCGTTCCTAAAGGGGCCCGACTCTTGTTCACGGAAACACATTTAATCTGACATCGTTACTCTAATGATCTCTTGTGTCGTCTTTTATTGAACACAAAGCGAGTTCTGCCCATCAAAGCTGTGAGTAGCTGAATGTCCTTGCGTGGAAACGGCAGGTCAGGGGGACGCGAGGTTCCCGGAGAAGCTGGCGCCACGGGTGGGACCGTTTGTGGGGTCGCCAGAGCACACACAGGGCAAGGGTAGACCCGAAGGCCTCCCAGCCCGCGGCCGACTCCGTGTCATTTGCACCTTGCAGGGCACCGAAGCTGCCCACAGGCCACCCGCACGCCCCTCCATGCGCACCCGCTCCGGACAAGTGCCCCCAGACGAGGGGCCGTCGATGTGGAGCTGAGCCCCCGCGGCCCACGTGTGTGCACGCGCTGCCTGAGGCCGGGGAGCCTGTGGCGGAGGAGGGAGCCCCGAGGCCCTGCCCTGGGAGCTTGAGGACAGGGTGTGGACGCTGGAGCTCAGCAGAAGGCAGGCAGCCGGGGGGGATCTCACTCTGACGCACGCTGGGCCCGGCAGCCCGGCACCCACGCCAGTCCTCCTTCCAGCACCTGGTGGGCTGGCACGCGCGCAGAGCTGCGGCCCGGACACCATCCGCCGCCAACAGGAAGAGCCCAGGAAGATGGCGGTGTCACAGAGCGGCCTGGCTTCTCCTCAGAGGAGCAAAATAGACCAGACTTGTGAGGTTCCAGACACCAGGGCAATGGGGACAGGAAAGGGGAGCAGGGCCTCGCAGAAGGACCCGTGTGCTGCCTCATGTATGTGAGTGTGTGAGTGCGAACCGTGCATGAACTGTGCATGCGAGATGCGTGGGAGTCTGTGACGGGCATGTGTGTGAAGCGTGTGTGTGTGTGAAGCGTGCGTGTGGTCACAGCCGGCCTGCAGGAGCTGGGGCGCTCTGTCCAGTCACACACTCTCTTTCCTTCTCCAACAGTAGTTGTCTCCACTCTCCTGCAGAGAGTGAGCAGCACATCCGTGTGCGGGGAGGGCGCGGGGACGCTCCCCGTCCGGGACGGCATCTTCCCGGTCCTCACCACAGTGAGCAAGGATCAGCTTCTCACAGCCGTCGAGCGGCCAGGCCGCCAGCTGGGTGTGCGAGGGGAAGCAGAGCTCCGAGAGGCCCACTGTGCCCACCGAGGTGGCTCCCACTCGCCCCGTGCCTTTGGGCACACAGGCCACGGGACCACGATTTGTATCCAGCCTGGGAATTCTCGCGGACAGCCCAACGTGCTCCCCTCTGAGGCTCGGGGTGTCCTGCGTGTGAGCTGTGCTGGAAATCCACACACGGAGTGTTGTGACCACAGGGACCAGCTGAACAGGACGGAGCCCCCAGTCCTGCAAAACAGAACATCTGTTGCCCGTGGCTGCTGGAAAGGCACTCCAGGACGCCGTGGCTTTTGACGGGCCACACATCCCGTGGCGCAGGAAGCAGTGTGGCTTTTCTGGGTCCTGCAGCCCGTGGTGCCCACCAACCGCAGGAGGCATGGGCCAGCCACATGCTGGGAAGTTTCTGCAGGCAGGAGCCGCTTCCAGGCTGGCGCCACGGTTACTGGAGGGGCTGGATGGACTGTGACCTCGGCGCCTCACTGGCTGTCAGCTGGGGCTGTCCTCTTGTGCTTGACATGTGGCCTGTCCACAGGGCAGCTGGTGGCACGGGGAGAGAGCCAACAGACCCAGCGGTGGTCTCCTGTGGCTTCTTGGAGGACCCCCACCTCCCCACAAAATCTTCCGGAAGCAGAAATCTTCCGTGCAGATTCCCAGTCACAGAGTGCAGGATCCACGTCGGAGACCCACACACAAGAGACCGCTGCTTCTAGAAGGTCAGGTTTACTCCAAAAATGAGGACGCATGTGTTTAGCTGGAGCTCGGCGGCAGAAGCGCAGAGCTGAGGAAGTAGACCTGCAAGGCCGGGGTCTCCAGGGTGACAGAGATGGAAGGGCTACCTGGTGCGAGACCTGGGTCAGTCCAGGGCAGCCTCCCCGCACTCAGACACACACTTCTCCCTCCCCACGGCAGAGGTCGCGGCAGAGGTTGTGACTTCGTGTGGCCATGTGGCGGGCAGACTCCTCCTCATCCCCAGGTCCTTCCGCAGGAGCCACACCTAATCAGAGAGGCAACAGCCGAGCTCCCGGCATCCCCTGTTCTTCTCTGCAGACATGCAGACACCACTTGGTGGGGACGTCCAGACACCCGAGCTCAGACACAGTGTTTGAAGTGCGCTGCAGAGAACGAGCTGTCGCCCACGGTTTCCGTGGAGCCTGCAGGACCCGGCCGTGGCAGGCAGAGGCACCTGCTCCCCAAAGTTGACTCTCCAGGGAGCCCACGGTGTCTCCGAGACAGACAGCAATCACTTCAGCTTGGACACCAAGAGCTGCAAACCCGAACAGCCATGGGACCCGAGTGTCCGGGACAGCAGCGTCACGGGCCGTGCGCGGTGGGGCCGGGAGGGGCTCCCTGGCTGGGGCGCCTGAGCGGACGGCTGACAGGAAACACTGGGGGCCCAGCGGTCCAGAGAGTACGTGCCTCCCCACCCAGAGAGGATGCTGATGCCCGGGCCTGGGATGGGCAGCGCTCGTGTGGTCAAGTGTCGGGGACGAGAAGGGCCCGTGGTGCCCAAGAGCGCGAACGAGAAAGAGCAAGGCAGGGGAGCCTCCCCAGGGCGTGCACCCTGCAGCCGGCATCATCCCCACACTCGCTTTGCTTTGCCGGAGTGTAAGCCTGCGGTCTTCTTCCCAGAGGTGA
Organism: Ursus maritimus; assembly: GCF_017311325.1. NCBI lineage: Eukaryota > Metazoa > Chordata > Mammalia > Carnivora > Ursidae > Ursus > Ursus maritimus. The sequence continues at coordinate 62,408,240 of NW_024423897.1, forward strand.
TGGCCACGTGCCTACAGGAACCCCAGCCACCACCAGAGGCCGAGGCCAGGGTCCCTGAGGCACCACCGTGCGCTGAATCATGTTCGAGTCCTAACCCCCAGTGAGTGAGAAATAGGGTCTTTCCAGGTGTGATTAAGGTAGAGATTTAGAAATGAGATTTTCCTGCATTAGGGTGGGCCCTGGATCTGGTGATGGTGTCTTTGCGAGACTCCGAAAAGGAGAGACACAGGCGCACAGGAGGAGGCCCATGGAGTTGGAGGCTGGGTGGCTGCGCCGGAGGCTGCCCGCTACCAACACGGAGAGAAAACACCGCGTGTTCTTCCCAGCCCACAGCTCCCAATGAGCCCACGGGTATCGGAGTGACTGTCCTCCCCTCGCCATGTCACTCAGCCACGCTTCCCCTTGCAAGGCCTCTGCCCCCACCTCCCTGGACACCAGCTCCTTCTCCTGTCCCAGGAGAGGTCCCAGAGCCTGAGACTAGCAGGGGTGCCGGGGTCGGAGCTGCGGAGATAGAGCAGGTCTCCCTAGCCCCCCGTCCGTCCTAACGCGTGTCGGGGGCAGCACCCAGCGAAGCCGCGATGGATCACACTACACGCGGGTGCCGAGTGCCACGGGCCACGATGGATGCTCCCCGACCTCCGGAGGGAGATACAGCCCCTTGATGGATACCCCACTAATGGGCTGGAAGAAGAATCACGCCCCGGCAGGGAGCGCCGCCGCCTTCATACATCTTGTAAGGAGCCCAGATCCTAATCTCTGGGCAACCTGCTCCCGCACATCCGTCTTGCCGCCCCTCCCCCACCCGGAAAAGACAGGCGCCAGCCTGGCCGCTGTTCCTTCTGGGCTCTGCTCCGTGGAGACCTGGCGTGCACGGGGCGCCCCGGAGAGCGCTGGACTCCTGGCCGCGGCCAAGCAGGCTGGGAAGTCTTGGGAAAGGCCTGGACCATTAGCGGCCCAGGGGGCTTCTTCCTGGTAGAGGGAGGCCGCTCGGGGCTGCTTCCATGCACGTCCCGTCCCCTGTCGCAGCCCAAGTGGACCTCCACCCCGAGCACCTCGCCCATACCTGGCTCTGCTCGTGGGGAAAACCCCCGTTCCCACCTCTGTCTGTCTCGCCTCGGAGGGACAGCTCTGCAGGCTCCCTGCGGGGAGTCCCTGGCTGGGGAGTCTGTCTCCAGAGTCAGCAAACTGACTCGTGAACAGGCCCCATGGCTTCGCCTGGTGGGCTCTCCCGAGGATGGCGTCTGCGAGACCCCTGCTGGAACTCCTGCCGGGCCCCAGACCACGGGTGCTGGCGGGGGCTTTCCAGAATGACTATGAGAAATCAGCTTGTTTACCTGAATTTCAGTAACGAGCACGCGGTCCTCACGTCTGACTCCTCAGCGGGTGCAAGACGCCCCCTACGTCTGAAGCAGCATCTCCCTTTCCCACATTCTGACGGGCATCTGTTTGCAGGACCCCCACAGGTGTGGTCTCGGCGTCTGTCCAGCTCCCAGCACCACCCGTGTCATCGGTGTCCCTGGGCTTGTAGACGCATCACCCCACCTCTGCCTCCATGTCCCGGGGCACGGAGCCTGTCCTCAAACTTCCCCTTCTTACAAGGTCACCAGTCCTGTTGAATTAGGGCCCACCGGCTCCGGTATGACCATGTCACCTGCAATTTCTCCTGCAAACACCTCGCTTCCAAAAAAGTGAGAGACCATCACATGCATGTCGGGGCCACAGTTCAGAGCCCGACGCTCAGCTGTTGGCTTTCTCAGCCTCCCGCTGCCCCTGGAAGGAGGTTATGGCCAACTGCTGGAGCTGGTCCATTTCCACATTGGTTCTGCTTGCTGCACGGCCAGCAGGGATGTGTGGGGAACTTCGGGGCACCCAGGAGCCATCTTGTGGGCAGGAGTCCCGCTGAGGGGCCCGGGGCCTCTGTCCTTGCCTACTGGCCTCCTAGCCCCTTGGACAGATTCAGGTCCTTTAACCCCGTGGGAACAGGCCTTCTTGGCCTCGTTCACCCTGAACCCTCCCTGCCGTGTGGACACGTCCTGGTCGGTGCTCGGGTGAATATTTGCTGGATGAAGTAGCCAGCCGATGACTAGGTCAGCAACTGGTTTGTCCAATCTCTCGCTGAAGATCCGAGAAAGCTCCCGGCTCAGCAAGAACACAGCAAATATGTGAACAGAAGCTTTCTGGAAACAGTGGGCGTCTTGACTATAGGACACACAGGCTGTTCACAAGCCCAGAAGAGCCAGATCCCAGGGATGGGATGGCCTGTAGGGTGCAGGTCCACGGCAGCTCTCTGTGCTGGATTTCCCACAGCAGGGCTTCCTGAATCTCCCGGGAAAGCTCACAGACTACTCACGCGCCATCGCCACCTGTGATCCAGAGAGGCCTGCCAGGCGTAGCCAAACACACACCATCAACAGCAAAAAGATGGGACTCCCAGATAGACAGCAAATGGTCTCACAGTGTAAGGATGTCCCCAGTATTGCACAGGACACACTTACACTAAGAAAAATTCATGAGCTGAAATCGAGTCTAACCGGGCGCTCTGTATCTTACCCAGCACCCCAGGGTTGGGATGGCCCCGAAGGAGGGAGGGACAAGAAGGAAGTAACCGCTCACCAACTGTTCTGGGGTTCGGCACCCCGTCCCCACGAGGGCTATGGCTCGCAGCCCCCTCTGTGCGGGGGGGCGCGTTGGATCTGCCGCCACGTGTGCCTGGGGGGGAATCTGCTCCCGCTGGACCATCACGCCCCACGCTGTTCTGCAGGGTGGTCCGGGAGCCAGGGGCCAGCCGGTGCATCACAGCACATGCCATCCGGCACCCACGCTGTCAGTGGGGACATGCTGGGTGCAGAGTGGACTGTGCCTTCTTTCACTTTCCTGGACCCAAATGCATGGCTTTTAACACAATTGTCCTCGGACTCAGGGGATGCAAGCGTGCTGCTCCGTGACTTAGGGACAGGGCACAGAGGTTCACCGATGGCTGGAGGGTGGCGACCGGTGATCCGCACACATGACAAGTTACCCAGCACGTAGTGGCTTCAGTCAACACGGAGCATCTCACTACATGACATGGTTCCTGTGGGTCAGGAAGTGGGGGAGCTCGGCTGGCGGGTCCTGTCTCAGGCTCCCTCGTGAGGCTGCAGACAAGATGCGGGGGCTGGGGACTTGCTGGCGCTCAAGGGCCCACGTCCGAGGGCTTCCACCCAGCTGCCTGGAGGCCTCCGGCTGCTCACGTGTCCTCGGACGTGGCAGTCCACTGCCTGCGGGGAGGCCACCTGGATTCCCTGAGAAGGGGCAGAAACTTGAGGGGCCTCTCTCCAGGGGCCTCTCGTGATAAAAGGCCAAATACTCCAGGGCCGGGACAGCTGGTGGTCCCCGTCAAGGCCCCAAACCCACAAACTCAGCCACAACTGGAACTCCAACCCACACGGGGAGCCCCAGTGAGCCGGCAGCACATCCCGCCGAGTCCACACCAGACACGCCCTCGGAATCACAATGGTCAATGGATGTGGTCTTGCAGGTTCCCCGAGGTAGAACTGACAGGTACACATGGTGCATTTGGGTGTGTAAAAGGTGATGATTCGGCCCGTGACCGTGTTGTGAGGTGACTACCGCGATCTAGCTAATCCACATGCCCATCCCCTCCCCCATCACCGCCGTGCGTGTGGTGAGAACATCTAAGATCCACCTCTTGCCAACTGCCAGGTGCACGGCTCTGTATTACGGACTGCACTCGCCAGCTGGACTCGATCACGGAACCCATCCGTCCTGTAACTGAAAGCTGGCACCCTCGGACCCACATCCCCGCACCTCCCCACCCGGGCGAAGAACCATTTTGCTCTGTTTCCATGAGGCTGACTTCTTCGAGATTCCACATGGAGGTGAGATCATGCGGTATTTGTCCTTCTGTGTCTGGCTTCTTCCACTGAGCGTCATAATTAATACCTTCCAGATTCTTCTATGTTTATATATATAAATTACACATATGTGAACATCACATTTTCTCTATCCATCAGTGGGCACTCAGGCAGTTTCCATATCTCGGCTGTTGGGAATATTGGGCTGCAGACTTCTCTTCAAGATCCTATTCTTATTTCCTTTGCATATGCACCCAGGAGTGGGACGGCTGGATCACTCTGTAGTCCTATTTGAATTTTCTGAGGAACCTCCATCCCGTTTTCCACAGTGGCTGCACAAATCAGCACTCCCACGAACAGGGCACAAGGATCCCCTTCTCTCCACACCCTCCCCAAACTAACAGCCATCCTACCAGGTGAGGTGATCTTATATTGTGGTTCCGGTTGGCATTTCCCTGATGATGAGTGATGTTGAGCACCTTTTCATGTACCCGGCCTTTGGTATGTCTGCTTTGGGGATGTCTGTTCATATCCTTCTCCAGTTTTCAATCAGGTTGTTTGCTTTGCTATTGAGTTGTATGAGTTCCTTATACATTTTCCATATTAATCCCTTATCAGATATATGGTCTGTAAATATTTTTTCCCATTCTGTAGGCTGCCTTTTCATTTTGTTGAATGTTTCCTTTGCTGTGCAGAAATTTTTTAGTTAGATAGAGTCCCACTTGTTTATGTTTGCTTTAATTTCCTGTGCCTTTGGAGTCAGACCAAAAAAATATCGTGAAGACCAAGGTCAAGTTTTCTTTTATGAGCTTTATGGTTTCAGGTCTTACATTTAAGTCTTTAATCCATTTTGAACTAATTTTTGTAAGTGGCAGAAGATAAGAATTCCATTCTTTTGCATGTGGATATCCAGTTTTCTCAGCATCGTTTATTGAAAAGAATGTCCTTTCCCCATTGAGTATTCTTGGCTCTCCTGTCAAAGATTAATTGGCTATATATGCGGGGTTATTTCTGGACTGTCTATTCTGTTCTATTGGTTTATGTGGTTGTTTTTATGCTAGCATCATACTGTTTTGATTACTATAGATTTGAAATATACTTTGAAATCAAGAACCATGGTGCCTCCAACTCTGTTCTTTCTCACGATTGTTTTGGCTATGTGGGTTTTTTTGAGGTTTCATACAAATTTTAGGACCTTTTTCTATTCCTGTGAAGAATGCCATGGGAATTTTGAAAGGGACTGAATTGAATCTGTAGATTGCTTTGGCTAGTATGGACATCCTAACACTATGAATTCTTCCAATCCATGAACATGGGATATCCTTCTATTCGTGTCTTCAATTTCTTTCACCCACATCTTATACTTTTCAGTATTCAGACCCTTTACATCTTTGGCTAAATATTTTCCTAAATATTTTGTTCATTTTGATGCTATTGCAAATGGGATCATTTTCTTAATTTCTTGTTTAGATAGCTTGTTGTTATTGTATAGAAAGACAACTAATTTTGTGTGTTCATTTTGTGTCCTGCAACTTTACAGGATTGGTTTATTAGAAGATTTTCTATATATAAATCTATGTCATCTACAAATAGTGACAGTTTTCCTTTTTCCTTCCTGACTTTTTTCTTTTTTTTGCCTAATTGCTAGGACTTCCAGTACTATGTTGAATAAAAATGGTGAGCATGGGCATCCTTGTCTTGTTCCTGATTCTAGAGGAAAAGCTCTCAACTTCTTTTTTGTAAGATTTTATGTATTTATTTATTTGAGAGAGCGAGCACAAACGGGGGAGGGGTAGAGGAAGAGGGAGAAGCAGACTCCTTGCTGAGCAGAGAACCCAATGTGGGAAGCCAGATGCTTAACCGACTAAGCCCCCCAGGCACCCCAAAAAGCCCTCAATTTTTGATCATTGAAGATGTTATTAGTTGTGGCTGTCATATATGGCATTTATTATATTGAAATGCATTCTTTCTATACTTAATTTGTTGCATTTTTATCATGAAAAGATGTTTGATTTTGTCAAATCCTTTTTTAAATTTTTCGTTCTGTCAATGTCTTGTTTCACATTGATTGATTTACGCGTGTTGGACCATCTTCATAGCCCAGGGTGAGTCCCACTTGACCACAGTGTATGGTCCCTCCAGTGTGCTGTTGGATTTGGATTGCTTGCATTTAGTTGAGGATTTTTGCATCTCTTAGAGGGATACTGCCTTGTAACTCTCTTTTTTTGTGGTGTCCTTGTCTGGCTGTGGAATGAGGGTAATGCTGGTCTCAAAAAGTAAGTTTGGAAGTGTTCTCCACTCTTCAATTATTTCAAAGAGTTTGAGAGTGATTATCATTTAAATGTTTCGTAGAATTCACCCATTAAGCCACCCAGTCCTGGGTTTTCCTTGTTGGGAGGTTTTGATTACTGCTTCTATCTCTTCGGCCACTATTCATTCAGATTTTCTATACCTTTCTGATCCAGTCCTGATAGGAAATATGTTTCTAGGAATTTACTCATTTCTTTTAGGTTATTCGATTTGTTGGCATATAATTCTTCATAGTAGTCTCTTATGATCCTTTGTATTTCTTTGGTGTCGGTTGTAACAACTCCTCTTCCATGTTTGTTCCCAGGGACTAGGGAGGGTAGGGATTCGGTCTTGTTCAAGGGTGAACAGGACCGCCCCCAGGTCCTTGGTCAGCAGGGCTGTTTCTGAGACAAAGGTCCACATCAATCTCAAGTTTGGTCTGCAAACAGCAGGCCTGTGACCACACATGTGCATGAAGTGGCTCCCACCTGGCCCCTTGAAGGGCTCTTGTCATGTCCCTGGGCAGGTCCCTGGGCAGGCAGGATTGCTCTTGGACCATGGCTGAGAAAATCTGCAGCTAAGCTGAGGTTTGCAGGTTTGCCTCCAGGGCCACAGATGGGAACATCTCCTGACAGGTCCCTGGGTGAGCAGGACTGCTCCTGGGCTCTCACTAGAAGAAGCTGAAGCCAAGCTCAGGGCTACTTCAAGATTCACCATCTGGACAGCCCTGCAGGCCAGCCCTGGAGGCAGACAGGTGTGACTGTCCCTTAGGGTCCTGACGCATGGCACGCACATCAGGGCCACAGTTAAATGGGGCTGTAGCTGATCTCCCAAGAGGATGGGGCTGTTTCAAGGTCTGTGGCTGGGACCATCATCTGAACACAGACATACTTTCTCAAAATGGCCCTCCTCGGTCTGGGGCTGGGGTTTCTCAGTTTCCAATTTTGATCCCAAAGTGCCTTCAAAGGCACTTCTGTCCACAGAGAGCTGCAAATTGTTGCTGTGAGACCGCCTACCCCACCACCCTGCTGACACCTAGATAATAACGGTGGTTGTTTGGAGACACTAGACGTGGGTGGTTTGTCACACAGCAACAGCTATCAGATACTCTGCCCTGTTGTGATTTATTTTGTGTCTTTCCCCCGGAGTAGAGGTGCTGTTTTCTGCTCATCTCCAAGTCCCAAGTGGCTGGAAATGCGTCTGACACATAGCAGGTGCACACATTGGAAAGCGCCCTGCCATCTTCCGGGCCTCCTCCCCCCACACAAACCCAGGTGTGTGGAGCTGAGACCTGTGAATGGTGTGCACACACACACACTTTTGCACACACAGGCCACATGTTGGCATGAGAGCACAGACTACAGGAGGCTGAGGCTGTCATTTTCTTCACATGGAGAACCAAACTCTCAGCCTTAAAGAGGTGACCATAAATATCTCATATGGCCAATGTGGGGGGGGTCTCATCTCTACTTGCCCTGCATGCTTTCTGGCAGGGGCCCTTCGACCACCTGTGTGTGGCATGTGACGCCTCCACTGTCCACTCAGAGCAGCCCCTCCTGAGGCCGGCGCAGGATGCTGATACCCTGCTGGGTTCTTCGATGGCCTGAGGACTCTGGCCTATATGCATGTGCTCCTGCTACCCACAGCTGCCACCACAGCAACCAGCCTTCTTGGGCTCCAGACCTCGACCTCTCCCTCAACTGGATTTTACCCCTTTCTCATTAAGCGGTTTGTGAACCAAGAGGCCAACCCAGGGCAGTACAACACTCTGAGTAGATGTTTGACTGGGGGCACCCGGCTTGTCCCCACTCCCAGGGACAGTCCAGCACAGCCCTGACTTCAAGGTGCCCCCACCACATCTTTGTGATAACGGGTGCTCAGGGCACCAAGAGCAGGCACGCCCAGCTCTACCCCCTGCCCAGCTATGGGCACACTGCGGCCTCTTGTGATGCTCCAGCCAGCACAGTCCCCACGAGTTAAGACCAGGCATGGCCTTCACAACCTACTTGACCAGGGGCTATCACTGCAGAGACCCCCCTGAGATCTGGTCCCAGCCCCCTCCCCAGGTCCCACCAGAACTTCATGCATACTCTCTGGCTTCTGGTTCACAGACTGGGGGCAGTACACTGTTGACTATAGCCCTTTGTGTGAGGACCTGGAAGGCCTCCTTCAGGGGAGGTCGGCTCCTGCCAGATACACGATTCTGCCCCCTGCCTGATTATAGGGGTTCCAGAGACTTCTGCTCCCATGGCCCCACCCCCACTGGGTGGCTAGCCATGGCCAGTGGCATGACTCACTTCAAGCCTGCAGCACCAGGAGGGGGCCTTTCAATTTTCTTCCCAGCCAGCCTCCAGTCCCAGGGCCCCCACTCCAGAGTCCCCAGCCCCAGAGCCCCCAGCCCCTCACCTCTAGCACCAGAGCCCCAGATGGTGGTGGGACCTCCAAGCTCATACTGAGAACATCATCTTTCAGGAACATGTGTTTTGGGGAGCTTCCATGTCCCATGGGCTAAGCCCAGGGTCAGGAAACTCAAAACCAGCTGAGCCATCCCCCACCCATGCCCTCTCAACCACTGCCTCTCGTAGGGAACCACCATGGCTCCCAGAAAACCCCGTGGGAGCACGCCTATGTGATTCCCCCATGCAGGTCCACGTCCAGGGAGAAGCAAGCCTAGGCACTCTATTGTAGAAGGACTTGGGGCGTCTTGGATTATTTCACTCAGGTCAGCTTGGCAGGCTATGCAAACTCCACCCCTGGGGTCGTGGAGTAAGACGTCCCATGTGCTTATGGGGGGGGGCAAGTCCTTGTAGGGGACACCAGTGAGCCAGGCGCGTGAGCTCCTGCTCACCCCGGGGTGCAGACATACACAAAGACATTAAAAGATGCAGGAAGAAAACGTTGGGAGTAAGAAGCATGTGATGAAACTAAAGCACGGTGTGGTGGAGGGTGGTGAGAGGCGCTGGGCGGGGTCCCTCCATGCAGAGAGCAGGGGGGTACCCGAGCAGGTGGAGGACACTGGTCCAGGCAGGATACACACCAGCCAGTGGCCGAACAAAGGCCCTGGGGCTGCCAAGGGGGCCATGGATGAAGCAGGCAGAGGAGGGGATGGGGGCAGCAGAGGTTTGGGGTCAATGGGGTCTGGGAGATCCCATGGGCCAGGACCAGGTGTGTGGATTTTGTCCTAGGTGCTGTGGGAGCCACTGGGGTGTTCAGCAAGCGAGTGACAGGCTCTGGGATGGGTTTACCAGCATTTCTCCAGCTGCTGGGTGGGGACTGGCAGCAGGCGGGTCGGAGGCCGGTCGGTGGGGACACCAGAACTGCAGGGCTGCTGCAGGGCTCGGGCAGGAAGCAGTAGCAGAGGCAGTGGCGCTGCGCCCAGGCGAAGGGCAGCAATCCAGCTCTGGGGCAGGCCTGTCCAGTCGGCCCGGGGCGCAAAGCGCTGCCACCCCATAGCCGCTGCAGGCTGGGGGCAGGGAACCGCTGGTGGGCAGGAGGGGGACGGGTGACCGGGCCTGCGTCCGGCAGAGCCTGGACCTGGTGGTTCGGGTGAGCGGTCCTGTGGCCCTTCCCCCTCTGGTACCGCCCTGCTCTAGTGGTGTCCGGCAAAATGCCTGCTGCAACTGTTGCGTTTCGGCCCCCGCGTTCTCTGGAAGTAGATATTATCTACCCCATTTTACATCGGAGAACATGGAAAATCAGAGATATTAATGGACGTGCTCAAGGCCATGACCCGATGAAGATACAACTAGGCTCTCCACGTTCGGTGCCTCAGTGGGTGACAACGCCCCGCTGCTTCCCGGGGGGAGCCCCGCGGCGCAGGAAGCAGTGTGCCCTCCCTCCAGCTGGGCAATGAGGGTCCGCCGCGGCCCTGCTGGACTCCTGGAAGTCCGCCGCCCAGTGCCTGCGAGGCGTGAGCCCGGGGCCACTGCGGCGCCCCCTCGCTGGCCCGGCCTCCGCCCCGGCCCTGCCGGCGCCCACCTGCCCGCCCGCATCGCCGCCCGCAGAACCGCGGCCCGCATCTGTCTTCCCAGTTCTGGGTTGGCTTTTCTTTTCTTTTCTTTTCTTTTTTTTTTTTTTTTAAGAGAGAGTAGAAAGGAATTTTAAAAAAGAAAAAAAGGGGGCGAGAGGCGAAGGAGATGCAGCAGATAGAAGGCGCACGTGCCGACAAAGAGACTATGACATAGTCAAATTTTATTAATGGCTCGCCCATATGCATTCAGAGGATAATTAACTATGCACAGGTGAAATTAGCTGATAGGAGTGGCTGTCTTGAGCAAATCGAATGAGCTCCGATTTTATCAATAGTTTTCAACCAGTGTCCCTGGTTATCAAACCATCAAATAAATTTGTCCACTCTCTTCCTTTGGGGGGAAAAACTTTAATTATCCAGCCCTCGCGCATGGCAGGTCATTAATAAAACCTAGTTATCAGGCTGCACGTTCCGGAGTTTTACTGTTACCCATCTTTTATCTAAATAAACATTTGGGAAATGTCCTTAAAATTATTATAGATACTTTGCCCCTGCCCCACAATAGGAATTTCTAAATGGAACCCAGCTGCATTTGACTACCCAGTCCACGGTGTCCCATCCGCCCGCCACCCCCGGGACGGGGACCCCGGAGCTGGGCTGCACCCGCGTTGATGGATCTGGCCGACCTGCAAATGCAGATAAGGGGAACCGCCGGATGGCTGCTTCTCCTTAATGTATATTTACGCAGGCTTTATGTTATGCATGCGTTCTTTATTTTCGTGCCACATATATCAATGACAAATGGAAGAATCGAACGGCCGGCGTAACGTAGAAGGGGTCTCTTGGTCCTCCTTCCAAAGGTGCAATATCTAGACAGTGTTCTTTTATTTAAAAAAACAATGCTTCCGAGCCTTTTCTTACTTCATCTCCAATAAAGTCACGGTCCCTCTAGAGAAGCCTCCGTGACTGATCTGTTTGCGTTGTTACGTACAGAAGCGTGTGAGGATCGTGGACCACGGCGTGGCTTTGCCCTCGCACAGGCCGTGTTCCATCAGGACTCACAAAACTCAGGCGGGGCGAGCAGGCAGGAAACCAGTGCCCATGGTGGATGTTGCCCAGCGTTTCCCTCTGTGGCAACCGCGTGGTTTGACCATGAGTACATGGAGGCACCCCACTTCCGGGGCCACGAGCAAAGATTTTACCAAACTCGTGGCCTGTCCAGCACATTGACTGGGGGACCGTGGGTCAAGAAGCAAAGAGAGATGAATCACGAATGGTTAGAAAAAGGTGATCCCCAGCAGGGGTGGAGGCTTGGGGTGACCACTGCTTGACAAATCAGGGAAAGGACGGGCACCCGGAGGTGGCCGTGGTGAGGGCGCGCATGGGACACGCAGGCCTCCTCTTCTCCTCCAGGCTGCGGGCTGCTGGGAACTCAGCCCTCAGGATCCATCCGTCCCCTTGACGCTCAGACTGTAAATTTCCTAGGACCTAAAAGGTTCACTCAGGATGCACGTGATACAGAGTTTACAATGCACATCCAAGAGTAATCTTCACCCATTCCATCTCCACAAAAGCCCAACTGTCTCCCGTAGTTAATTCTTGCTTCTGTAAAGTCCTCATGTAACAATGGCTGGCCTCCAAAGGCGGGCTGGATCTCCCCGGGTCTCAGGGTCGGAAGCACACCAGACCTCTTTAGGTTGAGCTCCTCGGGGTGCCGGCCGACCTTGGTGGTCGGTTGGGCCTGGGCGTCTGGCCGCTGCATCCTGTCCTGAGAGAGACCTGCAGAGCGGGGGGTGGGGCACTCATCCAGAACCGAAGACTGGAGCCTGGCTCTGGCCCCTCTCAGTGCCTCGGGCACAGGTGGTCCTCACTTCACAAGGGATGTGGGGAAAACTGAGGGTGCAGGGGGAACCCTTACCCCAATATGAACCACTCTTCCTGTGTTTGAAGAAAAAACTCAGCTGTAGGTCCAGAGAATTTCATTTTCCTCCCCTTGATGCAGAATCCCAACCCCTACCCAGCTCAAGCCCAAATACACCCGAATATGGAATCGTATCTCCTGACTCAGGCCATCAGCTCCTCCGCCTTAGCAACGGAAACCTGCTTCTCACCGTTGCGGGGCTGGGAGTCCAGACCCAGGAGTCAGGAGCCGGCTCTGTGGCTGCCCACGCGGCAGTCATGTCTAAACATCTTCATGCAAAACCTCGGGCTCCCATCCCCCAAACTAAGAGAGGGCTTTGGGGGGGCCAGCGGCTCAGGTGCAGTGTGCTGATCATTTCAGACCTGTTTTGCTTGATTGCAGTGGGATTTTCCTTCCTGAGACCCAAGCCGGCTTGGACACCCTGCGGCTCTGATCACCAGCATGACCCCACCTGCCCATTTCTCCCTCCACCACCCAGTACGCAAACACTTCACATTAGGAATTTAAAAGGAAAGCGTCCTCAGGGCCCCCTGTGGAGAGTCCCTGTCCCCCTAGCCTTCTGGACCCCCTCTTGCTGATCCAGTCAGGGAGTCACATCTCCAACCCTCCGCGAGGGGCTCTGGGCCACAGGGCAGGTCTGGGTGGGGCAGGAGGAGACCAGGAACCCAAACTCAGGCCTATGGGTGAGTGAAGCCTTGGGGTCTGGGGTGGAGGGAGCCAGGCAAACACCAAGGCGCCCCAAGCCCAAAGCAGGGAGGATGGGGGCCCAGAGTGAGTGAGACAGGGAAGCAGCTCAGAACTCCCACTGAGGGGCTCCAAAAGAAGGGTGGGCTTGCAGGCCTCACCCACCGGCCCTGAGAGCCCTTCCCCCACCCCCTCCCACCACTTCTGCAGGTCACTGGTCAGAAGTCACCCCTCCGCGGGGCCCACATGAAAGGTGGGCTCCGGGAACTGCCTGCCAAGGCGGGAGGGCCTCTAGGGCTCGGTCTCGGACTCAGACTGCAGCAGGTGTAGACAGACCCCGGCCCAGGTGGGGTCAGGCGTGTGCAGAGTGAGGAGACGCGGTCTCCAGCAGGATGGACAGGCCAGTCCTGACCGCTCCCACAAAGATCCTCACGCGGGACTGCTGAGGCTCACACCCAGTCACGCTCTGGTGGCCCGTTGGGCTCAGCTGGAAAACCGGCTCCGGTTCGCTTCAGTCTGAAGCACCTGTGCTCCGTGTGAGCCCCGCACCATCGATATGGCGGCAGGAGCCCACGTGCCCTTCACCGTGTGCGATGCACCTGGTCTGAACCCGGAGGTGCTGGTTCCCAGAGCTCACACAGAAAAAATGAGAATGTCAGTAAAACAGCTCAGTAATAATTGTCTACTAAGTACAGGCTGAGTGATATTTTGCGTGGCGCGGGGCGAAATAAAATACACTGTAAAAAGGATTTTGCCTATTTCTTCTTGCTCATATTGCCCGTGTAGCTCCTCTCAAGTTTCTACTGGACCGCGGAAGTCTCTAGCCTGGGACGGAGGATGCCCTGCACTCAGTAAGGAGTACCGAGCCCAGTCACCACGGGGAAACTACCCTGGGGAACCCGGCGTGCGGCAGGCAAACCAGGGCTGTGTGTTTTCCAAGACGTGCCCAAAATGAAGGGGGAGGGAACGAGGGAGAACAACAGAAACACAGATGGAGACAGAGAGACTGAGAGGTTGAGTGAAGCTCATGTGGGTCCTCAGCAAGGCTTTCGCAGGGTCCTTATTTCCTTCCCCTTAGTCTGTGTCCCCAGGAGAATGACAATGGGGGGCGGGAGCACACAGGTTTATGCAACTTTGTCTTAGCCTAATTCTCTAAGAGGCCTGGGGGCAGCTGGAGGGCACAGGTGATCTCCCGTCATTGCACTTAGGACAGGGGACAGCTGGAGGGCACAGGTGATCTCCCGTCATTGCACTTAGGACAGGGGACAGCTGGAGGGCACAGGTCGTCTCCCATCCCTGCACTCAGGTCAGGGGACAGCTGGAGGTCACAGGTGATCTCCCGTCATTGCACTCAGGACAGGGGACAGCTGGAGGGCACAGGTGATCTCCCGTCATTGTACTCAGGTCAGGGGACAGCTGGAGGGCACAGGTCATCTCCCATCCCTGCACTCAGGTCAGGGGACAGCTGGAGGTCACAGGTGATCTCCTGTCATTGCACTCAGGTCTGGCATGTGATGTATCCCAAAAGCTCTTGCAAGGCTGAACAGAGAATATGTGTGCACTCTCCTTATCTACAAAGAGAAATAACCTTTGCCCTGGCCCTTCAAATACAGCTCTGTTTGGTTAGAGGCCACTCCTGCTATAATTCCATCTTCCTAATAACACTTCCTTTTTAATCAATTTGACAAAATTACAGCAGCTTGTGAATTTGGAGTACACATATTTCTGCTCCAGGCTTTACCTGCTAAATCCTGGCATTTACATGTTTACATTTAAAGTCTTGGCTATGTTCTTAGGCCAATCATTTTGTATTTTGCAATTATATGTGCTCTGCTCACTGCACGCTGTCTTTGGTGGTTATATAATTAAAGAGCAGAGATTTTTTTCCCTTGGCTGCACAAGGTGAAAAATGTTAGCTATTTCCACACTTCAGAGAGCCAGCTGCTACAAGCATTAAAAATTACTTAAAACATAAAATTTATGGCATTGTGATCACAATGGATTGTGTTGTTGTAAATGAATTTCACTGTAAATTGCCATTTTAAATTAAAATATAGCTTATTAGGAATGGCAGGAGAGTCATACAGAAGGAAGTAAGGTTTTATAGAATTGTCCCCAAAAGCCTGTCCCTCCAAGATGTGGTGGCCGAGGGGGTGCCAGAGGCAGGTTCTACCTCGCAGCCGCGTCAGGGTTTGCTGTGGACCCTGGGGCGAGCATATTTCTTTTCCTGTCCCCTAGCTCCACTCCCCTCCAGCCCAGGATTCACCGAGGCCCTGTGCTCTTCATCACTGGGAGGCAGGTGGTGGACCTACAAAGATGAGTAGGACACCGCCTGTCCCTGAGACGAGACCAGCGCCAGGTGGGCAGACAATGAGGGAGGGGCAGTCACGAAGACGCAAATGGGACATTCTTCGAGCAGCAGAGGAGAGAGCATACTCCAAGGTACACACAAGAGATGGTATCTGATTGATCAACCTGCACCAGCAGGTGTTGAAACCAACTGGTATTCAGAATCTTGGCAGTAGGAGGGATTTCCACCAGATGCAATACACCCTTTTCTCAAGCACTTATGGAAAATGATTGCCTGTTCTCTGCTTGGACACTTTTAAGTGTGGGGAATTTGCCACTTTGTAAAATATCCCCTTTAATTTGGGGACAAGCTCAAGTCTCCTCCCAGCACAACAGCCTGAAATCACGTCTCCAATTTGTATGCTTCCCCTGGAAATGTCTGGAAGAGAAGCTTCCTAAGACACGAGGCAGGGGTTGGGGGCACTTCTGGGCAGGGTCCGAGCAGCCAGGACACCTGGGCACAAGGCAAGAGGATCCCAGGCAGCACTTGCTTATGGGTAAGTAATGGAGGAAGGTCGACCCAATGGAGGGCATACACAAACGGGGGCTTAATTAGGAAGGCACTGCAGCCTTTCTGGAGGTTTGTGAGCAGAGGAGGGAAAGGGTGCTGGAAACATTTTAGTAACATTCATTCACTCTTGCCTTGGATGGAGACCTCAGAAACCATCTAACCCACTGTCACAGGCTAACAGCTCCGGGTGAGATTCCTGCCATGAGACCATGTAAGTGCTCAAACCCACGGGGACTTAACGCTGGAATCCGAGCCTGGCTTGCTGGCCACCTGAACAGCCCCAGCATCCTGTCCTCCCTTGATGGAGTCCGCTGGTCCTTCCATATCCAGCCACCACCTGTTCCAGGTGTCTCATCACACATCAGTCCGGAAATTTAGATGTAATCAAGGGGGAAGTTTTGGTTAGTTTATCCCCACATTCCCCAGACATCTATTTAGTAACGAGTCAATGCCAGATGCTGTGTGAAGCATAGAGGGTGCAGCGGAGAACACCTGTTCTTGTCCAAAGGAAGCCTCAGTTGGGTGAATGGAGATAGAACAAGTGAAAATATGCATGAAATAGAAGCATATAAGCCACGACCCAGGTCTGCACAGGGCAGTGGGTCCACAGTGTAGATGTCCTTCCAGCATAAGGAGAGATGCTCCAAGCTGTGCTAGGGAAACAGACCCAGAGAGGTAGTCTTGAAAGATGGATAAGGCTCGATAGAGAAGACAGGACCAGGCAAGTCTTTAGCGGGAGAGGGAGAGGTGGGACTTCTGTCCTGAGAAAGAGGTTAGAAGTACAGGAGATAAGGAGTAGCAAGTGCCAAGGAAAAGAGCCACCAGCCTTAAATCCATGTTGCCATTCTTTCTCTGAATCCAGAAGAAAGGATGGAGAGGACACAGAAGGAAAACAATGTAGGTATATCTACCACATTTGGGGGGATTTAAGGAGTCCCATTTTTATACCCTTAATTTTCTCTGGAAAAAAATGTGTCCCTAAAGCATAGAAGTGCTGAGGCAGACGGTTCAGGAAGGACACTCAAAACAGACTAGCACATTCTTGAACTAATGATCACTTTTTATTCTTGACCCACAAATGATGCAAGAGAGATACATCAATGGGTTAAAAATGGTAAGTTCTCTGGGATGCACTGTATTAAGAAAGGAGAGTAACAGAGATCCCAACAGCACTGGTAGATGGAAGGATGGTGCGGCACTGGGGAATGTGGAGAGACTGAGAGAATCACTGCAAAGAAGAAAACTTTGGCTTTTATCTCATTACTTACATTTGTCTGAAAAATTTTTTTAACCTTAAGATGAAAATTTCTTGACAGATCATTTTTCTGGGTATACAAGAAAGGCTGACATTTACTTAGTCTCAGCACTTTGTAGGTGTGGTTCCATTGTCTCCCGGCTTCCACGTTGACCACGGAGAAGTCAGGAGAAGTGTAGCTCTTCCGTTTATAATCTGTCTTCTCTCCAGATACTTTTAAGACCTAATTGTCTTTAAATTTCACTAGACTGCATTTAGGTACTAGTTTCTTTTTATATGTCTTACTTTGAATTTGTGCTTCTGGTTCTAAGGATTCATGTTTTTCATCAATTTTAGATAATTCTCAGCTATTAACTCCCACATACTGACTCTCCCTCATCTTCTCAATTACCCCTTTGTGAGGTCCAGCTTGGTAACATATTAGGGCCTCTTACTCCAGCTTCAACATCTGTCAAACTCTATTTCACATATTTTAATGTATTTGACTCTGTTGCATTCTGAGTTTCAGATTTATCTTCTACTCTACTATTCTTGCTTTATCTGAGTCTTCTCTGTTACTTAACTCATCTATCAAAGTTTTATTTCTACTGTTACATATTTCCATTTATAGAAGTACATATGACTATTTTGTTTCCAGTATATATGGTTGCTTCCAGGGTTTGTTTGTTTTTTTAAGATTTTATTTAATTATTTGTGAGAGAGAGCATGGGTGGGAGGGAGGGGCAGAGGGAGAGGGAGAATCGGGCTCTCCACTGAGCAAGGAGCCCAATGTGGGGCTCAATCCCATGACCCTGGGATCATGACTGAGCCAAAGGCAGACACTTAACCAACCGAGCCACCCAGGTACCCCTGGTTGCTTCCAGTTTTTGTTCATAAAAATAAGCTTCATACTATGTTTTATCTTCTAACAACTTTATTGAAATATAATTGACCTATGATAAGCTGTACATATTTAAGTGTACAACTTGCATGGCTTGACAGACAGGTGCAGTCATGAAACCACTATCACAATCAAGATAATGAATATATCCTCAGTGTGTGTGTGCTTTCACTTATCAATGGACATTTGCTTTGTTTCCAGTCTGGGCTCTACAAATAAAGTTGCTCAGAATATTTACACGCAAGTTTTTGTGTGGACCCATGCTCTCATTTCTCTTGGATAAATACCTAGAAATGAAATGACTGGATCAGTTGGTAGGTTTATGTCTTCCAGAGTGCCTTCATTGGCGAATTCTACCAAATCTTTTTTTTCTTCCAAATTTTTATTTAAATTCTAATTAGTTAACAATAGTGTAATATTGGTTTCAGGAGTAGAATTTAGTGATTCATCACTTACATATAACACCCAGTGCTCTCTACCAAACCTTTGAAGAAGAAATTATACTATTTCTACACAAGTTCTTTTAGAAAATTGAAGAAGAGAGAATTTTTCCCCAGCTCATTTCATTAAGCTCAGCATTACCCAGATACCAAAACCATACAAAGTCTTACAAGAAAACTACAGAAAAAAATCTCTCATTAACACGGATGTAAAAACTCTAAACACAATTTTAACAATTATATATAAAAGAGATAAAATTATCATGCCCAAGTTCATGTCAGTATTGCAAGATTGGTTTCACATTTGAAATACATCAAAGTCACCATATTAACAAAGAAGAAAAACCATGGGACTTCAACATATCAATTGTTAGGGACACAATTCAATACATAATCGGATGCCAGTAATTAAGAATTTTATTTTCTTGGGTGACAGATATATTTGTATTTCTATAAATATTCTTGAGCTTTGTTCAAGGAAAAATTAAGTTTCTTTGAAACAGACTGATCCTTTTGGGTCTTGCTTTTAGAATGAGTTAGGGAGGACCTGTGCCATGTTCTGAGGGTCAATTATTCCCTGATACCGCGGGAACACCCTTTCATGTACTCTACTCTGTGCTCCAAAAATCAGGGTTTCCCACTTAGCCTGGTGGGAACAGACGGTGTCTCCATCCCTGCAGCATGTCTGACATTCTACCTCTGATCCTCTTGGAGGTTCTTCCTCATGAGGCTTCCTCACGTCCACAAGCTGATCAGCACTCTGCTGGATACCAATGCAGACTGGAGACCTCAGGTGATCTCTCTCCCCACCTCCCTTCTCTCCAGACTCTCTCCTGCAGACTCAGTGCTTCACCTGCACAGACGCTCAGTTCTGTCCCTCCCACGGGCTATGCATGGGTTCCCCCCTCCCACCGACATCTCAGCTTGGAAGCAGTCTACGGGCGGTAAGCTGGAGGAGTTTTAAGGCTCTGTTGATTTGCTCCTTGTCTCCCATGGATCGCTGGCCTTCACAACCCAGCGTCTAGAGTCTTGTAAACCACTTGCGTCCATATTGCTGTCTGTTTTTTCCATCTTAACCTCGTTCTTGTTACTCTGTTTTGGCCAGAATTGGTAGTCTCTGTTTGGTTATTTTAAAAATCGTTTTTGTGGTTACTTGTTTTTCACATCTGCAAATCATCTTTTATTTACTTAAACACATCAAACTTATGTGTTTTGTCTGAAAATTCCAATATCTGCACTATCTACTTCTCTAATTCTGCTGTTCCACACTGACGTGCCTCATTTTATTATGTGCTTTCTTTGTACCATGAGCTCATGATGGATAGAATTTTCCTGTGGAAATTCTTCAAGACATGAGCTGAAGGTGCATTCCTTGAGAGTAGTTCCCTTTGTTTCTACCAGGCTCCCAGAGGTGCTAACAACCCATGACCACTTTAAGTTCCCAGCTTGCAATTCTTAGAACACACACGTATAAGGATTCAAGTCACAAACTCACTTGAGTATTAGTCTCTGGTTTAAAATTCCAGGGATGTCTTGCTTTTCCGACATCAAGGTCGAGTCTGGCAAACTGCCTTGTGGGACAACTTTTTCAACTGGTTCTCCTTCTCACTGGGATGTCACCCATCCAGATTCTAAGTCCTGACCCCTCGCTTTACACGGTTAACAAAATGGAAGATCAAGACCACCAAAGACACACAGATGCCTCGGGCAGGTGCTAAATCAGACTAGCTTACCTCTCAGAGGACTGATTCATCCCACATTTGGCTTTTGAGGATTCTCCTTATTTTCTTGCCAGTCTAGTAAGTTGGCTGTGTGTGGATTAGTTGGTTGGAAGTAAGAGAGTACATAAATTTACGTCATCTTTCAACTATTCCAAGTAGAGTCTCTACTGGTTATCTTCACAGGCGGCCAAGACAGCCTGCCTTTGGAATCCTGGGTCTCTCCATCTCTTTCTCCTTCTTTAGGAGAACATGCAAGCAAGCACAGATGTGTTTCAATCAGTGGCTTTTATCAGAAAATTAAGCACTGTGGTCACTCGGCCATTTGATGCCAGTGTTCACAGCAGTGGCCACAGCTACTCTTTATCGCCGTCTGTGTACCTCGATATTTGCAGCTTTCCCAGAAGCATTTCAAAATCTGTCTGTTCAGTAGGGCAGTACCATGTAAAAAAACATGTGTGTTATAAACTAGCCATTCAAAGAAAGAGAGAAGTTAATTTTTAGTTGTATGGGGTATTCATTTATGTAGAACCATTCATTTTTCAGGTTTTTTATAACTAAGTCATTACTGTATTTATTCTACTGTTAAATTTTTTTTGAAAATATGTCTAGAAGTAAATAGAACAGGTAGATAAAAGTAGCTAGAGGCAGGCTAACACAAAATACGACTTCCTCTGAGCCTGCGCTATTCCTTTGGACTCTGCATGTGCAATGTGATGCCAGTTCCCATGGTCATCTTCAGAATTCTTTCATCTTACCTGGAGACCCATGACAAGGAATTCTGTTCCCAGGCTATCTGGCAACGACAGAGACATGGCAAGTACGGCCATCCTGCACCTGAGCAGAGTAACCGGGTGGGCAAGATGAAGACAGGAGGACAGATCAGCTCACAGCGGATGAACTGCTCCATGAAGGCACTGGAGGACTGGGGTTCGCCTCCCCAAGACAGGTGACTTCCACGCTACTGCCCATGCCTGGGTTCTCACAGCCTCCCCAGGGGACCAGAAGGTCCTCCAACTGGGGCCCAAGTGTGAATCTCTGGGACACCAGTCCTGTTTCCACCACATGCTAGGAGAGACCACTGTGGCACATGGGCAACAGATGAGCGAGAGGGTAACCCTGTGTTACTCATCTGATGCTCCAAGGGGCGTTTTCTGTGGGTAGGAGTGCTCAGGTCTGTGCTGTTCCCGAGTGTGCGGAGTGGCTGGGAGAGGCCCTTCCCTCTCCCTCGTCTGTGGGTACTGCCACACTCCCTGCAGAGGGCAAGGGGCTGGGACTGGCGAGCTCCCACCTGGCTTTTGGCAGAAACAATTCTGAGCCAGGTGTGGGGTCAGCCCAGCTGCCCTGCTGTCCTCTGGTCATCCTCAAACGTGCTGGTCCCCCTGCCCGCCTGGGATGCAGCCGCCCCGGGTGGGGCTCAGAGACGGCAGGGCTGGCTCTGACGAGCATGGATGGATGACAGTAATTCCACCTGACTCAGCCTTCTTCCAGATGAGAATCAGTCTGTTCAGATAACCTACTCGAGCGAGTGCTACAATCTTCTGAGGAGGACCGGGGACAGGTGATTATGTTAGAACAACAGAAGAGGAACTTACAAAAGGGTGTGAGCCTTTTGCTGAGTTTGGATTTCATGCCTGAAGGACTCAGCAGAAACCACACATGCCTCGTTCATCCATCATACACTGTGCTTCAGCTCCCCAGCTGGTGAAGACCTGGGCAAAACCCAGCCAGGCATGAACAGCTCATCTTCTCTACGCCGCCGGAAATTTCCTTTGTCATTCAACGATGAGAGTAACCAGATTAGCTTGGCCCGTTTTGGTCTCCACCCAACTCCGCACACAGATGCATACAGACACACAACACGCACGTACGACACACGCAGGGCACACATACCATATCATGTGGATACGCACCCCACGTAACTTATATGTGGAACACATGCATACATGCTATGCACACAGAGGCATAACGAAACACACCTAATACACACACACCCCACACAGAAACACGCAACACACACACAGCGACCCCACACACACCCTGACACGCGTACGCACGCACACACCCCGGCCAGCCATGCATAGAGAAGGTCCTAATCCTTGTATCCAAGACACTGAGCTACAGACATCAGCCCTCAAGTATATTTGTCTCCCAAAGTCATTTCCCATGAGTTCTCTTAATGTAAACGGTTCCTCCTCGGTAAAGAGAAGAAAATAACGTCACCAGGGGCTGGGTGCCCCTCTTGAGGCAGGAGAAGGGGTGCTGGGGTTGGTGAGGGTGCCCTGGGCCCCTGTGTGTGGACAGCATGTGCCTGGGGTGAAGGGCACATGGCGGCAGCCCCTGCACTGAGAACGCTAGACGCACACCTGTCATCTTGCGCACCAGACAGGAGATGCCATCGTCACCGGGAACAGGACCCTGGGACCAGCATAGCTTTGGAAATGCCTCCCTCCCCCCCATTCCGGCACCGCCCAGCCTGCCGGTCACCTTCACCAGCTTCCCTCCGGCGCCCTGTACTAAGGCGAGTCTCACAGATGGCACTCGGGGCCTTAGAGCCGTGAGAGGTTCAATTCTGAGAGGGCAGGTGTCCATCTCCAACTCTGCCAACTCAGCAGGACAGGCGGACTGGGCAGTGAGCGTCCTCCAGTCACCTGGGCCCAGCCCACAGCTTCGGCCGGTTCTAACCACGTGCGCTGCGCTCCCGACTCTGATTTGAAATCAGCCGCGAGGGAAGAAAGGACCATTGCGAACACCCAGGATAAATCAGCAGTTCTGCAAACACTTTAGTGCTTCCCAGACCTTCCTGCAGAGACGCGCACAGTCAGGCCGGTGGGTGCGGCCCGCGGGGGCCCCAGGATGCCACTTGGAGAGTGGGACCCAGGCTGCTCCCAGTGAGCAGCTGACTCTGGTGGAGGCCCGGCCCGCTGCCGTCTCCCACACTCCGCCCCACCAACGGTGGCGGTGGCGGTGCAGGACAGCGCTCCCCGCGTCCCCCTGTCCCACCAGGAGCAGCAGTTAAAGCCAGTGTTGCCTTCACTTGGCTCCGAAACCCCCAGAGCGTCTTCCTTGCAGCGTCCATCACCGCAGGGCAGCACGTGGCTTTGCAAACGCACGGCTTGGAGTGTGTGATTCTCTGCACAGCTCAGCATCAGAAAACAGAGTCCGTGGTTATGAAAATTATTAGCCGTGCGTCGCTCACTACAGGGGTGTGAATGGGGGCCGCTACGCATCATTTTCATTCAACAGTGAGGACCGTGTAGGGAGAACGTGCTGAAACTGCTCACAGAGGAAGCGGATGGACTGCCCCCGAATCACCGATGAACCTTGCTGATCAGCTGAGCATTGACGCATGTCGCTTCCCAGCTCTAATGGAAGAAAATCTTTCCATTGGCCATCTTGTCAACAGGAGCCAAGCCCATCTGCTCAACAGCACACCTGCTGGAGGCCACCTGCACTGCCGGGAAAGGGGCCCGTGTGCGAATGCAACCGCCCTGTGGCTGGATCCTGGTTTTCCAGAGAGGGCTGGCCTCATTCAGCAACCGGCCTTAGCTTCTGGCTGGCCACTGAGGGGGTCTGACTGGTTCACTTTGTTTCTGCAGATTTTGGGGGGTGATATTGGGGTTTCTTGCTGTGCTGGTGTCTTCAACACAACTGTCTTTGTGGGATTTGTACATCAGACCAACACCCGTGTACCCACGACCTAAGCTAAAAAAACAGAAACTTGACATTACCTCAGACGCACTTTTCATCCGTACTCTCCCTACCTGCGTGTGCGTGCATCTCCAAAAAGTAAGCACTTCTTTCTGAAGCCCTGAGTAGCAAGCAGGCATCCAGCTGTTCATGGCCAGGCTGACGCTGTGTTGTAAGAGGAGGCCGGAGAAGGGCAGCCCATCCCCCATGCCCCAGCACGGCCGCAGCTTCCTGGAGCTGGTTAGAGTGAGTCCTGACAGCATGAGCCAGAGCCAGCACCTACGGACGCTGACCTCTTCCAGCTCTCAGAAAGCAAACAAAAATCTCACTTTTCTAATTGTTACAAAAACACACAATCATGTGCACCTGCTTCCAGGCTCTTAAAGGGACCCGTGCCAGCTTGCGCCTCTCATCTCCACAGCATGGTCAGTGTCCTTGGCTCTCCTGTGGACCAGGCACCACTGTCACCATGGCCTCCTTGAGCTCTCAGGCATTGGACCACGCGGGAGCAGGCGTGGAGGGACACATGAGAATCGCAGCACGGTATTCAGGCTCACCTGGGCTTTCTGCCCTCAGGTACAAAGATTGTTCATGAGCGACAGGACTCTGTCTGGGGTCCTCTTCTTCCATCTGCACTGATTGTCTCACACACACACCTGGAGGACACCTGCCATCTTGGGCCTCTGGGGTCCTTTGCGCCTTGTCCGCTGTACATGTTTCTGTCCCTGGATATGCCCCTTGTTCCAGTGGCCTGGATCCTGCAGCAGCTGGTCTGAAGGGTGCTTGGATATAAATGTGGTGCAGCCACGCACAGGGGCCACGTCCTGATTCCTTGCTTACCCCGATGGTGGCTGGCCATTACAGAGCCACCTGCAGAATTCTCCAGGCATTCCTCCTCACTCTGCGAGTTCCTGCTGTTGCATGGAAAGGCCCCGAAACGATGCTGGTTCTTTCTTTTACGAAAGCTCCTCTTGGCTCCCAGGGTCCCGAAAGCACCGCGATGGGTCTTGATCTGAATCTGTCGTACCTGTTGCTCTGGGGCATCATATGTTCTAGAACTTTGTCTTGAATTATTTCACTGAATATTCCGTTGCCTCTGATTTCTCTTTCTCTAGTTTTTTTTTTTTTTTCCTTTTTGGAATTCCTTTTATTTAAATGTCAGTCCTATTTCCTATCCCTTTGGGGGGTGGTTCTCTACATTTTACGAGATTCCTCAACTTCATCTTCTAATCGTCTTATTGCATTTGTCTTACTTCTGCTGCTCGAGTTTCTTCCGATTTCTCCTTTTCTCTCGCTGACCCTCCCTCTCATGACATTCAGTTTTCTTTCCGTGAGTATCTTTCCTGAACTCGTTAAGAAGATCAGTGATACTTACTAATTTTTTAAGATTTCTTCTCCCCAGATGACCTCTTTCTCCAAGTTGCTCTTTGACGTTTGTTTCTTTTGGTTTTTTGTCAGATATTTGGCAAAATCTGCTCATGATTCAGAGTGAGGACCGAAGGGAAACTTAGTGAATGAGGGCCGTGTCCCTTGGCGGCACCAGGCGTGAGTGTTTGTGGGCCTCTCCTCTGGGGCCGGTGACATTCCCCAGACAACAATGTTTCAGCTGCAGTGCTGAGCAGGCCCCCAAAGGGATGCCCACACCCTGGTTCCCAGGACCTGTAAGTATCACCTTATTTGGAAAAAGGGTTTTTTTTCAGATGCAATTAAGTTAAGAATCTTGAAATGGAGCCATTATCCTGCATTGTCTGGGTGGGCCTGGAATGCCACTAGTGTCTTTATAAGAGAGAAGTAGATAAAGACAGCCACAGAAAGAGAGAGAGAGAGAGAGAGAAGGCCATGGGAAGATGGAGCACGGGGATGCGGCCATGTGCCAGGGAGCACCAGGGAGCACCTGGAAATGCCAGGGGACAACAGAAGCTGGAAAAGCCAAGAACGGATTCTCCCCAAGAGCCTCCAGAGGGAGCACAGTCTTGCCAACACCTGCAATATGGACTTCTGGCCCCCAGAACAATAGGAGAATAAATTTCTGCTCTTTAAAACACCCATTTCACAGTGAGTCATTATAGCCACCTCAGGACACTGACGCACGGTCCTCATTGTGCCCTTAGTGCCCCGGGGGAGTGCTTCGGTGTGGCTGGGGGGCAGCCTGTTCCAGCAGCTGGGCTCCCCCTCCAGAGCAGAGGCCCCTGGCTGCGCACCCACCGCACAGAGTGAACCACATCTCCCGGACAGTGGGGCGTCCCTGGGGAACGGGCGTCCCTGGGGAACAGACACCGGTGTCTGCTTCTCAAGACGGCTCCCACCCTCATCCTCGGAGGGTGCTCTTCTGATCCCACCCCACGTAGCCGGGGGGCCAGTCTCCCAGCCCCGATGGATCCTGTGGCATAAATTAGCTGGTTCTCCACTTTCTCACCCCTACCCCAGAATTCCACCCCCTGGACTTCACGCAAATGACCACATGTCCTGTCTTTCCCTCCAGCTGTTGTCTTTCCCGTGCTTCGTTCTCCCCACTGAAGCAGGTTTAGGTCTCTTCCTAAGAAACTATCTTGGCCGCGGTTTTAGTGATGTCTCAGAAGGGCTGAGGTTAGCCACACCTGTTCAATCTGCTCCTGAAACCTGAAACCCCCCGTAACTTTTCCAAAGGCGGCAATGTCAGGGACTCTCAAACCTGGGCCTGGAGGACCAGGAGTCTGGCTTTACTGGAAGACAAGGTGTAAGTAGGAAGTCAAGACAACTCAGATCTCTTGGGCACATGACCAAGACCCTTGTTAGGATGTTAAAATTCATGTCTATGGCCAACTAAACTGCACCAGAAATCCGAAACGTACACGTTGCTCCAAGGAGACATGCATCCATGGCCCTGCGTTGGCGTTCCTCACCCTCACTTCCTAGCTGTGCTCTCTGGTGAGAACAGTCACAACCTCAGCCATCACTTCCTCGAAGTGTCCACGTGGGGTCCCTGGTCACCACGCGAGCTCACTCACACAGCAGCAAGCAGCAAGGCCCCGCTCTCCAGAGATCTGGTTCAGCCAGACTGAAGGGACTCTGGAAGCTCGGTGTCCTCACCGGTGTCCCGGGGCTGTCCCAGGGGCCGTATCAGGTGGCATGGCAGGCCCACATCACACTGTCCCCTGCCGTCAGATGCAGACAGGCCAACACACGCCCCCATGCTGGGCACCCCAGTGCTCACAGAGGTTAGGGTTCACTGTTGGCATTATTGCCTCTGAGCAGACTGCACATGGAGGACCCGGGACGGACCTCAGCCTGGCCTGAGGTGACTGCTTGAATGGAGAGACCCCCTGCTGTCTGCACTGTCCACTGCCTGTCCCTGTGTCCAGGCGAGATCCTCCAGCCAGCACGTGTCCATCCCACGAGACATGGACTCAAGCCACACTCAGGAACAGTTTGTCCCTCATGCTGTGGAGAACCCGTGTCACTGCCAGGCCAAACACCCTGGGAGAGTGCACCCCTGCGGCTCACAGAGCTTGGGGGCCCAAGCTGAGTCTGGGGGCTGCCGCAGAGCCCCGATGAGAGGGAGGCCGTACACACTGTCCCAGGTGGCTGCGGCACATGCGGGGCGTGGGGCGGGGCAAGTACAGAGAGCTCGCACAGCAGTGACAAGACGGAGCAGAACAGACCCCGGCCGTCACGATGTGACTTCAAGGGAGAGGCAGCCTCACATCGGCTCCATCAGTGCCCCTGGAAAATGAGGCTTTCTGATCGAAATAGTGACATCATGAAGGTCCTTTAGCAGTGATTTTGAGGAGGGGGAAATTAGAAACTTGGACATTTTTATGACTCTTTTTACACCTAATATGTAGCCTGTAAATGTCATTAGAATTTGCGTCCGTGGGCTCTGAGGTCACCTGCCCACCGAAATTCTCCTTCCACCACATAGAATGAGTCTCGTATAACAACCAAGTCTCCACTTGCCCCCGCCCCCCTTCCAGGAAGGTCCTCCCCTGCCACACTTGGAAGGAGAGATGAAGACCCACGTCCGAGCTGGTGTCGGCACTAGTCCGTTGAGTGAAGCCAGTTGTCGGTACCAGGCTCGGGCTGTTTTGTGTTGGAGACGGAGGGTTTGTGCACCAAGTGGCGGGACCATCGCTGTACCTGAGCTTGTACCTCTGGGGAGGCGCAGGTTTACTCAGAGGTCACACAGATGGTGCAGTAGTGCTTTCTAGAAGCACTCCGTTTACTGCTGTGAGGTCGGGACCAGGCCACGTGCGCAGCTGTCATGCAGGATGCTCACGAAGGTCCCCGGAGGAGGCGTGGCTTCTGTGGCAAACCTACACGCCGCTGGGGCAGCCAGGACCGGGCTCTTCAGGAGCACGTGATGAGATGGAATGAGGCCCACAAGGAAGATGACTCGGGTCAGAAACACTTGCCAGTTTCCAGTGAATAAGACTGCCACTCTTCGGTCCACAAACTCTCAGCAAGAGGGTGGGGGGCATTCAAGGGGTCCAGCATGCCGGAAGTAAACAGCCACAGAAAGGAAGCCATGCTGCCCCTGCTGAGGGGGTCAGGGAATCACAACTGGAACGACCCCACAGGGTTTCTCAGATGGGGATTGCTTTGTTTGTAGCCATGCTGGGGAAGGGCAGAGCCCAGTCCCTAACCATGGTGGATACTGGGCTGTGGGCACGGCCCCACCTCCGGGCATCGGAACGCAGCCGGGGCTCTCTGCTTCTCCCACTGCTGTGTGGACTGCAGAGGGCCTTTGTTCCCCCCTTGTCCCGTGTTCCACTCTCCAAAGCCTCCAACACACCTTTGGGATCAAAGAAATCTGAAATCAATTAGCCCTGTCATCGAATCCTGAGCATCTGATGGGATGTTAGAGGATATAACAGCCTCTGGATTCAGGCTTCTCGTTTGGCTCCACACTGCAGAGCTTGGAGCCACAATGCCCGCCTGCCTCACCCAGGAAAGCCCGGAGCTTGGCATGGGAAACAACCACCGCCATCCACTGCTCAGGGCTGTGAGCCTGCCCTGCTGCATGGAAAGCTCTCACCGGCCGAGGACTGGGTCTAGCTGCTACAGAGTCACACCACCTACTGGACGGCCAATCATGGGGCTGGACGGCAGATACTAATAGCAGCAGAGTATTTCCATTTCTCAAGCCCACTTCAAATTAATAAGAATGTCCCTCTTCTGTTTTTCATCCACAAAGAGACTCCCTTTGCATATTCATTTAATGTTAAATTGATGGATTAAATTATACCAAGCTCAGAATCAATCCTGCACATATCCATTAGAATGGACTGAATCCCCCAGTGGGGACAGAGCACAGAAAACGCTTTCAGAGACACTGATAAGTCCAGGCCCATTATATGTCATTTTAAACAAAGAGCAAAAAAAGCCCTTTGGAGACGCTCTATCAGCTATTAAACAGAGACACTGCATGCACGGGGAGATTGATGGTTAGCATTTCCATCCTCCAAATGGTTCTCCCTGGGCTGGTGATTACAGGGAAACGCTTCTCCATGTCTCTGTCACAGTTCACAGGCAAACAGACGCCTCAGTGCTGAGCTTTCCCTTTGTCTTCCCAAGACGCAGTCAGTTAACAAGTGCCAGGCAGGGACCTCCCACTCTGTGCCAGCTTAGCAAGGAGACACACACGGTGTTTGTGAGAATCTTGTCTTTCCCTCTCCGGAGGCACTGTGCACAGAATGTGCAGATCAGCGGCCACCGTCCCTTTCGGGGCAAGCACCAAGAGCACAGAAGGGACATGCCTGGGCTGCAGGCAGAGGGGGTGACCACAGTCCCTGTTACAGTGGGGTGGTTCTCAGGACCTCAGACAGAGGAGCCACAAGGACATTCTGGATTCTTTGCAGAAACTTTAATTCTGAGTCTAGTTCTGGCAGTGAAAATAGTCCAGAACAGCCCTTCCATCACCTTTTCTTCTCTCCCCACCAATGGATTTTCCTCTCTCCCCATTTAGCATCTCCCACCACTGTCTTCCCAGACTTTCTCCCCACCCACAGCTGAACACAATGCAAGAGAGCCAGTAAGGATTGGGATGAGGCAAAGTAGCATGGTGGGGGGAAGGTGGAGCCCATCAGACATTTTTCTGTCTCCCCTGTGCCTTTCCCATGCAGCCTCCAACAAATTCCAGTGCCTCTCCATGAGTGCAGGGTTTTATCAAATGATCCCACCAACTGGCTTCAAGTAACTTTCTTCATCAGTGGAAGTTAATATATATTAAAAAGTATATTTTAAAAAATCACTCCTAAGTAAGATGTAGTAAATATCAGCAGGGTACATGTCACTGTAAATCTAGAAAAAAAGCTGGACTAGATGACAAAAGTCATAGTTTTAAAGACTTTGGAGAGCAATAGAAGCACTAAGAACCAAATGAATTAGAACTTCAGTGCTGGACAAGAAAGACAAAGGGAAATTCCCTGTATTTGCACAGTACCTACAAGGAAAAGTCCCACTAAAGTGACAGAACTGCAGCTAACATGGCGGCTCTTATCATGATGCTTGCCAGATTTGGGGATCCAAGGAACAGGGACGACTTAAGGTAGACTGAGTTTAGCTATGATGACAACCCAACCCCAACTCCAGTTAATTCCCAGTTGGGTTGATGCAACCAGCTTTTACCCTATTTGCCTAATAGAAAAGTGGATGAGCACCTCCAGGGTGAAATAACATCAAATTAAGACTTGGTAGTTCTTTTCATCATACGGTCCAGCACACAATCAAAATTCTGTGAGAAATATAAAGAGGCAGGAAAAAATGGATAAGTAGTTAATCAAAAGAGAACAGAAAATAGAACCATATTTACAGATTATTCAGATTTTGAAGTTATCAAACAAAAACTTAAAACTAACTCTAATAAATATAATAAAGAAAATAGCCAAAAAGATAATATGAATTAAATATAGGAAATTTCAATAGAAAATAGGAATCTATACAAAAGGATCTAGTTGGCATTCTACGAATAAAAACTGCAATATTTGAATTTAAGAATTAATTAGGAGGTTTTGATAATAGACTGAATACAGTTAAAAACACGATTAATTAATTGAAAGACAGGTCAGTTAAAAATACCCCAACTTAAACTCAAAGACAAGAGAGAATAAAAAGAACAGAGCAGAGTATAAAGGATAGTGAAGTATGTTTAAAAAGCTAATTATCAAGTAATCCCATCTTACATGGAGAAAGGAGAATGAAATTATATTTGAAGGTACAGTGGCTGATACTTTTTCAAAATGAATGATATCAACATATGGATACAAGAAATTCCATGAACACAAATATAATAAATAAAAAGAAAAACAAGGTGCCTGGCTAACTCAGTTGGGGAAGCATGCGACTTGATCCTGAGGTTGTAGGTTCAATCCCCATGATGGGTGTAGAAATTACATTAAAAAAAAAAAAGAAAAGGAAACCAAGTCTGGACACATTACAGTCAAACTGTTGAAACCCAAATACAAACAAAAAAATCTAAAAATTAGAAAAAACTGACATGTACTTTCAAAGAAGATAAATAAGACTAATGAATGACTTTTCTCCAGAAACTATGGAACTCGTGAAACAATGGAATGTATCTTTAAGTGCTGAAAGGAAGCAGGGAAAAAACTACTAACCTAGAATTCCATACCCAACAAAATATTCTTTAAATCACAGAGGCAAAATAAATATGTCTTCATACAAGAAATTTAAGAAACTTCATGGGGCGCCTGGGTAGCACAGTCGTTAAGCATCTGCCTTTGGCTCAGGGTGTGATCCCGGGGTCCTGGGATCGAGCCCCACATCAGGCTCCTCTGCTGGGAGCCTGCTTCTTCCTCTCCCACTCCCCCTGCTGTGTTCCCTCTCTCGCTGGCTGTCTCTCTGTCACGTAAATAAATAAAATCTTTTTTTTAAAAAAAAGAAATTTAAGAAACTTCAGCTCCAAAAACTTGTATTACAAGGCATAATAAAGCAAAACTTGGTACTGAAGGAAAGGAAAGGAAAGGAATTATAAAAATAGATGAAGCAATGAAGAACACCAGAAAGGACAATTTTCAGGGTAGGTATTAATCTTTTAAAGCAACAACAAGAAAGACATCTTGCAATTTTTCTGACAAAGGAAGAATTAAAATCTAACACCAATGGCACAAAAAACAAGAGTGGACACATGACAAAAATCTTTTGTAAGATTCATCAATTGCCTAGGAAGTGGTAAAAGTACTAATTTAAGGTAAATCTTTATAAATCAAGTATACATATTTTAAACTATAGGTAAATGAAAAATATATAACTACAATGTCAGTAGAGGAGGGGAGAAAGGAAGTAATAAAAATACTTGCTTAATCCAAATAAGGAAAAGAGGAATAAGAGAATAACAGACAGAAAGCATGAACAGAAAGCAAATCACAAGATATTAGACTAGCTACCTAACTATGAATGTAGCTAAATTAAATGTTAATGCACTAACCAGTCCAATTAAGACAAAGCTTGTCAGACTGGTTGTTTAAAAAGGAAAAAAAATCTCAACCATGTGCTCCTTATAAGGGACATACTGTAAACACAATAACATAGATAGGTTGAAATAAAAGTTTGGGAATAAGAAACACTACATGAAAGAAAGGCGTGGAGACTCTATTAATATATGACAAAATACAATCTGAAGTAAAAGTTACTGTAGAAGTAAAGGGAGAGATTTCATAATAATAAATGAGGATATAAAAGGAAAATATAAAAAACTTTAATTTTTATGTATAGCTTGAAAATACAGAAAGAAAATATATAAATAAAGAAATAGGCCAATCTACTACCATAGGTGGAGATTTCAAGGCATATTTCTCAATAACTGATTGGGGAAAAAATCAGTTAAAAAAAAAAAAGAACAGGGGTGCCTGGGTGGCTCAGTCATTAAGTGTCTGCCTTTGGCTCAGGTCATGGTCCCAATGTTCTGGGATCAAGCCCTGCATCGGGCTCCCTGCTCAGCAAGAAGTCTGCTTCTCCCTCTCCCGCTCCCCTGCTTGTGTTCCCTCTCTCTCTGCCTCTCTGTCAGATAAATAAATAAAATCTTAAAAAAAAACACACAGATTATAACCACACAACAGCCACGAACAGAATAGATGTATATTGAACATTTCATTCAATGACTGCAGAATACACATTTTTAAGAGGTGTAAGTTGGACAATTGCCCAAACTGACCACATTCTGACCATTAAGTAAGTCTCAAGCTATATTTAAAAACTGAATTCATACACAGTATGTTCTCCGCTTAGTATAAGTAAACCAGGAATCAAAACAGAAACATATGGGTCAAAAGAGAAATCACAATGAAAATTAGAATATCTTTTCAACTGAAAGATAATTTAAATAAGACATATTGGCATTTGTGAGATGCAGTGAAAGTACTACATAAGAGGTATATTTAAGTTTTAAATGCATGTATTAAAAAATAGGAAAGAATAAGACTCAATTACCTAAGATTCTCCCGAATAAAACTAGAAAAAAACATTCTGCCAATTAACCCTAAGAAAATAATAGATGAAAGCAAATAATAAAATCAGTATTACAAATCAATGATATAGAAAACAGATATGCAACAGGAAAAAATAAAAAGTCTAAAGTTGATCCTATAAAAAGATTTATAAAAATAATAAAACACAAAAGGAATGGACAAAAAAAGAAATCACAAATTAGAAAACTTGAAAAAGGAAAAAGTGTATCATCATAGACCCTACAGACTTTAAGAAGTTAGTAAAAAGATATTATGAACAAGTTTATACCACTAATTTTGCAGCTTAGAAGTAAATAAATTGCTTAAAACCACTTACCAAAAGAGACACACAAAACAGAAAGTACCGAAGACTTGTATCTGTTAAAGGTATTAAAACACTTAATTATTTTTTAACAATATTACTCCAGATCCAGATAACTCCACTGGTAAATTCTTCCAAACAATCCAGACAGAAATGATACCACAATATATAAACTCCTTCAGAGGATACAGAAAGAGAAAACAGTCCCAGCTCCTTTTATGAAGCCAGGAAAACTCTAATAGCATAACCTGACGAAGAATATGACAGGAAAGGAGAGCTGTGGACCAGTGTCTCTCATGAACAAGTTATGAGCAAATCAAATTCAGCGAAGTATAAAGGATATACCAAGTAGGGTTAATTTAACAGCAAAATTAATGTTAATATGTCATGATTAAGAGGTTTTATACTAGAAATGCAAGATGTTTAACATTTAAGATTCAACTAACTTGGTTTACCATCTTAGCACACTAGAAAAGAAAAAAAATCATATTATCATTTTGGTAGTAAAATAAAAGACATTTGACAAAATTCCCCCCAACTAAGTTCAGAAACAAGGCAAAGACGTTCATCCTCACCACTTCTATTCAACACTGTTCAAACAACCATTAGAAATTATAGGTGAATTTAGGATATAAGGTCAAAATTCAGAATCAACTGTGTTTTCATATGCTAGCAGCAAACGATTAGAAAATAAAAATTTTTAATTTCCATTTATGGTAGCATCAAAAACACCCCAAAACATTAGCAATGTGTTTTTTTAAATATGTAGAACTTCCACATTGTAAACTACAAAACATTTCTGAAACAAATTCAAGAAGACTCAAATAAATGGAAAGATATAGAATGCTCTAGATTAGAAAATGCAAATAACTAAGATATCTATTCTCTCCAAATACATCTATATTTTAAATAACCCTTTCAAAATTCCAGCTGTCTTCTCTGTTGGAATTGATTGGCTAATTACAAAATTTATATTTAAAAAAAGCAAAGGACCTAGCATAATGAAGTACTGAGAAAGAAAGAAGTTCAAGATCTGCACTCCCTGACTTCAGTGCTTACTAACGCCTCCAGTAACCAAGAGAGCACCATGCTGGCACAGAGTAACAAGTATTTCAACAGACCTACATTTCCAAGTACATTTGGTTTTTGACAAAGGACTAAAACAATCTCCTGGAGAAATAAAAGTTTTTTCAACACAGGGCTCCAGGACAACTGGATATCCCTACACAAACAAAACGAGCCTGCACCTGACCTGACAGCATACATGAAAATTAGCTTAAGATGGGCCAGACCTAAATGGAGAAATGAAAGCCATAAAGCTTCTAGAAGACAGCACAGAAGAATACCTTCCCATCTGGGGGATAGGCAAAGTACAAGAAGCAATAACCACTAAAAACTGATAGATACCATCAAAACTGAAACCTTCAACTGAATAGTCTAAAACCATATTTTGGGAGAAAATATTCTCTCTACATATTTGAAAATGAGTTGATACTCAGAATATTTGAAGAATAAACAAGTTATGCAATTTCTGTAAACCAAGACCACTATAAACATGGGCACTCGGTTGAACATCTCCTTCACCAAAGAATATATGAATGGATAACAAGCACATGATATAATTTTCCATCTCATTACTCATTAAGGATGTGCAAATTCAAACCACAACCAGTCACCCTTCAGAAAGGCTAAAGTGAAAATGACTGACAACACCAAACATTTGTGAGGATGGGGAGCAAAGGGAATTGGCAGGAATCTAAACTGATACAACCATTTTGGGAATGTCAGACCACAACTTATAAAAATAAACAGACGACTACCCTATGGCCCAGGAGCCCACTCTGAGTTATTCACCAAAGAACAATAACAGTGTGTATCCACACAAGGATGTGCCCACGAATGTGCACAGCAGCTTCCCTCATAAGAGCAAACAGACACAGCCTTGGTGTCCACCAACAGCAGAACGGGTAAACAAAGTCATATATCCAGACAAGAAATGCTGCTGAGCAACAAGAGGAATGAATTCTGAACGAGCACAACTACCCAGATATCAAAAACATCTCAAATGAGAGCAGCCAAACACAAAAAGGACATGCCATTTGATGCTATTTAAATAAAGCTGTAGAACGAGCGGAACCATTCTATAGAGAAAACAAATCCAAAGACTGTAAGATGGGAGCAGCGTGGAGTGGCACTGATTGGAAGGGGGCATGAAATAATTCTCTGCCACGGTGAGCGTGTTCTGTCTCTTGATACAGGCTCACATAATGCAGAGAGGCATTTGTCAGAAATTACTAAATGGTGCCTTCAAAAATTGGGCATTTGGTTCAAAACAAAAGTACACATAAATATTCAACTCTGCTTAGTAATATACACACTGAGATATTTAAGAATCCAATGTACTAATGTCAACTTCCTTTGAAATACATCAAAATTTACAATAAACTGATAGATGGGATAGAGGTGGATATACATGTGATACACCAAATACAGAAAAATAATCTAGGCAGTGAGTGTTCATTGTACAACTCTTTCCATTTTTTATATTTGAAAATTTTTACAGTAAAACCTTAGGAATATAAACAAAAATTGTTCATATTAATAAAATAAAGAAAAGCATGTAATCATGCCAATAGATGCAGAAAGATAAAACTCAATACTAGTTCACATTTCAAACCCCTAGCAAACTTGGACTAGAAGGCACTTCATTAATTAAAGAGCACCTTACGCACACACACACACATGCACACGCACACGCACACCCCACAGCCACTACATCAACCTTAATGGTGAAATATTGAACAGTTTCCCCCTGAGGTCAGGGACAGACAAGAATGTGCTCTCACCACTTCCATTAAACAATTGCTCTATGGGTCCTACCCAGAACAATAGGAGAATGCACAAATTTGAATAAAGAAATACATGCATAAATGTAAAGTTGGAGAGTAGCAAGATTGACATTGTTCACATATGTTTATGCACATAAAAATCTAAATTAGTCTACAAAATATTAGAATTAAATTTGCAAGGCCACTGGATACAAGGCCAATATACAAAATTCAATTAACAATATTCTGTATGCTACCAACAAAGTCACTGGAAAATGAAATGAAAACAATACCAATAGCATCAAAATATATGTCATACTTTCAAAACCTATTCATTTAAAACAAGACACTGCTAAGGGGCGTTAAAGGTGACCTAAATAAATGGAATAATATAACACAGTTACGGATTGGAAAATGAAAAGAAAAAAAGATGTCAATTTTTCTTTACATTTCTCTATAGATTGAATGGAATTTCCATCAAAGTCCAAAGAATTCTTTTGTAGGAACTGACAAACTGATTCTATAATTTATGTGGAAATGCAAAGCACCTGGAAAACGATGTCCATCTTAAAGAAAATGCACAAAGCTGGAGGCCTTAAGCCACTCGATTTGGAGACTTACTACAAAGCTACAATAGTTAATTCAGTGAGGCATTGGCAGGAAGAGGGGTAAATAGTCCAGTGGAACACCAGAGAGAATGTGGACATGAGAGCTGTTCGTGATAGTCCCTTACCATTCAGTTAAGGTTTGTAGGCTCTGTAGTGATGCCACCTGTCTCCTTCCTGATGTTGGTCATCCATGTCTTCTCTGTGTTCCTTCCAGTCAGTCCTGGCCCTTGCTCTTTGCATGGATTCTCTCAGTGGGTTGACAGTCTATTGGCCTATAAACTGATGAATAAATTGATGAAAGTAAGCAATCTCTTTTCTGGGCACCCAAAGCTTCCAAGAGAGAAACCGCGGGTCCTGTCTTGACTGGTCAGCACTCTTCTGGGTGAGCTCAGGATATGCCACTTTTCAGGTGCCCCTGAAGAGTCAAGTAGGCAGTTAGATACATGTCCAAGGACTCATTATAAAGATGTGAGGCTGAGGGGGATTGTGGAGGACAGGCTGAGAGCTGTGGCCGTCAGGGCAGCATCAGGCCCCGGCTCACATCACTTGTGAAGCATGCGCTCTGGACCTGTAACAGCACAGCTCGCAGCAGTGTGGGGCAACCACCTCAGCTCACTTGCCGTGAGCATCTCTTGACTTGGAACTGGGTTGGGCTCAAGTTTCTCAGGGCCCGAAATGTGTACATTTTGGGGCCCTCTTTAAGATGAAGCATTGGAAATTATGAACAGAACATTAGGGATGGCCTTGGAAGGGCCGTGCAAGTGGGGGTTCCCCAAGCTTGAACTGGCTTGGCTTCCTGGTAAATCCACCCGCAGGAGGGCCAGGCGGCCCCCTCCCTCATCGCCACAGCACACGCAGGCACTCACACACACTCAGGGACGGAGCCACACCCAGCCACACCGCATTAGCGTGCAATAAAGCTGGCCTGCCTGCCTCCACGCCCACGGTAGAGCAACAAACCTATTCCAGCATCTAGGGACAGCGGCACGGTTCACAAAACCCCAAGAAGAATCCATGTGCAAGGCTCTGACATCTCCCAGGACACGTGACCCATCAAACTAACATTTCCACTCACGCACCCTTCCCACACTGGGGTCCTAGGCCATGTGTGTAAGGGCTTCTCTATGGTTTGGTAGAAAGTAGATTGGAAGAAGGGCACATGGAAGAAAGAAACCCCCCAGGAACTGTATGAAGGGCTGACTGGTTTTCTTCAAGTCCTTCAATGCTTCACCCTGGAAGACAGAAAGATGGAACGGTGGCTTTGTTCTGGAAAAAAGCTTCCAAGGCACGAGGGACAGAAAGGACACAGAACTCACAGAGGAAGAGCTGGGGCGCTGGGGAGCTGACGCACTTCCTTCACTGAGCCCGAAGGTCACTGGGCTTCATTAGTCCTCCCCAAATGCAAAGATACCACGTGGGCCACAGGGACACAAGCTTGTCCCCCAGGCTCTCGTGTAATCGAATCCAGTGAGTCACCGGCAGTCCTCAGCAAACCACGAGGTGAAGGCCCCACGCCCTTGCAGAGCTGTGTTCTACTCTGTGGGGCCGTGCCTCTTCATGAGGCCTTGGACTTGCCTCCCCGTGGCAGGCTCTAGTGGCAGGATCCATGCAGCGAGCTGTGGACACGTGAAAACAGATGGTGAGGGCCCTGGGGGACTTACAGCATTTTCAGGGGCTGCCCTGGGTCCCCAACAGGGTGATTAACTGAAGGGACCCCTAAATGTAAGTGTGCAGGGCAAAATCACCACCCCCCCCAACAAAGTGTTGTGATTTAGGGACTGCAAAATGTGGCCCCACCCATCATCTGGGGAACCTGAAGGGACACAGGTCCCCAGGCCCCGGCCCGGCTCTCAGGCGACCCCAGGAAGCCGACCACTAAAAGCTTCCTGCGCGGTGCCCAGTGGGTTGTCTGCATCTGATTCAACTCTCTCCTATGAGGAACGTCACCTCTCTGCTTGTGGCTGGGGTGATGAAGCAGAAGAGACGGATGTTGGATTATTTATAAGATGCTAGCTTCACCTCAAGGCTGTCTAAGAGAATGCCATCACAGGAGGCGGGCTCCCCGGAGAGCAGGCCGGGCCTGGAAATGGCACACACTGTTTCTGCGGCCCGCGCAACTCTCCCCTCCACACGTACTGACCCATCCGAGTGCTTCAGGCCGCGGAGAGAGAAAAGCCAGCAGGGCCGTGGTTTCCACCCGAGCTTGGAGCATGGGGTCGGGGCAACACACCCGGCTGAACAGCCCACCGAGGATCCTCACGGTGCCCCCGCCCAAGCCGCGGGGGCCACCAGCCCTGCAGCACCCCTGTGCTGTCCTGGCAGCTCTGACCCTGGGTCCCAGCTGACCCATGTTCAGATCAGATGTGGGCCCTGTTGGCCCATCGAGACGCTCTTCCC
>NW_024423897.1:62447404-62567395 GCF_017311325.1 Ursus maritimus
GACCCAAGAGCAGGGCAGCCTCACCCCATCACCCTGAGTGCCGTGGAAATGGCCTCTCACACCCTTGGTGATCACGCGCCCAACGGCCACACTCCACCGCCCTGCCACCAGCTTGGGGACATACACTAAGCTCTCCTCCGACAGACCCTGCTTCCTTAGGGAGGCCGAGCCACTGTCTTCTTCCTGCTCACCTCACCGGTCCCTGGAGACCCAGGGAGCCACCGCCCCAGGCTGTCCCACCACCACGGGCTGCCCCGGGGCCTCGCTGCTCACCACCTGCCCGCTGCAGCCCCAGGGAGCTTTCCCGGTCAGTGACTTTGCCATCCCTGGCCTCCCCGTCCGTAACCTTACCGGCTCCCACCTCAGCTAGGGGCTGAGCCATGCAGGCCCTCAGCAAACACAGGGGANNNGCAGGAATGCCCCTGGAATCTACTGTGGAGGCTAACTGTGCCTCCCCACAAATAGCCTGGGGGCCGCGTGGACATGGAGTGACCCTGTGTGACAGTCATGGCATCCGTGGTGGCATGTAGGTCTCAACCCCCCAACTTTCCTGATGGGGAAAATAATTTACTTAATTGCATCACTTATTTCTAGTTATTCAGGGAGGATTGCATGGACCCCACACCACACACGTGCGCACATGCATACACACACGCATGCACACGCACACACATGTGCACGTGCACACACACACATGCACACACACGCGCGCACATGCACACACGTGCACGTGCAAGTACGCAGAGGCTAACGGCTCTGCATGCTTGCCACGATATTCTGCTTCCTGGAGCCCACATTTCTTTCTATTTGACATTCTCTTAATCTTAGTCATTTGCATGCAGGGCTTAAGGAAAGCAATGTTTTAGGATGTGAAGTGTCACAGCAAAGAGCCTGCTTCAACAAAGCTTGTCATGAGCGGCCCCAGAAGCATCCAGAATTTAAAAGAGGCATTGCTAATTAAGTCTGACAATTTAACCTTCCTGCAGAATGCCCAGGGTATCCCCCCAAGAAAGCTGCGGCACAGCCCCGTCTTCGAGTGAGCTGCCGTATACGGTTTCCTCCGCTCTTCAGAGACTCACAAAATCAACTGAAAACACCTTTGCAAATGGTCCAAAAAAAGAGCAAACAGTGAAGTAAAATATTAGGGCGGAGCAGCTGAGTCCCGAGGCACTTTCCCGCAAACTTTGTGAAGCCGCGTGAAAGGAGTCGGCTGCACGGGGACTGTCGGCCGCCTCTGCCCCGGGCGCCAACAGGCTGCGTTAATTACCGCGGACGGGTGCCTGCTCCTCTTCCCGACCCAGCGCGCCCCCTGCACCCCCTGCTTTGCCCCCTCCATCCCTGTCAGGGTTGAAGAGATGGCGATCAAGGGGTCAACGCTGCGTTGGGCGCTGCTGTGCTCTCCTCTGGCTGTTCCTGAAGATCCAGACGCCGCTTTTGCTTTCCTGGAGGTTACCCTGGAAGCTCACTTTCCAGATCTCTGACGACTGATGCCGGGAAGAGGACGACGTCCTTGTCTGATGCGACGCTCTCCAGAGCATCCGTGTTCACCGAGCACATGACACGTCTCATAAACTTGGCTGAAATGTAAATCAGGACCCAGACAACTGGGAAAGTCTGAAGCAAGGTTGGGTCTCATCCGGAGTGTGTGCAGAGAGCTCCGTGGCCAGGGCCGTGGCTCCGGCTGTCAGGGACAGCAGGCGGTGGAGAGCATGGAAGACGCTGGAAGATGCGCACACGCCCCCTTTCCTCTGCGTGGCTGCAGGAAGGCTCATGTTCCCTGCACCTGTCTGTGTCGGCTTTGGGATTCCCGCCTTGCTGTGCACTTGTTCACTTCGCCCGAGTGGCTTAATTCACTGTAATTTCCCCCAATGTGTCCTTCATGTAGATCAAATTTATGAGAGATCGGTGGTGGCCCCTCTCCTGTTCCTGAGATTGACAGCTTGCTTCCCGCCTCTCTCTACTTTATCACTTCATCCAGAGCGTAATCATTAACTCGGTTCATCTCCAACGACCAGCCTGTACTGCCATTAGCTCTCTCTGGGTTCTGCGTTATTGATCTCTGATTTTACCTTGATGCTTTCCTTCCTCCGGCTTACCTTCAGTTCAATTTTCCTTTCCTTTCCACCTGATTCTTCAGGTGGAAGCTTAGCATTGACTTCAACCCTTTCTTTTTTCCTAATACAGGTATTTAAGGTTATAAATTTCCATCTATGCATTGCTTTGTTGCCAACCATGAATTTCTCATTATCACTCATATGAAATAGTTTTAATTCCTTTTGTGATTTCCTCATTGAAACAGTGGTTACTTAGAAACGTGTCACTTAATTTTCAAATATTTGGGGATTTTCCAGTGCCTACCTGTAGGTTTCTAGTTTAACTAGTTTGTGGCCAGAGGACACACACTGTGTAACTTCAATCCATTTCAGTGTGTTGGCACCTGTTGCCAGGTGTCCGCGTACCCTTCTTGGGTGCGCGTGCGCGTGGGCGCACGCAGGTCCGCCGGTTGCGGCTGAGCGGAGGTGAGCGGCAGGTGGACCGCGCGCGCCTCTGACCGCGCACCTGCCACTGCGCGTC
Organism: Ursus maritimus; assembly: GCF_017311325.1. Taxonomy (NCBI): domain Eukaryota; kingdom Metazoa; phylum Chordata; class Mammalia; order Carnivora; family Ursidae; genus Ursus; species Ursus maritimus. The sequence goes on from NW_024423897.1 coordinate 62,449,979, forward strand.
TGCGGACTCTCTGCCCGGGGAGGAGGGCCCGCACCTTCGGGGCAGCTCTACGTCGTCTCGTCTCCCCGTGCTTCCCTAAGTGCGTGGTTGACGTCACTATCTACTCTATTTAATTTCAGTCCTTATTTATTCAAATATTTTTCTGCCCTTCCTCTTTTCCTGGCATTCTGATCACATCGGTGTTGTATTAAGCCACGAGTCGATGAAGAGCTGCTCTTTTATTAGCCTTGTTTTTTGTTTTTTGGGGGTTTTTTCTTTCATTTTTCCAGCTTGGATACTTTCTATTCATCAGGCTTCAAGTTCACTTTTCTTCTGCAATTTCTGTGCTTGAGATTAAATGGGATTTTAAATTTCTAGATTGGTATCTCCGATCATTTCTGGGAACCCCTGCCCAGCATCCCTTCACACAGTTTCTCTGTCCCGCTCCCTCTGAGCCCTGCTCCAGAAACTCTGATTGAACAAACCTCTTATTTCCTCAGTCATTCTATGCAATTGACCTAGTCAGTATTTCCCTTTTTTATCTTTCTGCTTGGGGCATATGTGGGCCCTGTTTTACAGTTTACCAGTTCTCTCTCCCACTGTGTTGATTTTCTATTAAACCCATCCATTGGGGGTTTCTTTTTCAGTTTTTTTAATACTGTATTTCTGAAAGTTCTACTTAATTCTTACACGCATTAGCTCTGCCATTTTAAACATTTTCCTGATGCCTGCAAATATTCCCAGGGATATTTAATTTGTTATTTTATAACCCGTGGTCAAGGATTCCAGTTTCTGAATCCTTCATGGCCCTTTTTTTATGGAGCTTGGCTGAACAGAGATGTGCATTTCCAGGTTAGTAAGACTGTGATGACAGTGGGGTCAAGGAAGGACTTTCTCCCTGGTTAATTCACTTTATTAAAAAGGAGAGAGAGTCCTGGCTCTGTTTTTATGGTTTAAAATGACAACACCAATAGTACTTAACTTTTTTCTCTTTTCTTTTATTGGTTTCGGGGTAGAGGTCAGTGACTGATCAGTTGCATGTCACACCCAGTGCTCCTCACATCACATGCCCTCCTTAATCCCCACCCGCCTCCCTTCTGTAAGCCTCAGTTTGTTTCCTAGATTTAAGAGTCTCTTATGGTTTGTCTCCTTCTCTAATTTCGTCTTATTTTTATTTTTCCTTCTCTTCATATGACACTTTAAAATTTTTACAGCCATTTGAAATTTTTAATTTCTACAACATCTATGAGTTAGATTCTACTCTCTCTCTCTCTCTCTTTCTGGGACAAAGAAACTGAGATTTGGATAAGAGGATGTCTTGCTAAATGCCTACAGGGGAAAGTGACAAAGCGGAACTCACACCAGCCGCTCCCACGGCACGTACGCCGTCCGGGGAGGTTCAGAAGACAGGACGCAGGTGCGGCACAACTGTCCTAGCGCTGCCCGGGTCATGCGCCAGCCTGCCCGTCTGCCCAGTTCCGAGGTGCTTCTCTACACAGAAAGAGGCGACAAGGACAAGCCAAGCGTCCGCAGTGGGCAGAGAGATGGTGTCCCCAGGCACAGGCGTGGCCGAGGCCTGAGCGCGCGGAGCCCTGCTCCCCCTCCCGGCTCCCCGTGTTTGGGCTGGGCTGCCATCTACCGCCGACCTCCAGTTCTGGTAGGCTGCAGCGCGCAAAGTGATAAAAAATACATCTGAGAAAAGTGAAATACTCTTTTCTTAGCTCATTTTCTTAAAAGAAACAGTTAAATGTTTAGAATTTGAGGAATTCATACCTAAACTTCTTTTATTGCCTACTTAAATAAATGGAAATAGATTTTTGTGTGTACATTTATACGATAGACCCCAGATCTCAAACATTTCTCTGAAAAATAAACCTTGAGATGTTTATCGTGGCCTGGTCTTCCCTTGGCATATGGTAACGTCGCCCACTCCTCGTGACTGGCTGCACACATCACCTTCTCAGCACGTATGACCCCTAGCGCCCTACACAGCGGCGCTGTCCCTGTGAGCAGCCGTGAGCTCAGGGCCTGCCTGCCTGCCTGAGCCACTCCGCGGTCGGCTGGTCCCACAGCGACGCCCTCCCTGGACACCCCAGGGACCACGGCTGTCCTGCTAGACTCTCAGCACCTGGACGGTGAATTCACATTTGTTTTTAGGTGTTCTGAATGGTTGCCACAGTCACCCAATTCCCTGGTGGGGAAAGCAGATCATGGACACAAACTAGCTGCTACTGAGCGTGGAGGGTGTGACAGGCCCGTGTCTCCGTGTCCGCGTGTCTTCCCGTAGCAAGTCTTCACAGCACCAGGGGAGGCAGGCATGTTTAGGCTCATGTAATGTCCTCAAGGTCGTGTAGAGCTAGGATTTTAATCCCGGTCAGCATGACTCCGAGCAGACTCATTATGATCCAGCCTGTGTTTTTAAAAACATGTTTCCATGATGGTGGATGGACTGAGGAAAATTATAGTATTTCTTGGCACTCAGTAGTCAGGATTCCCCACCACGGAGCGTCCCTCCAGCCCCCAGGATGATGTTCCCCTGTGCTGACCCAGCCATACGTCCTAGGATCAGTGCTCTCTTGGAAAACAAAGCCCAACACGCAACCATAAAAACAGAAAGGTCGTCTACCCCTCCGGTGAGCGAGGTGCGACACGGCAGCTGGTCAGGCTCCTGAGAGGCGCTGAGCCCGTCTCTTCTCAAGGGCTTGTCAGTGACGGCTCGTCGGGAGCTTGAAATCAGTCGTCACGGGAGCATTTACAGCACAGCATCTGCAAACATCTACAAATCGAGGCTGTTTTTCCCAAAACTCCAATTGCCGAATAGTTAGAGGCACAACACTGGAGTAGACCAAGAAAAATGAAGTTTCCATTCAGGGGACCTCCTTCACAAACTCAAAGTAAAGCAAAATAACCAGAGGGAACATATTTGAGAGAAGTTAAGAAACGGAAGGATGAGAAGAGTAAGCCTACTCACAGGTGGAGCTCTAGCTCCCTGAGGCAGGACTCTGCCCTCATTGATGGAACATTCGCAAGGCTTCAGGGTTGGGACTGATGCTTCTCGAATGGGCTCGCCCACACCTCTGACTTGGGACCCATGGAGCTGGACCGTTGGAACAAGGAAGACTGCGGGCTCAAATGAGCAAAACGCCACCAGCCTTTCGAGCTATCGCTTTAAGAGAAGCTCAACAAATGGGATTCTTTGGCTACCATTCGTTTCTCCAGCTCGTTGTTGGCTCCTGTGAACAGAAATTTCCTCCAGTTCCACCTAGGAGGCATTGGAGCCTGTCTGGGTGGGAGCTGGCGCTTTTGGTGCTGGTGCCAAAGGCTGTGCCTGGTACTTCAAGCATGAAATCAAGAAAGTCTTTCAGCTCAGGTCCATGACATTGTTGGTCAACATTATAGAAGAATTCAAAGCCTCTCTATCTTTTCTCACCATACGGCCACGCTTGGGCAATTCATTGAATAATATGGCGACGAAATGCCTCTGCCTCTATCTCTCCACACCAAACACTCTTGGCCCTGGTACAAGGCTGATGTGAGCCAAATCTGGCCCAAGGGGGGAGCCCCGAAGTGTTGCAGGAGAGCCAGTTATCCACCCCACGTGTGCCCCGAACACTGGCCCCTTATTCCCATCTGCTCTCCATCTCTCAGGGATCAGAGGGGCCTATTCACCCCAGAAAACCTTTATTGTGACTCCCGGGGTCATTGCACTGGTCCCAGGGAGATCATGTTTGGGTAGGATTAAGTCTGAGTCTGTTTCCAAATTAGAAAAGAATGTGCTTTGTTCTCCACTGTTTGGGAAATGGAGGTGTTGTTTAGAAGACAGCCCCACACAGCCCACGAAGGTTCTCCAGAGCACGTCTCTTCCTCATAAACAAATCAGGCCGACTCCCACTTCTCCACAGTTAGCCATGTCACCAGTAATTATGCAACCGACAACAACGGGTTTGAAAATATGGAAAAGCGTGTCATGAATGTTTCAGCCGCCACCTCGTCAAGACTTCATCATCTCTAAGTACATTAGCCATCATCTTCAGGACCTCTTCCCTCACAAACAAGCCATCGGTGGCAGACGAGAGGCACAGCCCGTCGGGCTGGTCAGCAGGTGGGTGAGCGCCTGCGTGGGAGCTGTTCGCGTATGTGAGGAGATGCGTTTGGCATTATTTATTGTCTGCATCTCTTTTCTTTTAGTAAAAGCATTAAAAATGGATTGTAGTTGCCCTCATTCCCATCTCCTGCTCCCTGTGATGTGCTCTGAGCCTGTGGTGGGCTTTGCTTCTTGCTGTCAGATATCACTTGAGATAACACAATGTCATGGGAAGCAGCTACACTCTTGCCCCGTGAACTCTCTGTGGGACCGTGTCCTGAGTCAGAGCCATGTTTAGTTTGAGATCAACAGAAACAGACTGAAGGTTTCCATGAGCTGTCCTCTTCCCCACTCAGTGCAGTGAGCCCCTGGAAGGCCCCCATGCTCTCGGCCCCTTCCGAAGCCAACACTCCTCATTAGGGTGAAGGCAGACCCCTGGGGCTCGGGGGGAAGGGAGGGTGAGCCCCATCTCATCACCTTCTCAAGCTGAGAGGGGCTGATGGCCAAAGCCTCCACAGGACTCCATCCTTAACCTTAATCCTGAAGGCCAAGCAAGGACCAAGGCACAAAGCTTCCTCCTACAAGGGTGGGAGGGCATGCCTACCTAAGGTGCACACAGGTCACCGCAAAGACACCTCAGTGAGGGGGATGACCCATGGGACTCATTTGTCTCAGTGCAAACCTGGAACAGCTTCTCGGAAGAAGAGAATCACCCTTTGGCACATCTCCCTTAGGATTACCGTCTATCATATGAATGTCTCCTCTTCTCCTAAGAAGAAAAATCACCATGACATTCCAGGAGCTCCGGGCCTCAAAAGGGGACCAGCAGGATGACATCACGGGTGTGTGGCCAGCACCCCAAGCAGGCTTTTCGTCTTCTACAAAATCTTCCCTAACTGCTCACGTATGCTTTCATAGAATGCCCTGTCAACAATAATGAAAATTTTAGACACAACGTGGATTCCAGATTAGATCCTGGGGCCAAAAAAGGAAAAAAAAAAAAAAGGCATTATGGAAGAACTGGTACAGTCAGAACCAACAGGAGTACAGGTAGCAGCAGTGTGGCTAGGCTGGCTCCTTTGTTGTGACAAGGGGCCGGCAGAGGGCTGTGGGGGAGCTCTCCGTATGGACTTCTCGAAAGGTTTCCATACATCTAAAATTATTCCAGAATGAAAGCTTACTTTTAAAAAAAGTCACCCCCAAAGTGAATGGAATTACTATATTACTTATTTCAGTAAATGATCACGTCAGTACAGGATTTTCCCTAAAGATATGGCTGTTATGAAGTCTCCTGGCTACACCTGGCTTCGTGTGAATTTCCTTAATACAATTAATTATAGTATAGAACATCTTTTAAATAAATTAATACAAACCAACTTGTCAGCTAGTTGGCTACTTGAACATAGGGACCCAATCACCACCATCTATTAATTGAAAATAAAATATTAAACACACACATGCAGAAAAATCCAGCAAGTAAAGTAACCAGGAGATGGTACCCAGGAATTTGGTAAGTATGTTGACCCAGATTCAAGGAAGTTGTTACCACTTTCCAGAATCTTGCCCCCCATGAGTAGAAGGACAAGACCGAAGGACAGGTGAAGGGGTGTAAGGCTACAGGTGAGCAGATTGGAAAGCAGCCGAGCACAGAAGGTCAGGTGGGGACAGGTGTGCAGGGCAAGGCGCTGGTGCGGTGGGAGAGGACAGCTCCAGAGAGGCAGGGGCAACAGGTGCACCACTTCTCCGGCTGGCAAGGAGAGCTGGCCTTCCCACACCACCCGGAGTGGGGGCCGCAGGTGACAGCAGAACGCACTCAGGGTCTCAGCTCCCACCCACTCTTGCTGAGCGTGCACAGTGAACGTGCACGGTTCTCACCCGGCCTGAGCTCAGACGGGAAAGGAGAACTCACAGCCTCCTTGAGAGGGAAGACAGGGGAAGAAACACCACCCTGCTCTGTCTCCCAAAGGTAGGGATGAAGAAGTTAGTGCGTGCTGGCGGGGGGAGCTGTTACAACACACGTGGGGCTGTGACAGGATTCTGCCACATACCAAGCCGAACACAACGCTCGAGATGCGGAGTCAAAACCTGCTGTTGGAAAAGAAGGCTGCAAGAGTCAGAAGTCGGCTTTGAGGGGCGTCTGGGTGGCACAGCGGTTAAGCGTCTGCCTTCGGCTCAGGGCGTGATCCCGGCGTTCTGGGATCGAGCCCCACATCAGGCTCCTCTGCTATGAGCCTGCTTCTTCCTCTCCCACTCCCCCTGCTTGTGTTCCCTCTCTCGCTGGCTGTCTCTATCTCTGTCAAATAAATAAATAAAATCTTTAAAAAAAAAAAAAAGAAAAAGAAGTCGGCTTTGACAGCATCGACACGTTTTAAGGAAACGAACTAGGAAACATGCCCAGAGTTCTCCTGCAGGACAAGCCCGTGCGGGGGACAGCAGAAACAACGGAAAGTAAGGTCTAGATAAACAGGTGGAGGGACTGGACCGGTCTGGAGATCTCAGGCCACCGCAGCTCTGGAAACTGTAGGAAAACAAGAGAAGGGACTCTGTGAAGCTAGAAGGGCTGAGCGTGCCTCCTTCTAAGTTAGAAAAATTAGCTTCACACAAAAAATGAAGATCAAGGTGAAATATCCCACCGAGTGATTATAAGAAAAAGAGAACAGAGAAGAAAATAGTAACCCCGCAGAGAGTGACACCATGCAGACAGATGTGCTCACAGAAACAAAACTGCACCCCACTGACCTCAACACCAACCAACACAACGCGAGGACGAGATCATTCAAAGTTAGAAAACTCAGAAATGAGCTCATCTTGCCCAAGATGCAGTAAGAAATAAGAGGAAAACAGTCAAAACTGAATGAGCTAAAATACAAGGAACACAGAAGTGAAAGGGGGGAACATGTGAATAATAAGAATACACGAAGAAAGACATCGAGAGACTTGGGAAGAAATATGGAAGACAGAGAAGACGGAAGACAGGCAAAGAACACCCGACATGGGGACAGCAGGTGCGGAAACCAAGTAAGGGGAGGTCAGGGGACAGAGGGACGCGGAGATGCTGGCCAAGAGCGCAAACCTCTGGGTGTGGGGCGGGGACACTCTGGGCGTCCGAGGCCGGAGCCATGGCGACAGTTAACCTATTGCCTTCTGTATTTGAAAGTTGCCAAGAGAGTGGACTTTTTAAGTTCTCACCACACACAGAACAGGAGCTGTGTGAGTGGTGGGTGCTGACTAACCTTACCCTGGTCACCATGTTGCAATATAAACATTTATCAAATCATCACATTGTACACCTTAAGCTTAAACTTGCTTAATGTTGTGTGTCAATCACAGCTCCATAAATCTGGCCCGAGGAAGGGGTACCAAATGGAAAAAGCAGAATAAATACTGACAAGGGTCATTCAAGAAAGATTTCCTCAAATACTTTCTTTTAAAGATTGGAGACATCACTTTGAAAGAGGCCCTCTTGGCTATTGGCTTCCGCAGACCCCCATCTTCGTAGCCTGGGGCTCAGGGCTGGGTCTCCCTGCTCTTCGTTGTAGCTGAAGCGCGGACCCCAGACCCTCTGGTCGGTCATCTCTCCCCTACAGTGGCTGCCGCACCTGTCTTGGGCATCCGGTCAGTCCTGTCGCCGGCCAGCAGGGTGCAAAGGACAGCCCACGGGACTCTGACTCGGGGTCACTCTTGGACACACCGCCCCCAGAGTCTGATTGCCCGGAGGGGCAGAGGGGCAGCCCAGACAGGGGCCCAGGACTGCGTGGCTCACCTGACCGCGCTTCCCTGTGGGACCAGAGCGCAGGCAGAAGGCCGTGCGCCCAGAACCCGCGTCCCCAGTCCCCAGGACTGACCCTGACCCCAGACCCCAGGGACCCCAAGGACCCCGACCCCACGCTCCCTGGACGGCCCCCAACCCCTGAGCCCCATGGGACCCCCGACCGGCAGCCCCGAGCCCCCGGCGGACACCCCCGGGGCGGTGGGGCGGGGTCTGCAGGTCAGTTCTCCCCGCAAGCGCTCTCTGTTCTCCTGCATCCCCCACCCTGGGGTCCTCTGTCAGCTGGAAAGGACTCCCCAAAGTGGGGCTGCGCTGGGTGGCCCGGTTCCAAGGGCAACGGCGCCACCGCTGGGCGGACGCTGGGAGCGCACCTGGGGGCGGGGCGGCAGGGGGAGGGGCGCGCGGGGGGAGGGGGAGCCCGCGGGGCACAGGGTAGGGGGCGAAGGTGCTAGGAAGCCGGGAGGGCTGTGAGAGGGTCGGGGCGTGGGGTCTCCTTCCTCCCGGGGTCTGGGCAGGTGCTCAGACAAGCTGTCCTCCGCGTCACCACCTGCCTGGTCTTTGTAATCGCAGGAAAGGCAGGGACCTGGCTTGGCAAGGCCTGACCTGAGGCCACGGGGGTCGGGGTCAGTGCCTGGCTGAACCAAAGCCCCTCCAAACCTGCCCCTTATAAAGGTTTGCCAGCAGAAGGCATTTGTCACCCTGGGTCCCTGGGGCAGCCCCTGGCCCTGGATGTAGGGTCCCTTACCTCCTCTGGCGGCTGTCCCTTGGGGGTGAAGACACCGTGAATCCTTCCTCAGGTGTCTCCCTGGAAGCACCTGGCCTGGGTCGGCCTGTGGTCCTCGGTTCCACAGGAAAGCACAGCTCCAGAGACACCCCCACCCCCACCCCTGCCGCCCGTGCTAACCAGGCATTGGTCCCAGCACCTGAAGCGAGGCCTGAGCTATCGGGGTCAGGGAAACCCGGCACAGACAGGTCACCCGAGGGGTGGAGGAGGAGGAAGAAACTTCCTCCCCATTCTGGGGGCCACGGTCCCTGAGTGTTCCCAGGAGGCCCAGCAACAAGGGGGCTTCTGAAGTCAGTTCCTGGGGCTGGAGAGCAGGGGCCGTCTGGGACAGACAGTGGGGCTCTGCCTCTGTTTAAACCCCTCTCAGGGGCTGCAGAAGAGCCAGGAGAGAAAACTGCATTTTTAGCCCAGAGGTCAAATGAGGAATTCGGGGTGGCGGCCAGCACGGAGCCTAAGCCCAGGGGCCCAAGCCCAGGGGCCCTTAGTGCAGTAAGCCAGCGGGTCAGTCCCTTGGAGCAGAGCAGAGGCCATGCAGAGGAGAGGAAGTGGACTGTGACGGGCGGGCGTCCACGTCACCTGGAGCCCCTGTCCAGAAGCAGCAAGGGCGGATCCCTCAGTAAGATCTTTACGTGCCTGTTGCTTTAACCCGAGAGGAAGGGGGACTCGAGGAAGCCAGACAAGACGAAGGGCATTTTGGAACACTGACCTGGCAGTGGACCCCGGGGGCCCCATTTTCATCACATCAGTGCTGCATGCAGTCTGCACAGACCAAACCCAGTCTAAAATCAGGTTTCATGGTATCCTCTGAACTCACCAGCAGCATTCACCGCTCCCGGACAACTCCCTGCCCACGGGACTTCCGGAATGTTCCTCCTCTTTCCCCACTGAGACCACCCTAAGTCAGCACAAAGCTCAGGTGAAAGGCAGCACGCTTCTAGTACCAGTGAGCGAAAGCTGGGGTGGGATCACTGGGGCTGGCCACACTCTGCAGTCATCACCAGACCAGAAGCATCTCCAGGCCTTGGGGCCGCAGGACCTCACCTTGGGACCCCACTCTCCCTCCTCCTTCCCACTGACTCCTCCCCCACCTGCCTGCCCCTCCCCAAGCTCCAGGATGAGCCCCCAGATGAGAAGCAACCACTACCCCTCCCCCCACTGCTTCCCCTTCCCTGGCCCCCTCCCCTACTCCCTCCTTCACCCCGCTGCCCTCCCTTTCCTGGCCCCTTCCCCTACTCCCTCCACTGCCCTCCCCTTCCCTAACTCCCTCCCCTATTCCCTCCCCCCACCCCCACTGTCCTCCCTTTCCCTGGCCCCCTCCCCTTCTCCCTGGTTAGGAGTGAAACATGGTGCTTGAACTAATGTGAGTAGGGGTTATGGGAGCCAAAGACTTTGTGCCTGGAGGGTGATTTTGTCCTGGGTGCTCATTTCACAAAGTTTCCTGAGAATTTAAGGCATTCCAGACCACATGGTAGAGGGTGTGTGGAAAGGACACAGATGTTGGAGTCCTACTTGGAAACAGTATTTGCTCCATTTTGATTTCTGATCGTTTTTTACTATTTTCCCTAAATAAAGTTGACTTTGTATATTGATCTTGTAGCCTATGAACTTGCCCAGCTGACACTTTTTGTAGACCCTGTGGGGTTTTCTTTTTTTAAAGATTGATTTATTTATGTTAGGGGTGGGGGGAGTATGGGCAGGAGGGACCGAGGAAGAGGAGAGAGAATGTCCAGCAGACTCCGCACTCAGCGTGGAGCTGGACACGGGGCTCCATCCCCTGACCCTGAGATCAGGACCTGACCTGGACCCAGCAGCCGGAAGCCTAACCGACTGCGGCCCCCCAGACGCCCTGACGCTTTGGGGTTTTCTGTGGAGACAGGGTATCACCTGAGACGCTACCTGTCTGCAAGCCTTCCCCAGCTGTGGGGTGCAGGGGAGCGCTCGGTGTCCTGAACCGTTCTTGCTTTCCCAGCTGTGTGCGGTCTCTTCTTTCCCCATTCGTACGGGTCAGCACCTTTCGGTGCGGACGGCAGAGCTGAGAGCCTTTCTCCTGATTGTGACCAAGAAGCAACGTTCGGTCTCCTGCTACTAAGTGCGACATGACTTGTGGGCTCACAGATGGCACTTACAAGGTTGAAGGAGTTCTCCTCTGTTCCGGGTTTCCGAGAGTTTTCTCTAGAATTAGGTACTGGTGTTTTCAAATGCTTTTTGTGCATATCATGATGTCCTTTTAAAACGTTGTTGGCCTCAACTTTCTAAAATTTGTTAATGATTTTTTCACTTATTTTTGTGAGGAATAAATACTGTGGGGGTTTTTTGAATGGGCTCTTCGCCCAACCTGGGGCTTGAGCTCAGGACCCTGAGATTAAGGGCCGCACGCGCTCCCGACTGAGCCAGCCAGGCGCCCCTGTGCTGTGTTAACATATGATGTCTTTTTCTGGTTTGGGCACCAAGGTGGTCCTGGCTCAGCAAACAGAGCTGGAAAGTATTCTTTTCTGTTCATTTTTTGAAAAAGTTTGCGTGGGGCTGGTGTTATTTCTTCCCTAAACATTCGGTTGGGTTCACCAGGGAAGCCTCCGGGGCCTGGAGTCTCCCTCCCGTACGGGAATATCTCCAACTACAAACTCAGTTTCTTCTTTCTGTGAAGAGCCACCGACTCTTTCTGAGTGAGCGTCAGGTTTGTCTTTCAAGGAGTGTGTCTGTTTCGAGCAGGCTGTGGGATTGGTCCTCATGAAGCCCGAATTCTGGCACTGCCCCCCCCCCCAGGACAGCACCAGCTTCCGGAATCAGCTCTGCATCCCACAGGAGGGAAACAAAGGCAAGGTTTCCAGGGACACAGGAGGTCGTGCCCTTGGCCAGAGCCTCATGCCACAGCAGATGCTGGTCGCTCTGGCCACCCCTCGGGCTCCTGCTGCCGGCCGGCTACCTCCGCCCTCCTCTGTCCTTGGATGGAAGTGCTGCCCACGGTGCCCTTGTCCGTGCGGAGCAGCCTCCCCCTGCGAGCCAGGAGCAGCCTCAGCACCAGGCTGGGAAAGAGGGCGTGAGCCCCTCCTGACAAGATGCCCACTGCCCGCATCTCCCCTTCCTTCAGGCTCTCCTAACCACAGCCCCTGCAGGCCCCCACCCCACGCCCGCAGAAGCAGCCCTGTGCGGGCGTCCTCCTGTGGAGACGCTACCTGTCTGCAAGCCTTCCCCAGCTGTGGGGTGCAGGGGAGCGCTCGGTGTCCTGAACCATTCGTGCTGTAAGATTTCAACCACCAAGGATTTCACAACCGCGTTTAGTGAGTTTTTAGAAGTTCCGTTCATGCTCCCGATAACTGTGCTACTATTTCTTTGGACCCCACGGTGTGCAGCTGGCTTGCGTACGTGGTTGCAGACCCTCGTAGCCCTCCTGGAAAAGACACTCCTCCTATTACGAGTGTGGAAGCCGGAGCTCACGGAATCTGTGTTTTCAAACCACACGGCAGCTAAACCGCAGAATGGGGGTGGGATCCGGGGCCTGCCGAGCTCAGACATCTGCGTCGAATACCCTACAGCCACCTGCCCACCCCACACGTGCTGGGGAATCGTGGCAGGTCATGGGACCGGCCTCCAGCTCCGGCTGCCACAGCTTTTATTACAGCACGGCCGTGGGTGCGGTGGGACGCAGGGCCTGGGGCCAGCTCTACCAGCGCTGCGGGCTGCAGCTTCTAGAAAGGAAGCAGAAGGGCCCAGCTCCTGTTTAAGGTACACTGAGGCTGAGACACCTCGTCCTGGGAATGCACAGAACACAGCGATGGGTACCACGCACGCCACGGAAATTCAGTGACTGTGAAGCAGTCCCGCCACGTGGAAATACATTGCTGACATCTTTTCGGAGAGCCCAGAGAACCCTGTGACGGGGGATGTCATCCACTCAACTCACATTTTTCTTTTTTACTGATAAATAAACAAAATCAAACCTCATACTGGAAAGAAGATCGCCAACAAAGAGGGGACGTGAATGATCTATGAATTAGACTGCAAGTCCTCCTCACTGACGCGAGCTGTCCAGTGGCCGAGGGACTTCTAACTCAACGCCAGAACATGCAAAACGGTACGGCTTCCATGTCCGTCTCCAGCTGCACAAATCAAAGGAGCAAGATGGGATCAGATGGTGGCCACCCCTGTCAACCACTCACACCATAAATTACATCCTCAGATGGCTCCTGCTGTGGCTCGAGGTGGCGTCTTCTAGCACAGGAAGCCACGCTGGCTGGCGAGCCCTCCTCGTCACCACGGCCACCAGGCTTGCTCTCCAGGGAAGCCCCCCACCCTGATGCACCTGCCGCCTGGCCCGAGACCCCAACGGAACGTCGTGGCAGGCAGCGGATCTCAGCCATTACGGTAACAATGGTAAGGGAAAGTTGGTTTACCATCCGCCGTGGAGGTGTTGGCCTGACGCTGTCCTCCAGCTGCCCCCATGCTCCGTGGAGCCCAGAAGCCTGGGTCGGTGGCCTTGGCCCATGGCTCAGCACCATGGGCCAAGTCCCCCAAGCTGTCCAGGCCTCAAGTTCCTCATCAATAAAGGGCTGGTGATTTGTGTCTTACAACAATGTGTGACAATAAAACAGGGCAAAAGGAGACAGGTGCTTAGGTTGGAGGTGTTATCCCCTCAGCTCAGCAGGGAGGCACACCTGTGGGGTGTGGGGGGAGGGGGGAGGGGGCAGAGACGGAGGGAGGGGGAGAAGGGGCTTATCTGACGACAGGGTTTTGTTGTTTTTCATGAACAAAAATTGGATTTTTAGAGATGTCTTTGTTCAAAATTTTCCTGCATCTAGTAAAACAATCACAAGGCTTTTCTCTTCGGTCTCGCTGGTGAGCCGTGTCAGCCGGTGTGCTGACTGCGGTTACGCCACGTCGTCTTTCCCGTGTATCATGCTGTTGGGTTTGCAGCTATTGTTCGGAATTCAGGGCCTGTGTCCATGAGTGACATTGGTTTCTCATCTTCACTTCTGATACTGCTCTGACTCCTTTTGGTATCGGAGTGATGCTGTCTTCACAATACAGTTTCGGAAGTGTCCCCTCATCCTCAGGTCCTCAGTTTCTCCAAAGGAACATGTGTAAGATCGGCGTTCTTTATTTATCAGATATTTGGAAGAAGTCACTAAAGTCATTTCTTTGTGTAAAAATATTAAGTTGCTTATTCTGTTTTATTAACTGTTCATGCTTCCTGGTTGCTCTTGTGTACGTTTTGATAGACTGTGTTTTTCAAGAAATTTGTCCACTTTATCAAATGAAACAGGGTGGAGGGTGGGGGGTGTTGGTCTCGAGGCCACACGTGGGCATGAAGGGAGAGCCCTGCTTCCATCAGCCTCGATGCTGAGGCCCAGCTGTGGTTCCAGTCGGCGTGGGCAGGGCGTGGGCAGGAGCCTCCGTGGGGCTGCGTGGGCTTGTGGAAGCTGACCGGTGTGGAAATGGGCTCTTACGGCGGGCTTCTTGGCCATCTGTCCTCTGGAAGGGGTGGAGGCCCTTGAAAGGAGGGACGCGAGGACAGGGAGAGCTCCTGGGAACTCAGGGCAGTGACAGGTGACACCGGGATCCCTGCCTGTCCCCAGGGCGGCAGGTGCATGACTGCACGCACGTATGGACTTCGTTATCGACTGGTTTTTCCAAGCGCATGTATTACTTCCATGATTTTGAAAGGTTCCTGAGAAAGCGCTGCCACACTGACCACGGCGCTGGGGGCACAGGAGGGCACAGGGCCGACAGGCACCTGGCTGCCTTGGGATCTTCGCACGCAGGCCGCCGGGGACTCAATTAGCAAGTTCTGTTGCTGCCAGAAATCGCTGTGACTCCCTGTCCAGGTGTTCGCGGGCCGCACAGGCAGCCCACTGAGGCCCAGCGGACGAGCCCCCTGGCTTGGGCTGTCCTGGCTGAGGGCCATCGATGCGACCCTGAGTGCCTCCTGGCCCATAGAGTGTGGCCCGGGCGCTGAGCCGATGGCCTCGCGGCTGTGCCGACAGGACCTGCAGCACAGGAACGTGGGGTAAGCATGCCTCCCTTGCACGTGGAGCAAGTGGCCGTGGACCAGAATTAGACGGAGGAAGGCAGACCAGCGCAGGAGGGGCCGAAGGGACAGCAGGTGCAGATGGGCACCGTATGGCGGACCCCAAAAGCCTACGTCCTCCCCACCTTCTCTGCCAGAACCAAAGAAGACATCAGGCCAAACTCAGCCCTGCCCCCGCACCAGGCCCTCCTTGCCGCTGAGGGCGGGGCCTGGGACGTCCCCCCACCCCCCACAGCTGGGTTCCCACTGCCCTGGTCACGTCTCCCAGACCCCCCGCCCCCCGCTGCCCAGTGCCCATCCCCCACGACCCGTCCCTCCCTTCCCCGTCAGCTCCTTGCACAGCCCATCTGAAGTCCTAGAGAGCAGCGTGAGGCAGGTGCCTGGGGGGGCAGTGCTGCTGAGCTGGGTCCACGGAGGGATCCCTCATCATCTAACTGCAAGATGAGAAGATTCAAGAAGACGTCAACGGCTCTACTGTGTCCCCTCAAAATTCATACACTGACTCTAACACCCAGCACCTCAGAACGGGGCCCGGTTTGGGGATTGTCTTTAAAGAGGTGATCAAGGAAAACTGAGGGCACTGGCGAGGCCATGATCCCGTAGCACTGGCGTCCTATGGGAAGAGGAGGTCAGGACACAGAGGGACGTCCGTGTGGGGACATGGGAGGAGCCGGTGTCTGCACCCCCAGAAGAGGGGCCTCCAGAACCAGCCCCAGCCGCAGGCAAGGTCTCTGCTGTTCAAGCCGCCCGCCCGAGGGGGTTCCTTACCGCCGCCCTCCCGCATGAATACAGGGCACAAAATAGCCGTCTCCGAGGATTTGGGAAGCCCCATAACACAGAAAATGAGTAGACGCATCGTTGCTGGTCCCCACAGGCAGGACTAACCAGAAGTAAGGCGTCCCAGCACGCCGCGGGCTCCCGTCACTCAGCCCATTGGCTGAGCGCGGGGTCTGTGCCCGGCCACGAGGCCACTGGGCACGGAGCACGGAGATTCGCAGGCCCTAGTCCATTGTGGCTTTCTCCCGGCAACCTGGACTGTGTTCTCGCCGCCCCCATCACAGATGGCAGGACCGGCCTCCGTCCGTGCGGCCCCGCCTGGAGCAGGAGCTCGGCCAGAGAGCAGGCAAGACCCGGGTGGTGACAACTCCCTGTCCAGCCCAGGCCTGCGCAGGGACAAGCAGGCATGTTACTGAAGCGTCCAGGCTGCAGACAGACCTGCGGCGCTCCCATAATGGCACTAAGTTGCTGCTGTGGACTGAACGGGGCGCCCCAAAATTCATGCTGCAGATCGAACTCCCAGGGTGACTGTTTGGAGACGGGAGGCCCTTGAGGTTCAATGAGGCCCTAAGGGTGGGGCTCTGGCACGAGGGAATCCATGCACTTGCAAGAACGATGCCAGGGCACCCTCTCCCCTCCCTGTCTCTCCGTCTTCTGTCTCTCCTCTTTCTTCTGTCTCTCTCCCCCTCTCTCCGTCTCTCCCTCCCTCTTTCTCTGTCTCTCTCCCCCTTCCTCTGTCTCTCTCTGCCAGGTGAGGGCATAGCAAGCTGATGGCCGTCCACAGTCGGAAGGGCCCTCGCCGGAGCCTGACCCAGCGGACACGGTGATCCCGGACATCCGGCCTCCAGCACCTTGTGCAATAGCGTCAGTGTTCCAGCCGCCTGCTCTGTGGGCTCTGCTCCGGCGGCCCAGGCGGATGGAGGTGGAGGTCACGTCTCAAACCCAGCACATCCGGCCGCCGCACTCGTCTCTGCTGTCTAAACCAGACGGTGCTTAAACACCGGCCTTTTAAGTGGCAAGGAGAGGCAGCAAGACAGCAGACCCGGCGGGGAACCGGGGTGTGAGGTCACTGCGTCCGTGTGAAGGTGAAGCAGCCGAGCCCCCCGGGCTGTAGGGCAGGTGTGGGTGTGGGAGGCCCCACGTCCCCGAGGTCGTCCCCCCCGTCTGTGTGTGCCTGCGCTCCCTGGCCGCTTCTCCACAAATCCCGGCCCTGGAGAGAGAAGCCCTCTTGTTGGCCTTTGCCTTTGATGGCTGAGCCAGCATCCCCCGCTTGGAAGCAATCAGACACGTCCTTCAGGAGAGAGACACTTCAAAGACACCAGTCACTCGTGTGCTGGGAACAAGCAAGCAAGCTGGCATTCCCGGAGGGAAGAAGGAGAGGGGAAGAAACGCCCACTCCCTGGCTTTGGGGAGCATTTTAAAAGTTAAAAACAGAATTCTGTTTTGTTTCTAAGATTCACCTGCAACAAAAAGATCTCATTTAAGTGATGATCAACACTGGGTCCTCGTTGAAATTCATCGCCCTGAGCTAGGAACAGAATGAGGCAGCCTCCTTCACATGCTTAATCGGGGGGAGAGCAGGTGGTTGGCTTTGTGTTGGTAAATTGCATTTCTCTCCTTTAGAAATTCCTCTGTTGTGAGGTGGCCTGACGAGGCCCCAGCGCACCATTAACCCCCCGCCTGGGGCCTTTGCCCTCGGCTCCTGCCAGACTCCCCACGCCGCCCCGCCAGGAGCTGCGCCCGGTTATCTCCTTCCAAATTAAAATTGTAACTCGCTCAGTCCCATTTACACAAAGCCTCTGCTTTGACACATGCAATTACTATGAACATAGGAGCAGCATGATTGCTAAGGGCTCCAGAAAGAGAGTTTAATCAGAAAACATGCAGTAGTTCCGGCCGACTTATAATTTCAGTGCTTGCCACTCCTTTATGTTCCTGTGTGTTCAGATAATTAGATACACTGGTTCTTGCTTCCCGAGAGGCCAGAAAGGGCAAAATTCCTATTCTTTTTACATTAAAAAGATTAAATTATAATATAGAAAATCTGTAACTTTGGGTAGAAATGACAAATTCATACTACATTAATCTCAGTGGTTACAAAACGTTACAAATACTTTGTGCACTCTTTCTTCTCTCGTAGGTGCGTGTGAATTAATTACCTCTCCGATTTCAATGTCCTTCAATGTCTTTTCACAGACAACTCTGAGATTAAAAGAAAACGGGGTTTGATTTCCATTCGCTGATGTTTGTTTTAGCTGTGTGACCACTTAAGTCTCTGATCATGAACACGGGAACACACGTGGTAACAGGCCCACTCACCCAAGTAAGGGCCACGGGAGTAGCACAGTCCACGGGAACAGCGAGGTCCGTGGGAACAGCACGTCCCAGGACTGCCAATGGTGAACGAAGGGTACGAGCTTCAGTCTGGATACCTTGCAGACCGGAGGGGACTCGCTGCAGCCCACAAGGAGAGGTGCAGACACCCCAAGTCAGCAGACTCCAAAGGGAGGCACCTTCCAAGGGGCTCTGGCACATGAGTTGTTCAGGAGGAAACAGTTTTGTCCCAGGGTGGGAGGCGTCCAGCTCCACTTACTTGTCCAAATAGCACCTGAGGGCCCAAACCGTACCAGCCCCAGGCTAAGGACCTGTGCAGATCTTAGCAAACAGACATGGGGGACAGCCGGGTCCCTGTGGACTCCATTTGAGGTCACGTGGAGACGGGATGAAGGACCAGCCCTGTGGAGACAAGGACAGGGTGGACAGAGCATCTACGGGCCCAGGGACACCAGGGATTGCGGGGACACTGGGATCGGGGAGAGGCAGGAAGGAGCTTTGGGAGGGAGCTGGGCCTGGGCACATCCTGGTCACGACTTGGGCCTCCAGTATTCTCTGAGGGTAACCCAGGTGGTGGTACTGTGCAGTCACAGGAAACACGCTTAATCAAGACCTGAGCTAGTGCTTGGGAACGGACAGGGCCTCTGCCAGAGCACAGCATGGGAGCTGAGACGTGAGGACGCGTGGGGACCCCAGGCGAAGGGCCGGGACCCCAGGAAGGGCCGTGCTCCCTTCCTGGAAAAGCGCACATTAAAGCCTTATTTCTCAACAGCCTTTAGTAGCAAGACAGACGCGTGAGGGTTACCTGTTGCAACACTGTGCTGCCCCAACATCTCCAATGTTTTTCTTATTCTAAAAGAACTGAAATGTTTTGGAGGACCCCTCAAAGTATCACGGGGCCCAGCCCTGTGCCCACCGTGTCTAATGGATAAGCCAGCCCGGCCACCATGGGCTCACAAACAGCAGGAGCAGGTGTGTTTAGGGAAAGGACCAGCCCACAGAGGGCCCAGGGTGGGGACAAAACCGGGGCTTGAGAGCCCAGCAGGTGCCTGTGCGCCCCGGACCTGCAGGCCAGGCCAGAGACGACGGAGGCTGGCATCCAAGCTGTCACGTGGATCCTGTGCAGGATGGTGCTCGCTTTCAGAGTCACGTGACCTGTTGCACAGACGTCCACCTGCATGATGGTCCCTAAAACCCGGTGGTTCCAAAACGCCAAATTCAAGTACCTTCGCACAGAAGTCACCAAAGTGTATAAACGTGAGTAGACATTCCAGGAGAGTTGAAATGTCAGAAAAATGAGCAAAGAACTTGAACAGATCCTTGGAAAGAGATAGTTGATGGCGGATAAGCCGCTCACCCTCGGAGCCATCAGGGGTGGGCAGGAAGAGCGCACCGCCCGCCGCAGGGCTGGGTGGCTGACGCAGCCCGGCACAGCCTCCACCCCGCGTGCGGGGTGGCCACTGGGAAGCCGCTTGGTGGGGTCAGAGTGAGACGCGCGCATCTGTGATGGTGCGGTCCCGGTTCAGGGGGATGGCACTGCGCTAACAAACCGCCCCAAGCCTGGGAGCCCCAGAGAACACCAGCTTACCCGCTCGTCGCTCCGGAGGCCGGAGTCTGAAATCTGGGGCTGTCAGAGGCTCGGTCCTCCCGAGCTCTGGGGGCAGTCTGCTCTAGGCATCTCCCCGGCTTCTGGCGGCTGTCGGCTGTCCTTGGTGCCTCTCGTAGACGCGAAACCCCATCCCTGCCTCTGTGTTTCTGAGCATGTCTTCACGCGGCATTCTCCTCCCCTTCTTGTGAGGACACCAGTCCTGCCTCACCCCAGGATGACCGTGTCTTAACTAATGACATCGTGAGGATGTATTTATTTCCAAAGAAGGTCATGTTCTAAGGTTAGGAAAAGGATATGCATTTGGAGGACTGTCAGACAATCCAGGGCAATCGGCCTGTCTCAAGAGCCTCCGCTGAATCCCATCCGCGAAGCCCCTTCCCATGTAAAGGGACAGACAGGCTTCCAGCATCAGGACACAGACATTCTTGGGGGCCGTGATTCAGATGACCACACGGCAGATGCCCAGCAACAGACGTGCTGGAAAGGTCGTGGCAGCAGCGTTCTTCAGCCAGGAGCAGAACGTCTCAAGTGTTCATCCACGGCATTGGGGGGGCCGTGGTGCACTCACGCAGGAGCGGGCCATCTAGGATCACACAGCTTGAAGGAAGAACCTCAGGCCCTGAATGCCACGCACAAGCCAGATGCGAAGGAGCAGGCATGTGTGTGCTGTCTGACTCCGTGGGTGTAAGATCCCAGCGAAGGGAAAACTTACCGAGGGTGACGGGCCTCAGGATGAGAGGTGTCCCTCCCGAGACTCGGAGGGAGCGTGGTGATTCCTGAGTTGCAAGCGACATTCTGTGTCCTCCCCTGGTTACTAGCTTCATGTGTGCAAAAAAGTGAGTGTTTATAAAATAAACCCAAAAAGTTGTCAACCATGACCTGTCATTGCAAGGATGGCACTGGCCTTTGTCCTTCGGCACCGGGCGGCCCTCCCCTCTCCCTGGACCCGACCCCAGCCTGCCCTCCATCACTGAGCTCCAGTGCTCCCTGCATTTAACTGAAGCAGGTCTGATGGCTCCGGGGGCCTGGTGGCCTGTCCCCCACCTCGGCTCCCTTGGGACTGACTCTGCTGGTCTGGGGTAGCCTCTGGCCAGTCCTCCCAGGTGAGAGGGAGGCTGACCGGCAGGCCCCGAGGCTGAAAAGTCTTTGGGGACACAAAGAAACATTTTTACGAAAACTTCTGCCTACTGCTGTATCAGTAGGCCTGTTTGTCCCTCTGTCCTTCTGTGGACCTGTCTGGGCACCGGCGGTGGGCACGGAGTGCCCACCCTCTGCTCCAGCGCCAACTCCAGCGCCCGCCAGCCCGTGAGCTGACGCAAGGCGGCACCAGGGGGCGCTGCCGGCCTGATGGCGGCCTGCTCCTGGCCCAGAGCTGCTGAGCCCCGCAGAGGGCCCTCGGAGTTCCAGAAACCAGGAGGTCTCTGGGCTGCACGTGGCCTGCCCGCCACCAACCCTGCTCCGCCCGGGCTGCATTCTGGCAGACCCCGCCGCCGGGGCTCGGCAACGGCCTCACCGGAGCTCGGAGCCGGCTTCAGTCCTTCGGCCCCTCCCCAGGGGCTGGCCTTCCGGACTTCTGCCCCCATCACCCGCGAAAAGTGAGCGGGGGAGGGCACCTCCACACCCACTTGTGTATGCTCCTCCCCCAACATGCACACCCCTGTGAACACACCCAGGCACACACGCGTGCACACGCACAACCCCAGACACTTGCACGTGCACACTCAGGTATGTGCACGCTTGCTCACACACACACTCCAGGAGCAAATATCCCACCCTGCAGGACGAGGCTCAGGTGGGGAGATGGAGCTGGGCCAGGAAAGCCAGAGGAGGCTGCCCCCCACCCATGTTCTGTCCCTCGTCCTCTTGGCACTGGCATCGGCTTCAGCAGGGTTTCCTGGAGCCTGGGGAGGAAGAAGCCAGCAAGGCCCCTTCGCCCCTCCCGAGAGCCTGAGCGTCCTAACGCCGTGCAGCATGGCCGCTGTCCACTAGAGGGGAGTGTTGGCCGCGGCACCGGCCCTGCACAGTCCTCACTACGGAACAGAACCCGCCTGGAAAGGTGGGGAGCCCTGGTCCCTGTTACCCTCCCCAGTGAGCCAAGTCCTGCCCCCTGTGACCTTCTAGTGCATTCTGCACATCCCAGCAGGGACCCTGAGCCTTGCTGGACACAGCTTCTCGGGCTCCTGCTGACCGAATCTTAGGCCCGTCTGAGGGATGGGAGCATGGTGGGATTGGGAGCGGGCCAGTACCCGGGGGTCCCTTCCCGGTCCAGGCTCCCACCTTGCAGGACCTCTGGTCAGGGGACAGGTGGTCTGACCGGCCGCACAGCCCCGGTTGTGGAGAGGAATCACGGGCTGGAGCCTGAAGTTCCCTACGTCCCCGAGCGCGCCGCCCCTGCCCCTGCACGGGTGCCCCCAGGCCTGCCTCTGTCCCTTCCTTTGCTTTGTCACTTCTCTTGAAATGTATCCTCCTTTGTCCAAAAGACATCAAATCTGACAAGTCTAGCCCTTTCTTTGGGGGCTTTCTCTTCTTTCCATGAAGATACTTCTTGGGTGGGACAAGCTCTTGAGACGTTTTTCCTCGTGAAAGGTGTCCCTTCTGCAGACACGGGAAAAGGAGAGGTGGAGGGGAAGTGGGTGCCGCCCGCCCCGGGGCCCTGGCTCTGTGGGGGGGGCCTGCTCTCACCAGGGTTGGGAGCTCAGGGAGACGGGGGCTCGGCTTACACGCCTCGTCTCCCACCGGAGGACTGGCTGGCCCGGGCTGCACGCGCACTGTGTGCGCAGTCACAGGGCTCAGCCCTCGAGGACTTACTTGGTCAGAGAGCCCTTTCCTCAAAAAATAACTGAGAAACTGGGATTAGGTTGAAAACGTCTCGTAAACAGCACGATTAAGATCTTCATGTATTTTCTTCCTAACTTTCTACTTACATATAACCTTCAAAATAAAATTGGAATAAAGCTATATTTGTAATTTAAATGTATTTTCACACTCAGCAGTAATTACAACATGGTGTGTATCCAAGTTATTGGAATTTCTCCAAAACAGTATTTGTAATGCTCGTCAAAGGCGTTTGGATTTGCCAAAATTTATTGAGCTCCTTGCGCCCTGGGACACATGCGCCCTGGGGGGTCCCGCTGCCGGGACAGCTGGGTCTCAGAGGGGCTCCCTGTCCACTCAGCTTACGCACAGGGATTGACCAAGTTCCGTGTGAAAGCCAGAGAGGGCGCTGTAGGCCCGGCCGGCTCCACGGGTCTGTGTCGCAGACTCTGGCTGCTCTGGCGACCCCTTGAAACTGCGAGGCATTCTTAGGTCCCGGGCCCTTCTGCGCACGTGGGTCCCCACCCTGCCCACTCCCAGGGCATCCTGAGGGCAGGAGTAGCCCGCGGGACAAAGGTGGGCACTTTCAAGGGTTTCGGTCCTTCTGCCAAATTCCTCCCAGAGAAAGCACAGCTGTGCAGACCCTCCCCTGCAGCCGCGGAAACTCTGTCCGAGCACGTGCAGCACCGAGGGTCCTCTCTGCTGCCAGGTGTCTAATTCCCGAGGCAGAAGCCAGGTCGCATCCTGTGTCCCCCTAGGCGGCTGTGACTCTATGGGCGCACTCTGCCGTGAAGGGAAGGTGCGTCGGTCCCGACCACGCGCACGGTGCATACCCAGGCTGCCCGCCCTCCGCCACGGCGCTCACGGGGTTCCCAGCTTCCCTTAGCTTGTCTCTGTTTGTTCCAGTGTTCTTGAATTGTCAAAGGTTTTAGTGTCTGTCATAAATCCAGATATTTTCGTCCTCATGTTTCTTTTTGACTTTAGGGTTCAGGCAGTGGTTAGAAGCTCAGCAGCTCCCGGGATGGGTTCAGGAGCACCAAGGGCGGCCTGAGCGCCCCCCGAAGCTCCCAGAGAACCCAGATTCTCACCCGTTTGCAGAGCAAGGGTCCACAGTAAAAACCAAGCCAAAGCACAGGAAACATGTGTCTGTTTGTCGTGGCTGCATTTTGTGCATTGACCCCTCTGCCATGGCACACTCACCCACGCTCACACACGTGTGTATGCGCTCACACACATCCGCACACTCACACACGTGTACACACATGCACAGACAGACACACACTCACATGTGCACACACAAACACACATGCACAGACACACACACAGACACACACTCACACGTGCACACACAAACACACATGCACAGACACACACACACAGACACGCACTCACACGCTCTGGGCTCCACACTGGGAGGCCTGGGGGTGTCAGAGGGTGCAGGCCCAGCACGCCCACCCCCACTAATTCTGACCCCCCAGGTGCGAGGAGAGAGGACGCAGAGCTGGGGCTTGGGGCCCCCAGGACCTGGTCTCCGGGCAGTGAGCCCACTTGTGCACGTGAGTGAGCGTGCAGGGTCCTTCTGGCCTCTGGCTGGTGAGGAGCAACCCGATAAAGATCTCAAAGGCCCATCTTTGCCGAGCCCCCTTCTACATGGGGTTTGATGACTTCTCAGGAAATCCATTTTCAGCCACACGAGAGATGGGCGAGGAAGTAAACGAGATGCGGATGGCCCCTTGATCCGAATGAACCGCCGTCCCTGGGCTTCGTTCCACCGCTGCACGTAGCCCGCCTCACGGGGCGGAAACGCGCCCTCAGCCCCCTGTCCACCTTGTGTTCCCGGCCCTGGAGATGGGGCAGTTTTATTTACGGGTCTGCCAGCTGCCTTCTCACTCCCGACGGTTCCTGAAGACGCCCTACTCACTGCGCTCCAATCCGGAGTCCTGGCCAGCAGGGGACCCGTGCCCCGGTGACGGCCCGCACACCCCGGTCACCCCGCGGGGAAAGCTCTCGGCCCTCGGGGGGAGGCAGCCCTTCGGGGAGGGACGCGCCCAGAGGAACAGGCTCTGTGCAGCCAGGATCCTGAGCACCAGCCCCGCCCCCCGCCCCGAAGTCCAAGCTCCCTGGGACCCCATCGCAGCCCCTTCTCCAGGCTGGGCCGTCTGCCATCTGCCCTCTGCTGGGTTCCCAGAGGGAGATTGGAGCCTGCGTTTCACCCCTGATTTCTCCGGCCACACGGTGGCGCTCGGGCACAGTGGCCCCAAAATTTCACGAAGGTGAGTTCTGGGGGAGATTCCTTTTTTAGAGTTGATTTCAAGTTGAAATCATTTAGGGCCCCTTAAGCCCCACAACTGAGGGAAAAATTAAACGTTGAGGCGTGAGAGCCAGTAATAATCGTGGAAGCGCTGTTTCAAATCTTGAACTTCCTTCCCAACACCCCGTTGTGAAACCACCCGAGGATGGCCGGAAGGCACGTACTAAATGACACAGAAAGACACACAGACTCATCCCTGAGAGAAAACTGCAAGTCACTCAATAGATCGAACAGCTTGATCCCATTTAAAGATTGTATTTAAAACTCTTCTTTAAAATCAGTAAAATCGGTACCTGGTAGTGTTTTCCGCGTGAGACAGTATGGACGGGTCTGTTAGTACGCAGATATGTATTCTCCCACAGCTTTTTTACAATGAGTCATTTAACGCAAACGCTGCTATCTGAGTCACAGCACCCGTGGCCGGGAGGACCTCCTTCGGGGAGCCACCCCTTGCCAGGGGCCCGTTTGGGGAGGCACTGGGCACCTCAGGGGTTCCCGTGACAGGGGCTTCACTGGAGGGAGTGTGTTTCCTCCCCAGTCTGGGGCGGTTTTCATGGGCTGCTCCGGACCCCAAGCCCCCAGATCCCCCAGGAGCAACTCGGTGTTGACAAGCCCATTTGCAAACTCCGTGCAAGTTGGCTTCGCCCCCAACAGCCTGGACAAGTGCCGTGTCCGTCAGCCGCTGAGTCAGAACCCGAGTCCGTGTGACTCCGCTGACTCAGGACTGCATGGCCTCTGGGAAGGAGCCCCGGGCCAAGCGCCGTGAGTGCCTGAGTTGGGAAGGTGGCACCATGGTGGCGAGCAAGTGTGGGCCCCTGGTCCCCTGCAGCAGCTTCGGCTTCATGGGACAAGACTCGGGACACGTGGTGTCTCCTTCCCTGACCTTTCTGCCTCAGGGCACCTGCCCTCCCGCGCTCCTTGCAGGAGTCAGGTTCCAGGCCCCAAAGGCCACTGGGGGCACAAGGAGGGGCTTGGAGAACCCACCCACCCAGGAACTCGGAAACTAACCTGAGGATACCGGGGTCAGCGAGGGTGAGGGGGCTGGTCCTCCGCCACCAGGGGCAGGGGCCTCAGTGTGAGAACCCGTACCACCCTCAGCACCTCCTCTGTGGGGCCCTCGGGCCGCCTGCAGGCTCGCTTCCCCAGGGTCGGCCAGAGCCGGCCTCCAGAACTCTCCCGGGGCTCACCTGAAAGCCTCTTCCTCAAGTCCCACACAGCCCTTGTGATGGGTTGCATCGGGTCCTCCCCAGAATGCAGAAGTCCTAACTCCCAGTACCCACGACGGGGACTTTATTTAGAAACAAGGACCTTACAGAGAAACAGGTGAGATGAGGTCGTGCAGGTGGGTTCTTCCAGAAGGGGCGTCAGGTGCAGATAGAGAAGACACAGAGGGAGAGACATGAAGAGCATGAGGAGGAGCCCGCCATCTACACACCAAAGAGACCGGCCCGGAACCAGCCATCCCCACATCTAGGCCTCAGACTTCCCACCTCCAGGACGGGGGTCAGGAGATGCCTGGCGCTGGAGGGGCGTGGTCTGCAGTGCTTTGTTCCGGCAACACGGGCACACTAACGAAGCACCCAGTGCTCACAGCCTGCCGCCCGGCCAGGGCCGAACTCCCTGACAGCGACAAAGCCATGCCCGACCAGGGCCCCATCCGTGCACCCGAGTGCTGACCCACGTGAGGAAGGGGCAACAGCAGGAGGTCACAACAGCTTCCTCCCTCCCTCCTTCTCTACCTTCCTCCCTTCCTTCTTTCCCTACTCATGCCCCTCAGGCTGCCCTCCATCCACCACGACAGCCTATGCCCAGGGCGGATGCACCTCCAGCCACACAACAGCCTCCTGGCCTGTAGTGCCTTTGTGAGGCCTGCCACCTGCTGCCTGTGCACCTGCTGCCTGCCCGCCTGCTGCCTGCCCGCCTGCTGCCTGGCCCACCTGCTGCCTGCCCGCCTGCTGCCTGCCCACCTGCTGCCTGCCCGCCTGCTGCCTGTGCACCTGCTGTCTGCCCACCTGCTGCCTGGCACCTGCTGTCTGCCCACCTGCTGCCTGTCCACCTGCTGTCTGCCCGCCTGCTGCCTGCCCGCCTGGTGATGGGCCCACCTGGTGCTGGACACAGGGGCCTTCAGGGGTCCGCTCCCAGCACAGGGCTAGTCCCACCTGCCTCGTGTCTTCCGGGCTCACTTCACTTTGCTGAGCCTGTTCGGCAAGCAGCGGTCGGGCCACACCCCTCCCAGGCCTGCACCAGGGGCATGACAATGGTCGTCAGTCTCCCCAACCTTGTTGGGGGACCAGCTGGCCATGGGAATCCAGCATGGGGCCAAGTCTGCTGAGGAGGGCTAGTGCCGAGGGCCTGTGACCCGGCCTGAGGAAAACACCGTGGGCGTCTTGCTCACAGCTGACTCCGCCCCTCATGCGGTGGCCGCGGCTCTAAGGGCCATCGAGGAGCCAGGGGCAGGTTCAGAGCAAGGAACAAGGATCGCCCGTGTCCACACCAACCTACGAGGCCTACATCAGGCCTGAGGCCCGTGTGCCCTCTGCCCAGACGGGCACCCCTCCCAGCTCTGCGCTCACATGATGGGACGGGGTTACATCCGCCCCAGCCAAACCGTTCAGACAGTGAGCACTCAGAGCCTGCCTCACTCGCTGCTGCTTGAGCCTGGAGCACACTGCAGCCCCGGTGATAACTCAACAGAGCCTGTGTTCTGCAGGCACTGCAGGCACTGCAGGCACCAGAGACCGGCAGGGCACGAGACAACAGCCTCACCTCCGTCAGACCTCCCTGTGGAAGGCTGAGCCCCCACGACAGACGACAGAGGCGGCTGACGGAAATGAGGTCCCGTGCTCAGGGGGTCCGGGACACAGGTGGCCGCGGCTGGGACCCAGCCTCACCTCCCACAGCCTGCAGGACGGCTCCCCTGCAACGGAATTCACGCAGAGCTTGCTCAGAAATGGCCTTCTGACCTCAGACGCATGCAGGCCCCAAACAGCCAGAACGGCTCAGGAGGGACCCCTCGAATGTCACTGAAAGACCCACCCTGGCACCCAGAGGCAGACCCAGCAGGGGGTGAAGGCACGGGCCGCTGCAGGGCTCTGGGCCACAGCACACACTGCAGACCCAGCCCCCAGGGGGTCTCCCTCCTGCCTCCTCCCCCACCCTACTCCAGGTACCGTCCCCAGGCGCCATCCATCCTGTGGGGCTGGGGCCCTGGGCTTTGGTTGGGTCTCATGGACTTTGAGACAACGACCGAACGGCTCTGGGTCTTGTGCTCACTGATACCGGCGGCTGGGGTCAGTCGTCCTGCTCCGCCAGTGGCCCCGTGTCTCAGATTCGCTGCCAGCAGGAGCTGCTTCACAAAGGATGTGGACAGCACACCTGCCTGCTTGCAGGTGAGACACCTCCCAGGATCCAGGTGTGGCCAAGTCCCCAGGGGGCAGCACCCCATCACCTCCCTGTTGAGTGACGGATGCATGCAGCATGTCGGGGCTCCCATCCCTGGAGCTGGCTGTGTCTCCAGTGCTGGGGGCAGCATACAGTCACAGGGCTGCTGCAGGCCGCCCACCCTTCCCCCTCACCCTCTGGGGAGGTGGGCAGCAGCCTCAGGGGAGCCGGAAACCTGCAGGCAGTGGTGGGGTGTTGCTGGGCGCTCGGGATTCAGGTGGGGCGTGCTCAGAGACCTACAGGGGGCCAGGGTTCTGGGAGGCAGAGCGGGCCACAGTCACGCAGGGTTTCCAAGGGCCGGCACCCCCTCCCTCACACTCCCTCTGCCCTGTGCTCATTGCTAAGATCCTCCCAGCAGGATGAGCGTGCACCCCTCCCGCAGACACTGATGGGCCGCTGAGCCAGCTGCAAGTCACTGCGGGCCTGAGACGATCACAGCAGGCTGGGGGCCAGCCTGGGGACAGGTGCTCCCCCTCCCTCAAGTGGGCTTGAGATGGAAGGAGGTTTGGGGCTGGGGAGGCAGGCCGGAGTCAGCTCAAGATGTCAGGTGTGGGTGGTTGTCTGCAGGCCTGGGGCCGAGTGCCAGAGAACCACGTCAGTCCTCCTTATCAGCACGGGCCGGATCTGGCCTTGATGTGAACTTCCCGGCAGCTGTCTTGTCCCCTCCTCTCTAGCTTCCCCACATGGTTTCCCTAAGTCAGGAATCTCCCCAAGCAGAAAGCAGAACTGTTTGCTAACAGAGTGAGGAACCATGAGAAGAACATGAGAAATTCCATGGAAGGTGCCCATATTTAACAACGTCTGAGTAACCCAAACAATTCAGCAGAAGTCAAAGTGAAAGACAAGCACGAGGCTGGGAAATGATAATTATAGAATGTCAGTAATATCCAGTCTTTAAAACGCCCGCAGATCAACTAGAAACAGACAACAACTCCACAGCAGGTACGAGTCAGTCACTCAGAGGGAGGAAAGGCCAACGAGCGCAGGGACCCTGTGCAACTGCACGAGCCACCGGGAAATGCACACGAGAGACCAAGGCGCCAGCGCCACGGCCATCAGAGCACACGCTGCGGTGCGCCACAGGACCCAGGGAAAGATGCCATCCTGGCCACCGGTGTCAGCCACTTCCGGGAGGTAAGGTGAGCCGTCTGCAGAGCGTCCTGGGTCAGGATCGGGGCCACAGCTCCAGACAACACTCCCATCTGGGCACCAAAGCCCCTCCGGTACCCCACCAGATCCCCAGGACTGGGCAGGACAAGGTTCGCCCCCAGAGCCAAACCGACATGGGAAAGACCAGGAACCTTTCTCTGAAAAGAGAGTAGCCCAGGGCAGGCAATGGCTGCATACAAGCATCCTGGGAGCGTAGAGGGAACAGACGCACTAGCACACAGAAGATGTATGGGTACAGGTGCATATACGGACGCAGATGCAGGAACAGGTACGGATACAGGTATAGGTACAGGTGCAGGAACAGATACAGGTACAGGTACAGGCGCAGGCGAAGGTACAGGTGCAGGTACAGGTGCAGGTACAGGCACAGGTATAGGTACAGGCATAGGGGAAGGTACAAGTGCAGGTATGGGTGCAGGTACAGGCAAAGGAACAGGCACAGGTCCAGGAACAGGTGCAGGTACAGGTACAGGCACAGGCACAGGTGCAGGTATGGGTGCAGGTATAGGCACAGGTGCAGGTATAGGTACAGGTGCAGGCACAGGTGCAGGTACAGGCACAGGTATAGGTACAGGTGCAGGTACAGGCACAGGTGCAGGTGCAGGCACAGGTGCAGGTACAGGCACAGGTGCAGGAAGAGGTGCAGGTGCAGGCACGGGTATAGGTACAGGTGCAGGTGCAGGTGCAGGCACAAGTGCAGGTACAGGCACAGGTGCAGGCACAGGTGCAGGCACAGGTTCAGGTACAGGCACGGGTGCAGGTACAGACACGGGTGCAGGCGCAGGTGTAGGCGCAGGTGCGGGTGCAGGTGCGGGTACAGGTGAAGATACAGATACAGGTGCAGGTACAGGTGAAGATACAGGTATAGGCACTCTGCCTCTAAGAAGGTGGTAGAAGGGGAGCAGGTGTCTAAAGCCACAGCCTGAGGCAGGTGACACCACCACTACGTGCTCATGTTCATCTGTGTGCTGGCTACGTCCCGAGTTTGGGGCACAGGTACAGCCTCGTGTGGAAACTTCCAAAGCTGCTCTTCTTCCTTACATCAGCTCCTGCGCAGTCTCTGGCTGAATGGACAGCACAGGGTCACTGCTCCACGACAACAGGCTAGCAGACCTTCCCCAGGTCCACCTGCTGGCTGGACCCAGACAGGCCAACCAGGGAAAGCAGGCAAGGAAAGGGGCCCCCGAAAGAACACTTTGGGGCCCCAGAGAGAGAATGACACCTCCCGCCCTCTCCTCCCACAAGTGAGGAGACGCCACCAGCCTTCAGGGTGTTGGAACATTCCGCATGCTCTTACCAGGTGATTTGTCACTTCCTTTCCGGTAATAATCCTGTTGAGAGCCGTGGTGGGCACCAATATCACCTGAGGGACAGGTGAGGAACTAAGTGACCTCCCAGAACCAGGACCTGAAGCAGGTGCGTCCAAACCCCTCGTGGGCTTCCTGTCTTCCCAGAAGCAGACTGACATGTTTTCTGATGTGCACACACAGAGCACGGTAAAGAGCGAGTGTATTCATCAGAATCCACAGCGTAGCAGAGGCAACAGCATGTACACCCATAGAAAAACAGTTCTTGCAAGGAGTCGGCTCACACAGCTGTGGAGGCTGGCAAGTCCCACCACCGGCTGGCGGCATGCTGGAGAGCCAGGAGAGCCGAGGAGGGGGCTCCGGTCTGAAAGCCAGCTGACTCCAGACCCAGGAACACCTGACACATCAGTTCAAGTCCGAAGGCCAGAAAGGACCAGAGTTCCCGGTCAAGGCCCTCAGGCAGGAGGAGCCCCAGCTCTCGGCTTTTCTGTTCTAGCCAAGCCTTCGACTGATTGGATGAGGCCCACCCACATTGGGAAGGCCAATCTGTTTTATTCAGTCCACCAATTCAAATGCTAACCTCATCCAAAAACACCCTCATGGACACACCCAGAAAAGTAACATTTGGCCAAGTCCTTCCTTCCTTCTTTCCTTCCTTCCTTCCTTCCTTCCTTCCTTCCTTCCTTCCTTCCTTCCTCTCTCCCTCCCTTCCTCCCTCCTTCCTTTTTTTTGTATAGGTTTCACAATGGCTTTACCAAAGGAAAAAGCTTCTCTCCACTACTGACGTAGAAGCTGTCTTCCTAACTGAAGTCATTTCTGATCCTGGGGGAGACTCCTAGTAAGAGATGAGAGTCCACGTCCCTACCCATGCCGAGTAAATTTTCAGATCCCCAGGGAAGCGTGAATCTGAGCAGAAAGCACGTGGCTTCTCGTCATGATCTGAAGGCTCAGTCACCACCCGAGGCTGCCGGACGGTCAGGAGGCACGTCCAGGATGCTCGCAGCCGCTGAACCAAGACCAGGAGCCCCGTCAAGGCACCAGGCGCAAAGAGAGTGGGGTCTCACTCAGCGACACCCTCTTCACTTGGTTGAATCAGCTGGTTGTTAAGACATTTCCGGGAAATCTCTTCTTTACGTTCTCATTTCCTTCATTACTGACTGCCTTGGTCATGGTTATCCTGTCACACGAGAACAGTTATTATTCAGGTGCCATTCATTCAATAAATAAGGAAAGTAAAATCAGGAGGACAATTAAACCTAATAATATTTGTAATTAGCATTTTTAAAAGATTTTATTTATTTATTTGAGAAAGAGAATGCACAGGAGCACAAGGGGCAGACGGAGCGGGAGAAGCAGACTCCCCGCTGAGCAGGGGGCCCCACACGGGGCTCGATCCCAGGACCCCGGGATCATGACCTGAGCCGAAGGCAAACGCTTCACCAGCTGAGCCCCCCAGGCGCCCCTGGAATTAGCATTACTTGTCCTTGCACACGAGGCCGTTCAGCGGACGCTCAGTGACAGAGGGCAGGCCTGCAGAAATCAGGTTGTGGGCGGTCACGCAGACGGCCACACAGCCCGTTCCACTCACCTCTTGTGCGGCCTTGAAAGTCGGCTTTGGGCAGACGACACGGAGCTCGACCAGAGTTCAGTAGCTCAGTGTGAATAAACCTGTGGACGGCAGAGGCCTCTCGCCCTCACTGACCCTCCTGGCCCAAACCTTTGTCCCAAAAGATCCTAAACAGGAGTGTGGCATGATGCCCGCTGGTCACAAAATCGATGCAACCAACACCCAGAGGATCCAAAACCCATAAAAATCCACACGTACAAATAGGAGCAGGGCTGTTGGGTGGACCGAGAAACCCAGGGTCCGCCTCCTGCTGCCTGGGGTCGCTGGAGGGCTTTCAGGAGCGGAAGACCCCGGCTCGGGCCCACCCCAGGCGCTGGCAGCCCGTGCACCCCTGGAACTTTCTGGAAGCTGGAGACAGGCGGGGATTGAGGCTCAGACAATAAAACTGCATGGAGGGAAATTTGTCGGCTCTCCCTCGATGTGGAAGTTCACACCCAGCCATCTTCATGACTTCCAGGACCTTCTCAGCTGGGGTAAAGCAGCCCCCCAAGCATTTCCCGGGGGTCCAGGTGGGGCAAAGATGGGGCAGCCAGGAATGCGGGCAGACCGGGGGCTGGCGGGCTTTGCCCCCACGGGAATGGGAAGAGCCCGGACAACTGGCCACAGACTGAGGCCTTGGCAGTCCCTTCTGGCGGGGTTCCAGGAGCCACCCCAGGGAAGCCATCCCTGGGGTCCCTGGAAAGCAGGTGGAATTAGAAGCTGGCCATTCTCTGTCCTCAGCCAGGTGGTCGCAAGTTTCTCTGTGCCCCCCCCAGAACAAGGGCGAGGAGCGAAACCTTGTAACGTTCAGAGTTCTGTGTGAAAGTCTGTTTGTCTGCACATTCTGGTTTCTTGGGTCTTTTAGTGTTTCAGTCAAAACACAGGAAGGAAAAATGCTTATTACCTTGAACCGGCTGAGAGGGCTGTGCGCCGTGTCTGTTGACTGACGAGTCTGCCCGAGGACCCAAAGGCCTTCATCCTGCCGACAAGCCTCTGCCCAGGGGCTGGGGTCCTGCCCCGTCTCGCTCCCGCTCCCGGAAGACCTGGGAACCAGGCCTCTCCGGCTGGAGGAGCGCCTTCCGCTGGGCGGGGCAGCGGAGCCCAAGTGGAGGTGACTACGGGCATTGTGCCGGCGGTGAGGGCCCAGCGGGGGCAGCAGCGGCGTCCTCCCGCAGCAGCCCAGCATGGGGGGGGCCAGCCCAGCACGGGGGGGGGGCGGGCAGCCAGTAGACACAAGCGTGCCCTTTGCTCCTCTGCGGCCTCCCACTCCTCTGTTCTGTCAACGCCCTCTCCCTGCCAGCCGCCCCCCCGGGGGTCACGGACCCTCACAAAGTGAGTGTGGACTCCAGCGTGGAAGCCGGGTTTGGGGTCCAAGCCTTCGTGAGCAGACCTGACGGGGGGCGGAGACAGGGGCTGGGGGTCAGGATGAGCTGGAGACCTTGAGCTTCCTGAGGGCTTGGAACCCGGGGAGAAGCTGGGGGCCCATGGAGCGTGAGAACCTTGGGGACCCTGCAACAGCCCGATGGGTGGGTGCCATCATCCCAACTTCACGGACAGACAGAAGTGTCAGCTGCGAGCCCCTGCCAGAGACCAAGAGGGAGTGACGGCAGGTGGGCAGGGACTCACGCCCCCCACTGCGGCCCTCCCTCATCCGTGAACACACCGCGTGGATGGAGTGAAAGTGTCCGGCTCCGCCTCCTACTCGCCTGGGGTCTGCCCAGCGGGTGTGACTTCCCAGCCTCCCTGGCGTAAATCCTCACGTGTGTGTCTGGACCTCACGGGAGTGTGCTTGTTTGCAAGGCTGGATGGAGTGATCTCCCCGAAATTACTGACAAGAAAGCCGTCCGCCCAGAAACTGGGCCATGACTCAGGCCTCCCTGCCGCACGCGGTGCCCGTCCTGACAGGTTGGACATCAGCATCTGGTAACACAGCCAGTTAGTGTAACTACAGCAACGGTCACACCCAGGCCAGATTTCTGCCGACGCCACGTAGAGAAAGATCGGTCACAAGGAAGCAAGGGAGGGGAAACGTGCCGGGGAGAGATTCACGGACCTCGGCTCTGAAGAACCGTACAGTCCTGAACGTTGTCACGTGGGAAACGTGCTAACAGCATTCTTGCTCCTGAATAAACCAGACCCGAAATGACACATCCAGGCAAGGTCCGAGGTCAGCCTGGAGACTAGGGCTCCCGAGGGGAGAGTGACTGTTAGGAAAGTCACGTTTCAACAGGTTCTGGATTCCGGCAGCCAGTTCTTGGCCACTCACCAAGGGCGCATTGTGGCCCTAAGACACAGCCTCACCAGCGCCCCCACCCTCGTGCCCTGTCGGGAACTGTCGCCTTTGGTGCCCACGTCCCTGCTAACAGTGGCCGCGGAGTGGCTGGGGTCTACATGGCAGGTGCCACCACGTGTCCATAGAGCTGGCGTCACTGACCAGGCTGAGAAATGATGTCGTCAGTAATTTCTAGAACAAATTGTGGGGCCCGGTGACTTGCAGCTTGAAGTTGCATATCAGAATACATCTGGGATGCTAGGACCCCAGGGAGGGTGTCCCCGGGCAAGGAGGTCCTGCCGCACAGACGCAGGGCTCATCTCCGCAGGGAAGGTCCTGACAGCAAGAAGCGAGCAGCCAGGAGGGCCACGGGGGAGATCAAACTGCAGAACAGCACAGCTGGCCGGCCAGCACCCACGAGGCCAGGGCGATGGGGCTGACGCAGGGAGGACGGGCAGGGGTACAGGAGAGGAAGGCGGGGAGCAGCGGGAGGCTGGCTTTGGAGAGACGCCGGGCAGGGTGGAGGCCCCCCATCTGCTGGAGAGCCAACGCTCCCCCGTGACGACCCGCCACACACCCACGGCCCTGTGGCTCCGGCGGGCCAGCCCGTGGCACCGCCCAAACCCGGAGCCTGTCAGGAAAAGTCATGAGAGAACTGGAAACAGAAAAAGCAGCCTGCTGCGGCCCTGTCCAGCTTATCCGTATGGGTTATTTGCCCTTTCTTTGTATTTGAACTGTTTTAGGGCTCTTCAGTTACAGGAAACCGATAGCAATGCAAATATTCTTATCTGTAGCGGAGCGGAAGAATTTTGTCCGGTGAGGATGACGGTGACATTCACCCTCTCGATGTTGCCCACTGCTGCCTTGTTCAGTAAATTCACTTCAGGATTCCTGTGTGTCCCCTCTGAACCAGTTTTTAATACAGTATTGGTTCTCTCGGTCATCAGTGAGTTTCACAAATTCTTTGACACTTTACACTTTTTATAAAATGTATCTTTTTTTTTCTTTCAATGACTTTTTTTAATTTTTTTTATTATATTATGTTAGTCAATGTATCTTTTAATGCACTCCTTCCTGCACACAATTCTGGACAATTAGAAATAAGACAGGACAGTGGCTGCTGGGGCCACAGCAGCACGCGTGTCCCTGATAGAGGCCCGCTCGAAGGACGTGGCTTAGGGCGAGAGCCGCCCACCTTCCCAGGGACCCCTGTGCGGACCCAGCAGCCCTCCCAGGGGAAGGATCTGGGGGTTCTCTTTCCTGGGAGAGAAGTCGCTCCCAAGAGCAGACAGCACAGAGCATCCTTTCCAAATTCCCTGCCGACTAAGCCCCCTCCTCGACTCCCGGGGCAGCAGGTCAAGATGACAGAGGCAGGAGCACACACCAAGGGCCCTCCATCCACCAGGAAGCAGCACCTGGAGCAGGAAGAAACTCCTGCAGACACGAGACACTCACTCCCCGTAGCATTCCAGGGTGAGAGGAGGGTAAGCAGCCTAACGCAGGTGGCGACTTTCAGTATTGTCAAGCTGAGAATGGGGGCCACTGGCGTGCAGTGGGTGCGACCAGAGTCGGCTAAACGCCACCCAAAATGCCAGCATGGTCCCTCGTGTACAGCGATGAGCTGGTCACATTTGGAGACCTCGTCTGAGCGCCCAGCGAGTCTCCCTGAAACCCAGAGCCTTTCCCCGTGACCCGAGCATGTCTCTCTCTTTGGATCATTTTCTCATGACAGGTGAGCGTCAGAGCAAAGCCCAAAGGATGGTGGTGAAATCTGAGTGGGTTTGGTTTCAGACGACCTAGGCGGGGCCTGAGAGCCACAGCCGCTGCAGGAGCACAGAGCCGGCTTCCCTGCGAGAAGGAGACAGTGAGGGTGACACCGGGGAAGACACGCCCAGCCCGGGACGCCCACGTGCCTCACACACTGTAGATCCCACACCGGTGCTACTGTGAGCACTCTGTTTCCGTGATAAAAGCACAGACTGTGCTGTTGGTAAAGTCGTCAGGAACCCAGCCGAGCATCGCTGTAAGTCCCCTTGTCTAGTGCGCCCCGAGAGCCACGATGCCCCGTGTCCCGGGGAAAAAGGAACCTCTCTGGGCTCACCTTGGGCTCCTTGAATGCCCACCAGACAGAAGAGGGTCCACGCTCCATGTCCACGTGGGCCCACCACACACCCACCTGCGAGGAGCAGAGGAGCCCTGTCTCCCCACTGCGAGCCCCTGGCCACGTGCAAGGGGCACAGCTCCCACGAGGCCTCAAGCCTGGGTGTCTCCTGTCGCCGTGATCGGACCTAACGCAAGAAAACCAGGTGACACAGCTCAGGCCCCGCGGGGCACAGGGCTCCACGCGAGGTCCCCTCGTGGAAGAGCCTCCATGTGGACGAAGCAGGAGCCACGGGCAGAAAACAGCAGAGGCACTCAGTTCCCAAGGCACACAGAGCTTGTTGGGCTGAGGTCACAAACACCGCAGACCTATAGACAACACGCCTGGTTTCTCACAGGTCTGGGGGCTGGGCGTCAAGATCAGGGCACCCGCACACGGGGTGAGGCTCTCGCTGTGGACCCTCGTGGCAGAGGGGCCGATGGGCGCTGTGGGGGCTCCCCTGCGAGGACTCCAATCACCCATCCCACTCACGAGGGCTCCCCCTCACCTCCCAAAGCCCCACGTCCTGAAAGCATCCCCGGTCTCAAACTCTGAGTTTCAGGGACACCCCCACATTCAGAGCACGGCCATCACTGGCAGCACAAACAAGGATGGATTCGTAGGCGCCCATGGCCTCCCCAACCCTCCCACGTCCCACCAGGAAGCTGGGGTCTGAGCAGCGCGGGGAGCGTGGGGACGTGTCTGCGCTGACGACGTGTGGAAAGTGCCAGAGAGCCAGGAGCCAGCACCTCCCTCATCATTCCCCAAACCTGGGAGTCCTCTCTGCAAACGCTGCTCCGGCGCTCGCCCCCGCTTTACGGAGCCCAGTGACTTGACGCCGTGCATCCTCTCTCTGTGACTCCCTCTGGCAGCGTCCGTTCATCAGTGTTTTCCCAGCTGTGTTGAAACTGTGCTGAACACACCCGCTGAGTCCACACATTTTGCTTCTTGTGATTTTTTGTTCTGGAATTTCTTCTGTCGTGGTTTCGTTTCTCTGCTGCGGGTCTTCATCTCGCCTTTTTTGTCTTCTGTATCCTTGAGCAATGTCACAAACGTCACCTCGAGATCTGTGCCCGGGAACCCCTGTGTTCCAAGCACATGTGGACGTTTGGTTGCTGTTCTCGCTCTCTATTCACATTTGCCCGTCTCCACGTGAGCCCGGTTATGTCTGACTTTAACCCAACATTGTATCTGCAAGGTTTTAGGAAGAAAATTCGAGTCCAGGACAATGTAGGTCCTTTCAGAGGCAGGCGGCCTGCCGAGGGGTCTGCTGTCTGACTTCTGTCTACTTATTCTGTTCTCTAAGACACGTTGCAGGTGTGAATTTTCGGGGGTGGGGGATGCAGGTGTCTCTTGTGACAGTTTAATATCACACGATTGCCTAGAGTCTGTAAACATCAGATCAATAGTGATGTCTCTATAATACAGAGCTTTGGGGTGAGAAGTGTGTCTGGAATCGTCCGTCAGCAGAGCCGTGATACCTGCTGTCTGGGTCACATGTGTTGGGGGCCACATCCCGTGGACAGAGTAGCCTGGGAGAACGTGGGCATCCACACACCACTGCCCCGCGTGGGGTCAAGAAAGGCTGTGTTTCTCCCCTTTGCAAAGATCTGGGGACAGAACAGGGGGATGCGGGGTCTTGCCCTGAGAAAGACCTACCCTGTAGCCAGCATGACCCCTCCAGGCAAGGAAGAGCATCCTTCCTGTCCCCCAAATGAGGCCACTTGGGTTTCAGAGTATTTGACACAGCGAGTGACTCCCTCTTGGTTTCAGGCTGATTAAAAGCCACTCAACTCTGGTTCCAGAATTTTGCCTTCTAAGGCTTCTTGGAGACTGGCCTTCACCTCAACTTGACCACCCTGGACGCTGCTGAGCACCAGCACGGCGGTCCCAACGACAGAGGAGGCAATGCTTTTCTCCCCCTGAGACAGGGGGCTGGCTCTGAGCTAGCAGGACCCACCATCCCGCTGCACCGGACGGGGAGCGGTCCCGGAACGCAGGACTTCATGCGAAAACCAGGACAGCCCTAGGAAGACAGGACAGCCTGTCTCTCGGAGGGACATTTGGGGCCTGTAGGGTCACCACCAGGGCCCCGGCTCAGGCCTCACCTTCCAGGGATGACAGGGGCTGCGGCCCTCACATCCTGTCCACGCTGCTTTCTGTCACCTGCCGCCTGCTTCCTGCCTGGTGACTCACAACAGGGACCATCAGAACAGAATGCTCTCTCTCCTTGAAAACTAACCCATTCTACAGGAAAGCATCACGCCACTCTGGATGAGGTCTGCTGACCGGAGTCGCAAACAGCCACTGTTTGGTTCCAAATTACTGTGAATACTTGTTACTTAGAAAAATCGGACATTCGTGAAGAGCCAGAGAGTGTTGGGGACCAGAGGAGTAGGGTCGGAGCATCAGGGGACAGAGGGCATCCTTGTCTGGCAGAGAGAATGCTGGGCTTTGAATCCACATTAAAACGCCTTGTAAGTTTCCAATGCCCTGAAGAGTCGTAGGCAAAACGCGTGAATGGCCTTGAGCTAGCCACTTAGTCTGATTGCATCTATGTCTTAAGCTGACCACGGCTGATGCTTGGGGCGAACGAGTGGGAGGGCAGGTGAAAATGTCAGGCCGTGGCACCAACGCCTCCCGCCGCAGACACAACTGCTCTCGGCCCTGAAAGTGAGTCTGCTGGAGAATCACACAGCGCC
The DNA here is from genome assembly GCF_017311325.1 of Ursus maritimus. Classification (NCBI taxonomy): domain Eukaryota; kingdom Metazoa; phylum Chordata; class Mammalia; order Carnivora; family Ursidae; genus Ursus; species Ursus maritimus. The sequence goes on from NW_024423897.1 coordinate 62,489,103, forward strand.
CTCTGCAAAGATGAGGCTTCGGAACCTTCCGGCCTCATTATTGTCCACTTGCTCCCTGGATCGGTACGTCGGTGGCCCCGCACACATGGGGCTCGGCTGATGGTGACGGGAAGTTCTACCGGCTGGGACATCACCTTGAAGAAGCCCCCGGGTCCAACGGTCTCCATCTGAAATAGACCGTGATTTGTAAAACTCGCCCGTTCCAGAAGCCCCGAATGTTAGCGTGCTCTGACTCGTCATTCCTTCTGCCGCTTTACTGTAGAAACGATCACAAGTGCCACCGGGTTCGCACAGGAAGACGCTCATGGCCAAATTTTGTAACCAGGAAACTCTCGAGCACTCGCCGAGCCCCTCAGTGAGATCGTAGCCAAGCATCACGTCGCACGCCCGGCGCTCGCTAAACCACAGGCACCTCAAATGCTGCAGGAACAGCTCGGTACAAGTCTTCCTTTTGTTTTGTGTACGTGATAGTTACTGAATGAGTCCCAGTAATCAGGGAAACGATCTTTAGGTAATTCAGAACATAATTTTGTTGCTATTACAGTCTCACTAAAACGCCATGTTTCTTCTCCTCCCTTGGAGACAACTGTGTCTTCCACGGGCGGATCCGTGCGGAGGACCCCGTCACGAAGCGTCCCTGGGCTGCTAGGAACTAAGGAAGCCCCGGGCCCCGGTGCCCTGTTCTCCTCACGCCCGCCCCCTCCGTGCGGCGCCCGCAGCCAGCCTCGCAGGGGAACGGCCGTGTCCTCGGCCCTGAGTTCTCACAGTGCCCCGCTCCTCACCCGCCATGGTCCGATGTCACACCCCGCCTGCCCACCGAGCACCTGCTGAGCCAACCCCCCACGGCCCCCAGCCCACGACTCTACACTGTTTCCTGTCCCACATCCTCCCAGCGGGGAATTTCAGGGTAAAAGTAGCAGGAGCCCCGTGGCGGCCCTGCTGGGGCATCGCTGCCGCCAGAGGCTGCCCGTCTGCTGCCCGTGGAACCCGCCTCCTCCCCAGCACAGTCCTGCTACACACGGCCCACAGAATGGCCACGGCTCAAGACGGGCAACACCGCATGTGCATGAGAACTCTCGCCGGTGGTGGGAGCGTCACGCGGTGCGTCCGCTTTGGGGGGGAGCTGCTTGCTTCTTTGTCCCTGACGGGGAGCCCATCCGTTCCCCCCTAGGTGCTCAGCCAAGAAGGAGGAAGGCTACAGCAGAATGTCCGTAGCAGCGTCGCCCGTGACAGCCAAACCCTGAACGCAGCCCAGGAGGGCAGCGGAAGGCGGACAGCAAGGAGAAGTATGGACAGCAGCCGCCTCACGCATCACACAGATGGCACGTTGAGACCGTGCTCCTGACTGTTAGTTAACTGCCCCAAAGTGGCTCAAAACAGCAATAAACATTAATTATCTCACAAGGTTTCTGTGGGTCAGGAATTCCGGTGACCTGCCTTGGGGGTGTTGGCTCGGTGTCCCTCGCAAGGCTGCAGGGCAGGTGCTGGTCAGGGCCGTGGTCGTCCAAAGGCCAGACAGGGCCAGCAGACCTGCTCCGGGAGAGCGCACCCGCGGGCTCTGGGGGCGGGGGCTTCGGTTCCCCACCGTGGAGACCCCCCCCCCGGGGGGCTGCCAAGCCATCCCCACACTGGCCACAGAGGTTGCCCTGCTCCGTGTGGGAGGGTCCCGCGGGCGTGAACGGCAGGAGGCAAGGACTAGGTGGCCCCGGGGAGGCTGACTACGTGCCATGTGCGTGTGCGTGTGAGCCCACCGGCCGGCAGGCTGACCCAGTGTGAGCCAGTACGACAGCAGGGTGTTGCTTGCTGCGGTGAGGCAGGGAGCCCGGGGGTGACCGCGCAGGCCCACGTGTGGCCAGGAAGCGAGCGGAGCACTGATGATCCATGCGCGTGACCGTCTGGACGTCAGCACGCTTCAGTACGACCTACAAGTGGAAAAGCACACGGCCTGCGAGATCCTGGACAAATGTGCGGACCAGCGACCGGGGGCACCGAGGAAGCCAGCCCGGGAGGAGTGCGGACGCCTGCACGGGCGTTTGGGGAGCCCTCGGCTGCTCCCATCCCCACCCCCTCTTCCAGCCCAGCTGGCATCCGGCCTCCACCACAGACACCCTGAGCCAGAACCACCCACGCCACAGAGATGCGTCTTCTCCCAGCCTGGAGGCCAGAGTTCTGACGTCGAGATCCCGATCCCCCCAGAGGGTCCGGGAGGGTCCTTGCTGCCTCTTCCAGCTCCTGGTGCCCCAGGCGTCCCTGGGCTGTGGCCACGTCCCTCTGGTCCCTGCCTCCGTCGTCACGTGGCCTCCCCCGTGGGTGCAGCTGATCTCCTCTGCCTCCCTCTCATGAGGGCTCTCGGGATGGATTTAGGGCCAACGGGGTAATCCAGGATAATCTCCTCTCTCAAGATCCCTAACTAATCACATCTGCTGAGTCTATTTAAAGAAAGGTCACCTTCACAGTTTCCAGGCATCAGGACGTGGACGTGGCAGCGGTTCACAGCCCACCACAGTGAGGGTGTGCAAGGTTTCATGACAGCTATGCCTGTCAGCTGCCAGCTGTGAGCCGCAGAAGGACGACTCAGCCCAGACTCAGAAGCCTGGAACCGTTGGAAGGACATCAGCCACCAGTTTCCGGGAAGGCTGGACAGTGAGGTTTAGCTGTGCACGAGGACAGGGAGGCCAGAAGCCAGCCAAGGACTGGATCCAGAAGCAGCTTGGACAGGGGTCCTGCCTTAGCCGCTGGATCCCCCAGTGACCTGGCCACCTTCCCTGAAATGGGTTCTGCTCTGCACCCAGATCTTGGTGTGTGTGGGGCCCAGGACCTGAGGCCTGGAAAGCCCCAAGCCACGCAGGACCCTTCGTGGCAGGAGCCCCTGGGTGGGGGCTTCCTGGACTTGGTGCACATGGGGTCCAGACCGCAGGTGACCTGGCAGGGCACAGGGAGGGGTACATCGTGAATGTAAGGAATAAAAGCCACAAAAATATGACAACTCCAGGACCCCTCACCTGTGGGACCCCAGCCATGCAGCAGGAAGGCAGCTAACGAGGGCATAGGGTCTCTAGGGAGCCGACGCGCCCGGCCACCACTGGGTCCTTCCCTGGCTGGCCAGGTGTTACCTTTATTGGATCTCCTGTCTGACCTCCACTGACCTCTGACCCACAGGAACCAAGCAGTGGGGTCCAGGAATCCCAGGCCACCAGGATGTGCAGAGCAAGCCTCTGCCGTCCTGGTTTCCACCTGGGGACACCTGTGCCATGAGCCCTCAGGGCTGGGCTACGCAATCACAAGAGGCAAATGACAAACGTCTGCTCCAAATGTCGAGGTCCCACCAGCAGGCTCCCCACAGAGGTGGGAGGTAATCCGTGGAGGGGAAGAGCTGATCTTCAGACAATATGTTCTCATCTGTGGTTCTTGTTTCACATATCCCTAGTGTTTGCTTTTCTTTTATTACGAAATTCATAAAGCTCGTGTCCCTGTCGATGTGTGTCTCTGGGCATTGCCCAAATGGCCACCTTGAGGCCTTGGAAGTAGAAACACACCTGTGTGTGACAAGTGTGAGCCAGGAAGACGAGACCCTGGCCAGCCCCAAGTCACAGAGGACAGGTGGCAGCCAGCAGCGTGGATAGCGTGGATGTCCGTCCTCTCTGAAGTGAGCAGCGGCTACACGGCACCTGTCACCTAGCCACATCCTCCCTCATTCATAAAACAGGAGTCACCTTCTGGTCCCTTTGGTTTCAGTTCATGAATTTTGTTTTTTCTGTGTATCAGTGAAACATGACAGAAAAACTAAGTTCTAAGACATGAGCACTTAAATAACTGGACAGCTATACAACGTTCATGAATGGAAATGCTCAATTTTTCATAGCTCAGATTGCAATCATTGGGTCTTCTCTTGGACGCAGGGGAGAATGGATCTGTGGCAAACCCCCAATTGTCCAGCAACGTGCGTCCCTCCTTGTCCCCTACAAAAGAATCCCAATGTTTAGTTGGACAAGTTCATGTCCTAGCCTCCTTGCATGTACTCGGCCACGGGGCTGGGTCCCGGGCAGGGGCTCGAGACAGAAAGGAAGAATGTGTGTCTCCAGGCGAGTGTCCTTAGGAAGGGGGATGCACCTTCTTCCTTTTTATTGGCTGGTTTCTGGAGGGACATGTGGGCTGCATCTTGAACACGGAGCCAACCGGCCAGTTGAGGATGACAAGGCCACAGAATGAAGGGGCAGGTCCCTGCCTGACCTGAGCTGCCCCAGCAGCCAAGTCAGGGCCATCCAGCAGGTGTTGTTTCTATAAGCTCTTGCTCCATCTAGTTTTCCACACTGCAGCTGAAGCGAGTACTCGCGGTTCCAGCTACAGGCTCTCCTCTCAGTGTTGCTGGGGGTGAACATTCTCTTGGGCACTTGGAATTAAATTTAAAATGTAGATAGTGGCTTCCTGGTACCCAGCACCCCCACTTTCCTACCCTCTGTTACGCTGGAATTATCCTCGTGGAACCATTACAGAAAAGAGCAGACATGGCCATGGCCCCATCCTTTCTCCCAAACAGAGCCAATCCCGTATTGAGACAGAGCTCAAGGGCCAGGAACTGCCCCGACCTCAGGACACTGGCCAGCACTGGCCTGCTCCTAACCCCATTGCCAGCAGTGCCCACGCCCTCCGGGTTTTGGCAGGAGGAGGCCAGATGCAGTGGCGAAAGCCTGGACCTAGGATCATGTCCAGGGGGAAAGCAGAGCCGGGGCCAAGGTCTGGCCGGAAACACGGGCCTGGCTGGGGGAAGCAGCTGGAGGCGGCCACCAGTGCCCAAACACCCTCCGTGGGCAGCTAACGCCCATGCTCACTGGGGCTAACCCAGAGTCTGGCCCCTTCTGTGCAAAGATCAGCCAGGTCTAAATGAAACATTCAATGCCACTGAATCCCCACAGGACCCGTCCTGGGACAGAGTCTCCTTCCGTCCCTTTCTCCCTCCATTTCTTCCATCCGTCACCTCCTGGGCCCCCACCCTGGCCAAAACTCTGCCTTCATGGATCTCCAGGCCTCGTGGCCAAGGCTGACATGTCCACAGAGGAGGCAACCCGGGGGATGAAGCCTGGAGGAGAGGGAGGGCAGACCGTGCTGACGGTTCAAGAGAGGGAACAGTCCCTGGTATTTGAGAGACAGGGCATCCCAAGGGAGCCGAGGGCTCCTTCTTTCTCTCTGGCCAGGTTATCGATAGGGCGAAGATCCCACAGCCACCTGCACGGGTCCAGGGATGAGCCGCTGGTGAGGAGTCTGCCCCATCGTCAGGACAGGACCTGTGTGCACACACAGCTTTGTCCTGTGCTGTCCACTTTGAACGTCTTGTTATGACTGAATAACTAAAAACTGGGGAAAGAATACAACTGGCCTCTTGTGCCCGCCCGTCCCGTGGTTATGCTCGGGAGCCTGTGTGACCGCACTCAGCCGGATGAAGAAGTGTTCAAAAGATAAAACAATTTGGCTGTATTTTCAGAAACTCTGGGTTGTGTTCTGCAGAAAATGGAGGTGAAGTTGTCAAAAACTCACAAAGGTTTGCTGCAGGTTGGGGCCACGGACAGGTCTCACCGTCACGCCCTCCCAGCTCCCCGTGGGTCCCACGGAGGGGCCGCTGTTTGGGCAAACGTGGTCCCCGTGTCACGTGGGAGCAGGTGTTTGCCACGCGCAACCTCATCAACCGATCTGCCCCCGACACCCGGGAGCTTGTTCAAGCAGAGAGACAATATTGATTCAGAGCTTAGCAAATAATGCTATCGATTGAAACAGGTTCACTTCCACCCAGAGTACTTTGAAATCACAGCGATTTTAAAGTAATGGCAGGTTTCGAAATGCTTATTAGGTGGTAGGAGGGCATGGAAGTGCAACTGTTTTTAAAATATTGCATTTTTAAGAAAACCTTTATGACATGTGACAAATAGTGGCCATTTGTGTCCTTACCAACGTAACCAGAACTCAGGTCAGAACCAGAACGCTGACAGCACCCCTCACCCCCGTGCAGCTGTTCCCCGGCCCCCGCAGGGACCGTGTCCCCCCTCGACACCACCGCTGAGCTCCGCCAAGCACACGGCAGAGCTTGGGGCGCACCCGCGGCCCTTCCTCCCGATGCCGCCCCTCGCTTCGGAGGGTCTTCCCTGCAGCCGTGCATGTCTGCAGGCTTATCATTAACGTTTATTGGGTTCTGCTGTGCAAACACACCACCTCCGTGTACCCGCCCGGTTACCAACGGCACTTGGGGAGGCTCCAGGTTGAGGCTGTGAGTGTCCCCACTCCCGTGTTTTGGTGAACGCACGTACACACTGTGCCCAGTGCACACCTGGGGCTGAGCACCGTGTGGGTGTAAGTCAAGTGTCTCTATGTGCACATTTGTTTCTGCAGCCCCTGTTTCTTCCCACTTTCCTTCAAGAGCCCACAATGGTCCTTGTTGCAGCTTCAAAATAAGTCCCATTTCCAGTATCAGCACTGCTCCTACTTTGTCCTTCCTCAAGGTTATATTGTCTATTACTGACTCCTTGTATTTCCCTAGACATTTTAGAAATGGTTTCTCAATGTCCACACACACAGGCAACCTGCTGAGATTCCCATCTGGACTGCACCTTGGAGAGAATTAACGTCTTTAAATACGAGGCGTCCCATCCATGACCATGGTATATCCACCCTTTAGGACTTCTACATTTTCTCTGAATAATGTTGTGTAAATTTTTGAAGAGACTCCATACATCTTTGATCTGATTTTGTTCTCGGTTATTTTATTATTTTTTGGTGGGTGTGTAAGCATTTAAAAACTTCTTCTAATTGTGGCTAATACATAGAAATACAACAGATTTTAAAATAATTTATAGATTTTCTTTTTTAAAACATATTTAGGTCCACAGAAAAACTGAGCAGAAAGTATGCAGTGTTCCCATACACACCCTCCTCTCCCCTACCTCCACCAGCCCGTTTCCCGTATTACTAACATCTTGCGTGAATGTGGTTCATTGTTACGATGCATGAGCCAATCCAGGCCCTTTACAGCTAACCACGCTCTGCCGTGTGTATTAGGGTTCTTCATGTCGCACACGGTGTGGGTTTGGACAAACGTGGAACGACACGTATCCACCACCGTGCTATTACACAGAGTATTTTCATTGCCTTAAAAATCCTACATTTTCTGCCTTTTCATGCCTCCATCCCCTGACCCCTGGCCACCGCTGATCTTTCTACCGTGTCCACCATTTTGCCTTTCTCAGAATGCCTAGGGTTGGAATCACACAGCACGCAGCCCCTTCAGACCACCTTCTTTCACTTAGTAATGCGCGTTTAAAGTTCTTCCACGTTTCCTAAGTTTTTTTGCATCTTGGTTCATGAGAAAAATTGGTCTGTGGTTTTCCTCTCATATTTTCATGAGATTTTGTTAGCAAGGTTGTGTGAGTGGCAAAAAAAAAAATCTGGGAAGTTGTTCCTCCTTTCCTGTTCTCCGAGAAAAGTTGTTTACTGTTTGCGCTATTTCTTTCCTAAGCATTTGGTGGACGACAGCAGTGAGCTCCCGTGGGTGTGACATTTCCTTTCAAAGTGTAGATCAGGCTTCTTTAATAGAGACAGGCCATCCCTGTTTTCTTTTTCTTCTTGCATTAGTTTGGTTAATTGGGTTTCTCAATGTTGAACGGTGCCCGGGCCTTTGATTTCATTGACTTCCGTCTTGTTTTATTGCTCACTTCCTTCTGCTTATTTTGAATTTGTTTTCTGTTTTCTAACTTTTCCAGAAAGATCCTCGGATTATTACTTCCAAACACTCTTGTTTCCTAATGCATTTAAGGCTATAAATTTTCCTCGAAGTGTGGCATTAGGTGAACCGCAATTTTGTTATTTTCTGCATCATTCAGTTCCAAATACTTTTAAAATTCAATCATTTTAAATTTTTATTTCTTCTCTGATGCAAACGTTATTTGCAAGAGTATCTCTTGACTTCCACACATCTGGAGAGTTGTTTCTTGAGGTGAGTTTTTGCTATTGATTTTTAGCTTAATTCTCTTGTAGTCAGAGAATGTTTTGTTATTTCAATTTTTAAAATATACTGAAACTTGTTTTACGGGCCAGCCTATGATCAGTGTTAATAAAGCCACTTAACAAGAGTATATATCCCACAAGCTGGCGAGAGATACCCCACAGACATCAACTAGACATATTTTGATAATTGAGTTATTCTGATTGTTTTCCATTACTGGGAAAGGTGTATTCAAATATCCAACTATGATTGTGGATTTGACTCTTTAGTTTGGTTTTGTTGATTTCTGCCTCACATATTTCTGAGCTGTTAGATGCATCAAGTTCAAAACTATTCAGTCATCCCTGGATGGAGTCCTTGTCTTGGCGAATCGTCCCTCTTTGTTTCCAGAGCTCTTGCTCACGTCCACGCCCACTGAACCTGATATTATCTCAGCTAACCTGCTTTCTTTGGTTAAAGTTTACATGGTACAACTTATTTCTATTCTCTTATAACCTTTTCAAGCCCAGTACTCCTAGTGTTAATTCAACTTACATTAATGTAAAACAGAATGACTGACATAATTCAGTTTCAACCCACTCTTCTGCTCTGATTTCCGTTGTTCTAACACCTGCTCTCTGTTGCTTTATTTTCTCTTTACTTTCCTTCTTTTGGATTAAGCAATGCTTTCGTCATCCTGTTTCACTTCCGTTAGCCTGTGGTTATCTGAACTGCCGCGCACAGAGGCGGCTCCATAATGGGCCTTGAAAAGTCATGTCAATTTTAGTTCCTTGTGCCTTTCCATTTGCCTGTCTCATCAATACTTCCAAAGCACGAGAGCCCCTTATTATCTCACTGTGGTTTGGTTAACAACATCTTCACCCAAAAGGACACCAAATGAATATGGAGAAGAGGGAACGTGAAGGAAGAAGGAAAGCCACCCCCACTGGGCGACGGGTGGGGACAGGCAGGGCTGGGAGGCGGGCCCCAGACGGCACAGGCAGGCTCTCCTCTACCCAGCAACTGTCTGTAAACCAGGAGAAGATGGGGACGAGCCCTAGGCCACAGAGGTTCTGGGGAAGCACAGCTCCAGAGATGTCAGCAGGCACATGAGCACATGGTCACACCGTGTCTATGACACAGCGGGCAGTAGCTGTCCCCAGCTCTGTACAGGCAGTGGAGGACCCCAGCAATGCTGCAAGGCCTGGAGGGGCCACGAGACAGGAGGTGGGTGAGTCGCCATTCACAGCAGATCACGGAGGTGTGAGTGGTCTCGCAGGTGCCCGTGGGGGGTCATTGGAGATGCAGCTTCTGCTGTGGCCAGAGACGAAGTCAGGGGGCCCGTTGGATTCTGACAGCTGATGTCTCCCTCGAGTGGGTCAACCAGATCCCCGGGTGTGCTCAGCAGTGCTCCCTGCCTGGCAGCCCCTCCCAGCCTCATACTTTCATCCCTGTCACCCACCATAAACCTTCTGCAAAACCCTTGTGCTCAAATGCTCACAATTCCACCAGGAGATGGGCTCAAGCAGCAACTCCCAGGTGTCAGGGCCCTAAAAACGGCCTGGGGGTGATTGTTTGCAAGGCAGACCCCCCGACACCACCAGCAGTAGAACACAGACAGCCAGTGGGACCGGGACTCTTCATCTCTCAGACGCTGCTGGTCCCAGCCTGTCCTTGAGAGCAATAGAGTTAAACGCCCCGCGAAGTAAGTGTTGGAATCAATCACAGTGTGGAGTGAGCAAACCATTCTGATTTTTAAAGCTTGTGTTTGTGAGTGAATAATTTCTATGATAAAATAAATGACCAACATATCTATTCATCAGAACTGACCTGGCAGGAATTCTTCTTGGAAGCACTTAGTTATTGATTTTTTTTGTTGCCATCTGTTCCTTAATGTGATGAAACTAGCCTGTGTTTTTTAAAGAGAATCTCTAATTCAGACTCTTCATTAACTAAAGCCAGGTCCCCAGTAAGCCCCAACAGCGAAGTTTCAGTGTAACTCCCAGCAAGCATCCACCGTACGTAGAAGGCATGTCTGAATCGTTCCTTATCTCCAGTCAGACTCATTCAGCAGATTGGCTTCTCTTACTACAGGCCGGGCACTGTGCCAGGTACACAACGCGAGTCCTGCCATCCAGCTGCCAACGTGGCGGTGAGTGAGAAATGGAGAAAGTGAGCCCGTGCCCGGCGGGGCCTGCCAGGTGCAGACCCTCCCCTGATTGGAAGACGCCATCCAGATGGGGAGGACCGTCTGCCTCCCGGAGTCCAGGATCAAATGCTAACCTCCTCCAGAAACTGCCTCAAAGACACATCCAGGATAATGTTTGGCCAAATCTCTGGCCACCCCACGATCCTGTCAAGTTGACCCTTAAATTAACCATCACGCTGACGTGTATCTTCACAGGTCATCCCGCTTCCATCCTGAGAATGCCCCGTGGGGGGGCGGAGTAGGAGCTGGGCTGCAAACCAGGCAGGAGTGAAACTGCTCTTATGTCTGAGGCTTCAGCTGGCCTCCTGGCCCCTAATGCCCCAGCCTTCTGACGGCCCCTCCTTGCCCAGGGGGGCCAGGCTTCTCCTGGGGGTGCACCCCGGTCGCCTGTGCTCTCTGCCCCATCTCCGTTCCTCACGGATCTCAGGATAAAGGAGTGGCCACCAATGTGTCTTGGAAGGAGTGGGGTTTTCCGAGTGTCCAAGGCACTGAAATGCAGGTCCCTGGGGCGGGTGGGGGTCCTGGCCCCCTCCTGGGGAAGGTCAGACCCACGAGCAGCCAGCTAACACCGTGTTTTGTCTTCTTTAGAAACTGGTGCTCACCTCAATCATTCGAGTGGTTTTGTGGTTGGAGGGAACTTCGATCCATTTAAAAATCTCTGTTCTTGCCTCCACTGAGCCAGACGGCCCGTTCTCGAGATCTGCAGCATGCCTGCACCCTTACGCCCCCCAAACCCTGAATTAATGGATACGCAGCCATTGCTCCTGGAGGAAACACAGGGCCGCTTCCTGTGAGCCTCTGACGGCAACGTTTCCCCCATCTGGTCGATGCCCGACCTTGTTTTGTGTGTTTCTGCTTAACAGCACCTCCCGGGCGGCCGGTGTCCACGCAACACCGGACTCCGGGCAGCAGCACGTAATCACCCCAGAAGAAGCGTACGAAACACGTGCTTTCTGTGGGGGTGCACCGCAGCCGCCCTGCGCTTGGGGTCACCTCGGGGCACTTCAGCTCCACGCGCAGCGGCATTTAAACAGCAAAGTCACCAACCAAAAGCACAAAAATGCAAAAACTGGGGCTCTTGGTCAACTGAAAAGGCCACGTGTCTGTAGCAGGAGCTGAGACAGGAAGGCCAGACCCCAGGTTTCCACCACTCTGGCACCTCCAAAAATGTCCATGAAAGACCACCAAGTGTTGGTTTGCGGATCACAAGGAGGTTTTAGGAGCGGGTGCGTTTGCCGGTATGGACAGGGTACGGAGGACGCCATCTGTAACTCTCCCCATTCCTCCCCATCCAGGCCCCCAACCTCACCTGGCAGCCTCCCCTGTGATGGGACGGCTCCTCCTGGGACGTGCGTCCAACTGGGGTGTGCATGACACTTAGCACAAAGTACAGTGGGAACAAGGGGTCAGCAGGACCCGAGGCAGGACGGGACCAGACGGCCCTCTCCTAGGCGCTGCACTGAGACAGCCAGGAGCACGTCTCTCCAGAGCCCGTAAACAAGACGGCAGTCTGACCCCGCCCGGCGCCCGGGGCCAAGCGGGTCCCTGACCTCACAGGGCCTTCGAAGATGCACCGTCCCTCCGGCCCCCGTGGCACTGCAGGCGACAGACCACGGATGTGGAGCCGGGTGGGGAGCCACCCTACACCCGGCAGGTTTCTGCAGGCCCATTTCTGATGAGCTACTCCTGGGCCCACAGACACGGCTGCGGTCAGTTACTGGGCAGGAGGGACGGGAGGGACGGGAGGGCAGTAAGCGTGCTTCCGGAGAGAACCGGTTGGCTGTGGAGACATGCTCATGCAACACAAAATAACACAGACCAGAAGAAAGAGAAGACGGAGACTCTGCAGACCCAGGACAGAGCCCAGAGACGGAGCCAGACTGCGACCACAACACGTGGAGTCTGAGCGTCTCTGCGGCGCCCGACAGGGCTCCGGGCTCCCAGCAGCCACACCTTGGTCCACTGTGCCTGCCACGGGAACAGCGTGAGCGGCAACAACCACGGGGCACCAGGTCCTAACCCAAAGCCTACAGGAGCTCTCCTGGAGTCCACATGGACGTCAGCAATCGGGTCGATCAACACACAGGAGGAGAAAGCAGCTTCCGGGACAGAGGACCCCGGTGACCAGAGACACCGCTCTGTGCTCGGGGCAGCACAGCTCCCTCTCCTGCGTGTGGGCTGCGCACAGGGACGGAGACCGGAGAAGCCCCAAACACACCTTGGCCAGAGGACTGTGACTTGTCCTCCACGGTCTTCCTCCCAAAACTCACCACCCACCAGACCCGTCCCAATGGAGGGGCATTCTCCAAAACACCTATCCCGTCCTCCTTAAAATGGTCAAGGTCACCAAAAACAAGGAAAGTCTGAGAAAGCGCCATAGCCCAGAGGAGCCTGAATGTCACGCGGGACCCTGGGCGGGATGCTGGGGCAGAGGACAGACACCAGGGGGAAACTGAGGAAATCTGAAACAAGTCACCATAATGTATCGCTCTTGGCTCTGCAGTTGTGACCAACATCCCACAGCAACGCAGTGACGTCACTAAAAGTGGGGTGGGGTGGTCCCTGGGGACTCTCCACTGTCACTCTCTGTAAATGCAAAACGGTTCTCGAGTAAGAGGTTCGCTCTTCAAGTTTGGATGGTTCAGGGATGCTCGACTGTCCCCCACGCTGCGCCTCCCCAGGGCCTCCTGTCCCCCGCGGCCGCCCCACGGCAGGCTGCTCTTCGCGGCGACGGGACAGCTGCAGACCAGCAGCCGGAACAGGCCCTGGGATCACGCCAAACCGACCGCACTGGGGTGTGTGTCGGCAACGCCTGGGCAGCCGCACCGCCATCCAGCGGCAGGGCCGCCCCCACACAGGCAGTGACGGGACCGAGAGGCACTGAGCCCCAGCGGGCTCGCAGGTGCTGGGAACGCGGTACCTACAGCCCACGTTCAGAGCCACGTCCTCACTGTCAAAGAAACCAGAAGGAAAACGGAGAGGTCCGGTGGGGGTCCCGCCAGCCGAGGAGACCCCTTTCCCCTGCCAAGCCTTTTGGGGGGTGGCAACCAGCAGGCCACCTACAGGGTGCTCCAGGCGGGACTGTCTTCTGGAGAATCTCCAGCTCGCATCGCTCCCTTGCACGGAAACTGTGTGAAAACCCCTCCCCCGGCTCTGCCGGGGTCGCCAACGAGGTAATTCTGTAAAACGCTTTGCAAACTCCAACACTGCTGTGGTCGTGATTACCATGTTATGACTAAGTTTCTAGTTTAACACAAAACAATGAAAGTGGAGCGCCTATGGGTGTTTTCATATGCGGAAATAAAATGCCGAGCTCTAAAATGGGGAGCCCAACAGATGGACCAGAGTTTCCTAAATTATAATCTTTCAAAACTCAGCTTTGTCTCAGAAATCACTTCTCTGAGTGTCACGTTCATGCTCAGCTGGAGTAAAGCTATCAGGGCACCAGCCGTGGGCGTGAGTTTTGGGGACTTGCTCAAGGACAGGGCTGCAGGGGACAGGAGGGTGACCCCCAATGCCCACCCGCCCTGCTTGGCTGGGGCACCAAGGCGAGGCGGCCGGGCAGACCCATGGGACGGAGGGACAGAGTCTGCTCTGCGCTGACCCCAGTCCTTCTTGTTCCTTTGAGTCGAAGTGCCAGAGGGAAGTCCCACCCCCAGAAAGCGATGGGTTTTTGAGAAATCTGGTGGGCAGAGTGAGTCACCCCCAGCAGGGCTGCACAGTGACACGACACCTGACACCGGCTCTGGAGAAGGAACCGAAATGCTCGCGCTTAACTCCCAGCCGTCTTCGCGCACAAGCAGTGGGGGGAGCTGGCGGCTCCTTGTCCCTCCCGCGTGAACCCAGTCTCTGAGCTCCCCTTGTCCCCGGAGGCTCCATGGGATGGGAGAAGTCAGGGGGCCCCAGGATGGCGGTCTGCTGCTTAGCAAGGGGGGTGGTCTCCGCGGGGAGCAGACCCACCCCGCTGCGCTGACATGGGTGCCGTTCGGCCCGGGCCTGTGGGGGACAACAGTCAGTGCATATGGGGTCCCGTGTGTCCTCGAGGACACTGGGCTGACGGCCAGCACCTGTGCCGGTGGTCATGTGGAGACGCTGGAAGCTGATGGACCAACAGACACCGAGATCCAGGATCTGGACTTCCTTGTAGGCTCATGGTCACAGTGAGACAACGACGCTCCTGGCTCGAGGAACGGACACTTTCAGGCAAATCTTCTTGGGCTTCTTGCACGGGCTGGTCACACCCCGCCTCCTCGGCCCCCCCCCCCAGCAGGGCCCCCAGACTCAGCCCCATCCTGCCCTGTGCTCAGGGGTCTTCCGGTTCCTCTAAACACCCCCTCAGATGAAGCCACACCTGGAAGCCCAGAGTCTCAGCTACGAGTCTCCAAGCAGCCAGCCAGCCGGGCTCAGTCGGGCGCCCTCATAGACCCCTCAGGGGCAGGGCCCTCGTAGACCCCTCAGGGGCAGCGCCCAGAAGCCTGTGCTCCAAGCAGAACAAAGCAGCAATGTGCCCACCCCACAGGCAGGACGGCAGAGCCCAGGAATGGAGCAGCTGTGAGACAGCCTCCTGCCTCCGTGCCCCGGCACGCCCTGTGTGGACGCACCCACGTCCTGGCTCTGGGACCTGGCACCATGCCCCCGACCTGCTGATTTTGAAGAGTCAGCTGCCTCTGTCATGGAGACGGTCCTGTCTGCAGCGATCACCAGCACTAGCTGCCCACGCACACTCGTGGGGGACACGTGGCAGGGACGCCGTCCTTCGCTGCCCACGGACGCACACAAGCTGAGCCAACATGCCACAGTGCCGGTGGGGTCCCCCTACGTGGAAGCTGGCTCTTACAAAGAGCTCCCACCAGGAAAGGAGCTGTCTGTGAAAGCACTGACTCTGGGTCTTCGTCCAGAAATAGCCCAACAGCCCAAAGTGGAGCCTCCCACAGACAGGAGAACCCCGACTCGGCCCCCGACTTGGAGAACCACAGGCCCCCCAGGAGGCCCCTCGAAGGTGAGGACATCGCTTTCTCCCTAGGGTGTGGCTGGACCTGCGGT
This sequence comes from Ursus maritimus, assembly GCF_017311325.1. Taxonomy (NCBI): domain Eukaryota; kingdom Metazoa; phylum Chordata; class Mammalia; order Carnivora; family Ursidae; genus Ursus; species Ursus maritimus. The sequence goes on from NW_024423897.1 coordinate 62,504,321, forward strand.
GCACAGCTGGGGCTGGGACGGCAGGCGGGGCTCCATGGACACCCGCTGGTCGGGGGCATCTCCAGGCTGCGGCGTGTGAGCGGCTCCCCTGACCTGTGGAAGAGGAAGGGACGTGGGGAATGAGTCACTCTGCCGGCTACAAGCTGACCGGTGATGGCCCACGCCTGCACCCTCCTGCTTGCTCTTCCAGACACTCCCACCCGAGGCTGGATCGGCCACAGCCCAGGCCCTTCAGCAACGGAGGGAAGGGGCCAAACCTGATCCCAGACCATACCTGCTCGGTGCAGCACGGACCAGAGCACCTGCGTGCCTCCCCCCGCAGCCGCGGGACCCTCACATGCTGGAGGGGGTGCAGCGCGCCCACGATAGCATTTGGGGAAGTGAGGACCGTGGGTCTGCAGCTTGAGCTCGTCTTGCAGCCTTGCCTTGAAAATTTGGGGGGGAAGTCAGCTGCTTCTCCCTCCACAGAGACCCTGCCCTGGGAGGGGGCTGCCCACCCGTGCAGCTGGCTGGGGGGAGCCTGTCTGATGCTGGGGTGCCCGCTGGCTCACCCGAAGGCCATCCTGCACCCCACACGCCTGTGCAGGTCCCCAGGGAGAGCCTTTATTATGTCCCCCAGGGCCTGTTCCTGCCTGTACCTGCTCTCACCTGCGGGCTGCCCCATTTCAAGGGCCCCTGTGCCCTCTCTCCAGGGGGTTCTGCTGGGGTCCACCAACGGTTGCCAGCCGGGACCCTCCTGTCCCTCGTCTGACAGAGGCCTGGACTCGCTCTGTGTGGAGCTGGACCCTGAAGCGGTTCCCTCTCTGCCACAGTCTGGCATCCTGGTATGGCCACTCAGCCACTGGCATGGTGGCGTCCCAGGAAAGCCTTGTTTACTGAGCCCTGAGCCCTGAGCCCTGACGGTGACCCATCCCCCGACCTGCTCACACCTGAGCGATATAACCCCAGCTGACACAGGTGCGCGTGGGAGGCTGCACGGAGGCTTCTGGGCTTTGTGCCTGGTCTTGACGGCAGGTGGGGTGTCCCAACACGGCCAGGGACCGAGCCCCAGCAGCCCGAGTGGTTGTCTGCAGCTGGTTGTTGGGCTCGTGGGAGCGGCCTTGAACTGTGCCAGCTTCAGGTCAGACGCCCCTGGAAACCCAGGCCCCGGGAGCTGGGAAGCAATATCACAGGAGCCCACGCAGCACAGTGGGTCCACGGCGTGTCCGTCCCGGAGAGCGGGGGGCAATGGGAGGGCTAGGGGGTGGCCCCTCCAGTGGATTTAGCAGCCGAATTGTGTACCCCCAAAAGATGTGTTAGAGTCCTAGCCCCCAGTGCCACAGAATGTGGCTTCATTTGGAGACGGGGTCTCTACAGAGGTGACCAAGTTACAGTGCGGTCATTAGGGTGGGACCCTGACCCAACAGGACTCGTGTCCTCCCAGACACGTAAACGTGGAGACAGTGTGGCGGGAGGCGCCCACAAGCCACACACACGGAAGAACCAGCAGCCCCAGCAGCAGGAGAGAGGCCTGGACCACATCCCCCCTCAGAGAATCCAGAAGGAACCAACCTGCTGACACCTTGACTTCTGACTTCCCGCCTGCTGACCTCCGACCAAGCAAACATCTGTACTTCTGAGCCGCCTGTCAGTGGTGACCTCCTGCCCAGGGCTGGTACGTCTGCGGGTCACCCCCTGCCCAAGGCCAACGTGTCTGTGGGTCACCTGCCACCCGGGGCCGGTGCATGGGGCCCCGTCTACGGTCACTTCCCACCCGGGGCCAGTGCCTCCGTAGGTCACCTCCTGCCCAGGGCCAGAGCGTGGGGCCAAGGTCAGGATCCTGACAGGAAGTGCCCCCCATGTAGCGTGAGTTCCCCCAGCCTTGGACACCGGCCGTCTGTGTGGGCAGTGATTTCCCCATAAAGCTCTGCTGTCCCGCGTGCGCGGTGCTCACGCACAGATCAGAGGACTCTCGCATCATCTCAAGAGCGTCATCGCGAGCTTGAGAACAGAGCTCCGCACCCCATGGCCTTTTGTTTGCAAATCATGAGTACCCTGGGCCCACCTCCTCCTGTGGGTTCACGAAGAACCCTTAGGGAAATAGCTTCCAAGACAAGTTCACAGTCCAGCAAATACGCAGAATAAAACATTTTACAACCCTGAACCTGTGTTCTACCGCAAACATTGGTTGTCTCCATCTGTGAGAGCCACATATGCTGGAAGAGCCTGAGAGGGAGGGAGTCGTCGCCATGGCTGTCACTGTCCCCGCGGCTTTCCCTCTGCCCAGACACAAATATTCAGGCTTGAAGTCATGCGCGCTGTGTCTTGTCATTTCCACATAATATTTTCTTAAGAATTGTCTATATTGGAGCACCTGGGTGGCTCCATCGGTGAAGTGTCTGCGTTCAGCTCAGGTCACGATCTCATGGTCCTGGGATTGAGCCCCGCATCAGGCTCCCTCCCTCTCCCTCTGCCCCTCCTCCCCTTGCTTGCTCTCTGTCTCAAATAAATACATAAAATCTTTTTTTAAAATTGTCTATGTCATAAATGTTCCAGAGAAGCATAGTTTTAAGGGTTACACAGCATTTCGTGATAACGGTTTTCTGTTTACTTCTCCGTCGCTCTTACTGCCGGCTTCTTACTGGGCGCGGGGCCTTTGCACATGCTCTTCCCTTGGTGTCCATCCCTGAGTCATGTGACTACCTTGTCATTGTTCCAACCTCACAGCAGCGACCTCCTCGGGGAAGCCCACCCAGACCAGGTCACACCTGTACCAGACCCTCCCCTCTGGGCTGAAGATTCTGACAGTTACTGAGGGAGAGAAGTCAGAAGCAACCTGAGGGCAGTGGGGGAAGCCGGATAGGGCACGGATAGGGCTGGAGAAGTCCAGTGTCTGCCTGATCCCACAGGGAGCTCTGCGTGTGAACGGTACCCCGGAGGTGGTCCTGGCAGAGGCCAGGTGCCCAGGCCTTTCTACCCCAACACACTCTGTCCTGAGTTGGGGGGAACATGACCTCCCAGGCACCTCCAGAGACATGTGGTCCCCTCCGCCAGCAATGTATATGGGCCTGTTAAGGGGTTCTGGGTAGGGGGTAGCAGCACCCTCCACTAACCCCGTGGACAGCGAGGGACCCACGTCCGGCATGGGATCGGCTCACTGTGCACGTGAGGAAGACATTCCCCAGCAGCGCTCGGAGATCACGGCACACAGGTGCTCAGGATCAGAGTGGCCCATATCAGGCGGCAGGATGATGCCCCCTGTGCCCCGGAGCCAGGCTCTCCTGCTGCCCCCAGCCAACGGGCAGCACGTGGAAAAACAGACTCCTTACCATCGGGTTTTGTTAGGGAGCTTGTCACCAGTTCCTCGGTCAGCACTGTCCTTGATCTGAAACAAGTAGATCTGGGAGTGAAGTGGGACTGGACGTAAGGCTGTGGTCTGCCAGGTGACCCCTCGGAATCCAGCATCCCACACACACCCGGGGACAACAACCTCTCTGGGCCTCCCTCTTCTTCGTAAAACGTGCCGGGACACGAGCCTCTGCACCCCGAGGGGGTTCTGTCAATGAGAAATGTATTGGGAAGCAGACTGCAAGCTCGTGCCTTCTCCAGATCGCTGGGGAGGCTGTGCTGGGGTCGAGGGGACAGGACAGGGTCCTTGTCTGCTCTGCCTCCATTAGTCATTCTGCCCCCATGACCAGCCCCTGGTAGACCTGGGAAGTAAAGTAACCCTCTTCCACCAGCTTGGTGTCTGGTTACAACCCAGACCTCTTCCCATGTGTGAATCCCCAGGGCCCTAAATCACCCAGACCCTGACCGTGTCCCTGGAGTGACTTGACCGTCCTGTAACTGGCTTCATTCCCTTATAAAGACACAGGCAAGGGAGCTCACCTTCCTAGTTCATCCTCAACCGCGGGCTGGCTAACTGACACTTGTCTTTTCCGCATGTGATGCCACATAGACCAGCTCTTAGCCTCTGCCTGGGCTCCCCCTGCCTCCAAGAGGCCCAGCCCATGGGCCCCTCTGAGGGAAGAGTGATGAGAGGGCAGGAGAATCCTACTGAGGGCAGGAGGAATGTGTGGAAAACCACAGGCGTGCCAGGAATCCGGGCAAACCTGACCTGCTATCGTGCAGGGGACACTCAAGAGACGTTTTCAGGAAGGAATCTAAGATTCGACAGCCCGGTAAATATTAGCAGAGCGTGTAGCCCCACAAGCAGCTGGCTGCAGAAGGGGACTGGTCCTGCCTGGGTGGGGGCACCTGCCCAGTGGCGTCCCAGCAGCACTTCTCGGCCTCTCGGCCCCACCTCCCCAAGAAGCCCCTGGAGACAGGTCCGCACAGGCACGGTTGGGGGCGGGGGCTCTGGGCACCCCCCCACCCCGTGAGCCGTGGAGCAAGAGCCGCCAGCCCTGCTTCCTCCGCGCTGTGTAACTGGACCTGCGGAGAAGTGCGGAAGGCAAGGCAACGGGGGCACGGCCTCGCTCTCCACACATGGTTGTAAGGGGAGCAGTGCAAAGCCAAAAAAGGCTAATTTCAGTAGAAGAGTCATTTCCAAATTCATCTATATTATGGTCAAAATCTTTACATGCTGAGAGGTCATGGAGTAAAGCGCCCCGTCGACAGGGAAGGAAGGGTGGGGACAGGAGTCACAGGCAAGCACCTGCCTTCTGGGGCAGGGGGGGGCCTTCAACAAAAATGTGGTTAAAACCTGTGTGTGCATCGGGCCTGGGCAACAAAACCCGTCATCCCACACCGGGGGAGGCTGAGGAGCCGCGGGCCCCGCCTCCATCAAGCACAGACTGACTCGCATCCCAGACCCCGGCCGCCCCACACCTGCGTCTCACGCAGCTGAGTCTGCAAAATCTGTTTGGCAGGCAGACCCTGCCTCCAGAATCTCTCACCCCTTCCCTACCTGGCGCTACTGGGTTGACCCTGTTACCCCCTGCTTCCAGACACACACACACACACACACACACACGGGAGGGCCCGCGTGGCAGCACTAGGCCTCCCTGCACGACCATTGGCTCGGTGTGGCCCTCCGCCCCGTGGGAGAGCAGGAGTTCTTGCGAAGCCCCAGGCCAGCCACCCTCTGGACAGCGCCCTCTGCTCCCCACCATGCAGCCTCCGCCCAGACCTGCCCATGCCGCACCCCCATTTTATCTGTGTGTGGGTGGGGCTCATCGGGACACAGGGGTGGGAGTGGAGAGCCCTACACACAAGGGTGGGGGAGTCATCGCACGAGCCCTCCGGACATCCGCACGTCCCAGGCCAGAGGCATGGAAGTCTGAAGACGGCGTCCGTCCGGAGATGCTGGCTGGTGAGAGGAGGCCAGTGGGCTGGGGCAGGAGAGCACCCGGAGGAGCGGCTGGAGAGAGGAGGCCCGCAAGATTGGGGCCCTGGGACCACCCCCAGCATGATTTCAGCCCCATTTCTGCCCCTGGGGTCTGGGCCAAGCGTCGCTTTGTGAATTGTGCCTGAGAAGAGGGGGAGGACATGTGCCCCCTTCTCTCCTGCTGCCCTGCTGATTTCTGAAATGGGGACCTCAGTGCATTTATGTGAACAACGAGCCACCTTCAAAAGATCCCACCAGGGCCGGCAAGAGTAAATGTCTAAAGATGCACTGAAACATCAGTCCCAGGGCCTGACCACAAGCCCCGGGGCTGCTCCCCGAGGTGGAGGCTAATGGCTTCCAGGTTGCTGCTGGGACCTAAATATTCGAACTAGCCCCCACCCGCTCCCCCGCCTGCCAGGGGCAGGCCTGTGCTCCTGTCACTACCAAGGTTCGTCCCATGGCCCCCGCTGGGTCATGTGGTCCCCCGGGGCAGCCTATGTGGCCCTGCGTGCCAGGCAGGGTCCTCCTTCCCAGGCTGCACCTGTGACTTGGTACCTGCTGTCCATCTCACTTGTCCGGAGTCAGGGGTCAGGGGTCAGGCTATTTCACACTTCGCAGGGCAGGACCTCCCCTCCCCAGTGGGGTGACCAGCAAATGATCAGGGCAGCTCCAGTGTCCCGGCCCAACAGAGATCTCCCTGGACACACTTTCCCCTGGGGCACTGGACATCAGGGATCCCCCCCTTCCTTCCGGGGAGCCATCCAAACAGCTCAGGGTTCAAAGCCAAAAAGCCAGGACTGAGAACTAAACACAACAATGCCATAGATGGACATCAGAAGATGTCTACTTCCCGGAACCGAGCTCTTGGTTCTGAGTGTGTGGGCTGTCTTCTTACTGACAGCAGGAGAGGGCCGACCAACGCCCATTCCCCCGAATCCCAGAACAGGATGCATGGGGTCTCGGAAGCGAAGAAGAGGCAGCCACGAGGGACTGCTGGACTCCAAGTGCCAGAGACCGTCGAGGGATGGGGTTCCCTCCAGGTTCACCCATTGAACCAGAGTTGGCGCTCGGCTCCGCCCCACCCGCCGGGATGGCCTTATTAAAGAGCTTCCTCTGTCCGCTGCCGTCTGCGGTTCGTCACCCACAGCCTGGCAGGGCAGGGACCCTTTCTGTTCCAAGCCTGCCCTCAATGGAACAGAGGTTTTTTGTGCCTTGATCTTTCCAGCGCTGAGTGATCTTGCTCCATAGACCGAAGACGCCTGGCCAGCGTCCAGCGGGGGACAGAGGGATCTGTGTGTCGTGTTGGGTCAACATCGCAACACAGCCACGGCGGCAAAGTGGGGCGGCCGTTCATAAAACTCTGACTTGTGTAAATGAGGTTTCTTTTTCCAAAGCAGCCAAAATGTCGGTCCATGCTGAAAGCCCGCTGCCCGTCAGGGTCATGGCATTTAGATTTAAAATGAAATTATTATAGAATCAGAAGCTAGGATAAATTCTTTTTTTCTCTTACCCTCCTTTAATGAAGTTGAGTGGAATAATTGAGATCAAATCCTACCTTTCAAAAACGCATTTGGCTGCCAAGTGTCAGCCTGGAATAATCCCTTTGCTGACATCGTAAGCCCGTGAAAGACTGGCTTCCACAGAGGCGCCGACGTTGCCAGAAGCACAGCGGGCAGATGAGATGCCAATTCTCTTTAACTTTACTCCCAAAACCCAAGGGCTCGCCCACAGAGCTGCGTCTGAAACCAGATTCATGTAAATCCTGTGAGCAGTAAAACAACTTCTTATTAGAATAACAGTTCCAGCCTCAAACGTAAAATAAAATCGGAAAGCTGAAATCAAACATATAAAAGCCATAGTCATTATCAAAAAAAAATAAAACTAAACACATAAACTTCCGGTTTGTAAGCAGGGCCTCGTGGATGTTCTCGGCACCACCCGCTCTTCGCCTCGCCCCCGGTCCCAGCCTGCATTTCCAAGCAGACCCTGGCTGCCAGTGAGGCCAGCGCACCTGCATCCCTGCCCGGCCCCCTCGTCCCGCTCCCAGACACACTGGCCTTGCTTGCCAGCACCGCTGAAGCCTTCTGAGCGCTGAGCCCCCATCCCTGCTCGTCAAAGCCCGTCTACTCTGCTTCCCCGGGTCTTCCACTGTGAGTATCTCTGTGCTTCTGAAACAAATCCGCATTCAGCGGCGGCTCCCGGCCTGCATCTTGGCGCTACCAGCGGTGGTGCCGTAGCTCTCGGTTGTGAAGGTGACTACGTTCGGAGCTCTGCAGGTGACCATGCAAACAGGTTATCACTTCCCTCCCTGACGGACAGTTTCCAATTTCTCTGAATTCCAAAATAGAAGTTTTCTCGTCTGTGAGATTGCTCCGGGACATTCCCAGATCACGGGGTGTGTGCATCTCACTTCTGGATGTGTGCAGCCTGCCCCCCACCCCAGGGGCTCCTCTCCTCCCCGTACCGTGCCCTCACGTAGCTCCCCACATTTGGCCTCATCAGACCCCCAGGGCTGAGGAGCACAGGGGCGACGTCCCCGCCTGTCCCGAGCTCCAGCCAGCACGAGCGTCTTCTCGCCATGCTGGCTTCGCCTTCTGGGCACTGCCTGTTCATGTCCTGGGCCCGTTATTTTGTAGTTTGCTTTCCTACAAGCTACGCACGAGTTCTTTATCTTGTATGCACCATGATATTCTTTGTAACTGTTTTGTGCCCAATTTGTGGCTTGTTTTATCAGTGGTTTACGGTAAGACTTTTCCAGTATTGTCTGATTGACGTGTATCAAAAGTTTTCTGTATGACTTGTGCTTTCAGTGGGCTTCATGGGAAATCCTTCTCTATCCCAAAGTCACTAAGATAACCTCTGTTTTTTTAACTTTAGAATTATACTTTCTACACTTAATCACTCATTCATTTGTGGGGTTCTCTTAGTGGGGTAAAATATACGTAAGACTGTGCAACCAGCACCAAAGCTCTCAGCTCCACAGACCGACTCATTCATTTTTTAACTCTTTGATTCCGCACATCCCTACCGAGCATCTCCCAGGTACTGCTAGAAAGTGCTAGGACGTGTCAGTAAACAGAATAAATAAGCTCCCCCACCCCTGGGGGGCTGACCCTCCCGCAGAGGAGGCTGATGGCTGGACAGTGTCACACGGACAAGGCGGATCCAGAGACCGGAGCAAGGAGCCCCAGGATTTGTCCCTTCTGGCCACAGCCCACCACAGGCCTGAGGGGACAGCATGAGGCCTGCACACCAGCCACGTGTCAGCCCGGATTGGAAGAGGACGCTGCTGCGACTCTTGGCCGTTTCCTCAAGCAGAGGCACCTGGTGGCAAAAGCAAACTCCCCACTGGCGGACTGGGGGTGTCTGTGCGTGGAAAGCAGACGGCTCATCACTGGCGGACTGGGGGTGTCTGTGCGTGGAAAGCAGACGGCTCATCACTGGTAGACTGGGGGTGTCTGTGCGTGGAAAGCAGACGGCTCATCAGGGAGGTGCTTCTGGAGGTGTGGACGGGGCAGGTGGCAGGAGGGTGGGTCTGAGAACAGCCCTGGCCTTGGTCCCGTTGGGGCCCCAGTGGGCAGATTCCCCGGCAGGCTCCTCCCAGGAGTGGCCAAGTACAGGCTGGCTCCCTTGCAGCTTGCGATGGGGGAGCCCACTCAGATCGCACGCTGGAGAGACAAGTGGGACAAGCCAGGGTTGGGGCCCCACCGCACAGCCCCTGGTGGGAGGTGTCAGGCTAAGTCGTGGAACCAGAGAAGGGGTCACTGGCAGGGCCAGCTCTCGTCCACCTCTGGCTGAGCCATGACAGGATGGACTCCAGGGCACCCCCATGTCCTCCTCGCATGCTGGCCCTTGACCACGCCCAGACTGTCCTGACCCAGGTTTCCCAAGACTGCCACCCATCGTCACCTCCCCTGCCGTGCCCTCTCCCCACGGGCAAGCCACCTCGGACCTTGGTGGAAAAGCCATCAGGGCGATGTCCTCAGAGCCTGTGGGTGAGGCCAGCAGGTCCCCAGGGAGCCTGGTGCAGCCTGTCCCATGAGGGGAAACCGTTTGGGGAACAATCAAGTAAGAATCTGCAACATCAACCAATGTCATCAACAATAACGTGTCTACAGATTTTATTATTTCTGTATCTCCTGTTGTTAGAAAACATCCTTACTACTGAGCTAAAAATATAAGTAAACAAAAGGATTCTGAGGAAAGTTTTAAGCAGAAGGACGAGGAACCTGTTATGTACAGCTGGAGGAACTGACGAAAAGAGACGCAACAGTTACAAGATGTTACAGATATAACTGCAAGTCTGTCTGGCCGCAGACCGCACCAAGAGTTTTCCATCTTGAGGTGGAAGGCGATTCTAAGGGGAGCCGTTTCTGGACACGCCCTCTGAGAACGGCTGGCCTCACGCTGTCGGGCGGAATCTCTACCCTTGACTTCGGTTGACGTGATGACACTTCGTTGAGCAGACCGTGCTCCTCGGGGGCCCCGTAACGGGAGGCCCCACTCTGGACCCAGGCCTCCCGGGCCCCCAGGCAGCGGTCCCGCTGAGCCCTAACCCTGAAAACCGGGTCCCCGACAAGCACACTCCTGCCGTCCATCAGGGGCGTGTGAATTTACTGCACACCCTCGTCCCGGTTTCCCAGCTTCACATTTCATGCCGGTTAAGCACAAAGTGTGTGCAGAAATCACAGGGCCGCACAGGTGTGCCCAGCTGTGTGTGCGTGGGGGACCTGGACCCCCGTCACCGTCCCGCCGGCTAGGAACCAGGCTCGAGTTCTTCGCGAGCTCTTACTGAAGTGGGAGGCGTGTCTGCGAAGGCTCCCGGGGGCCGACCCCACCGGATGCCTGCAATGAGCCAGCTGCCTTACACAATCTCATGTAGGGCCCTTGAGGCCTCACAGGAACACTGCCGGGAACACTTGACGAGTTCGCCTCAAGGGACGCTGCTTGGCTACGTCCCGCATTTCCCCCAGATTTCTTGTTTAAAGATGAAAAGACAGTTTCCTCAGATCTTACTGCCTGTTGAAGTTGGATGTGACGTCCACTGGTTTACCTGGCAAAGCCTGGGCCCCTGGGGTCTGCGTCAGAGACTCCTACACCGCCGCCCGCCCCAGCTCACCTCCTCGGGAGGTGAGCCCAGGACCACTCGCTCAGTCACTTTCTTCTGACGACGATGAAGGAAGAAACCAGGTCGGGAGGTAACCAGCCCCACAGACTCCAGGGAGCAGGGGATGGAATCCGAGCCCAGAACTGAACGCCTCCCGCGTCTGCTTGGCTAACTGTCCCGTGGCAGCGGGATAGGTGAGTTCGCATTTCCTGATGAGACGAAGCCTCGCTCTGGAGACGTGAAATCGACCACGAGGACGCACTCAGCCTCCGAGTAGCAGCGATATGAAGAGGCCGCAGGGCGCCCTGTGCGCACAGTGAACAAGAAATGCCAGAATGCTGTGTTCAGGGGAGGGGAAGGGGCTCGCGCTTCCCATGCCGACACCGACAGCCAAAGTCTATCCAGAGCCTCCCGCAGCCCCGCCCGGAGAACACCCACGACCAAAATACCGTTCACGGTGACCGTGGGAGGGGCGGTCTCATTAACCCCTTTCTGTAGATGACAAAACCCAGGCTGAGAAGGGGAAAGAACTGTCCCAAGTCCCCGTCGGTGAATGAGGGGGCCTGACCCCCACCCCAACACACAAGCACCCCCTGGGGGCCCTCACCTGTCGGCAAGCTTACACATTTAAGTCACCGCACGGCACACACGTGCCAGGGTGTATGTCCAGAGAAATGGATGTGTGTCGTAACTGGTAACAAACTCGCAGAGTCACAAGGAGCACGGAGGACACGCCATCCTGGCTGGACCCACACGACCATCTGTGAATGTGGAAGAAACCATTTGTTCAAAGAGAGGCGGCGAACTGCCCAACACAGGGTGCTCCGTCTCGTCCTCGGGGATCGGGAACACCTGCGCCTGGACTTGCAGTGGAATCCACGGAGTCAGCAGCGCCCTTCCCTCTGGAACCTAGTCGGCAGCTGGAACCACTACCAGCTTTCCACAAAACCCCGCCTGCAATCCAGGCTCTGGTTCTCGGAGACCAGTTCCCTAACCTTCGTGAAAGAGTCCACGCTTCCTGTGTACCCAGGCTTGTCTGACGCAGACTGCCGAGAATTCGGGGAGATGCGCTTGCCCACCCCCAGACCCCCGTTGGCGGAAAGACTGCCGGTTCCCGCGGTGAATGCCAGGCTCTCGCTAAGGCAGCTCGCGCTCAGCGGGCACTCGCCGGGGACCAGACCCCGTCCTGGGCACCCCACCCGCATTCACTCTCCCAACCCTACGAAAACCCTCCTGACGGGTTCAACCTTACCCCACTTTACAGCCAAGGAGGGAACGGGAGGCAGAGAGGAGCAGAGCCCCTCCCAGGGTCACGGCAGAACCCGTGCCCGTGGCTCCAGTCCACTGCCTTCTCACGCCACGGGATGTAACTCACGAGGTGGAGAAAACTGTGGCCTGCGCCACCTTGCGCCAGGGACAGAGCTGGTTACAAGTAGCTCTCAGGGCAGTCCTGGGAATTCTGAGCACAGGGCACAGGAAAATGGCTGAAAACACCATCAGAACATGTTACCTACGTGAAGTTCTGTGTGGAAGGACCGCTGAGGCCGCTGAAGTCGGACATGTGGCCGTGTTGGAGGCGACCGGCCCGACCGAGCAGAACGTCGGCAAATACTCCATTTTCAACTCGAAGAATGCCGCTGCACAAGGAATCCGGCTCATTCTGGGTGATCAGCACGTGTTCTCTATGGGGATCGCCCTAAGAACATAAGATGAACGAAGTATATACCATTTCAGTTTTAAGTACGCCAACATGCCGGGGTCAAGGACCACACACCCAGTACGTCCTTCCCCGAACACAGACGCTAGCCTCCCGCTCCTTGTTCTAAGGGCTACACCCTCTCCACGGAGGCTTTCAAGTCAAGGAGCTTATAAACGGCCCCTGACCCAGTCAGAGTCCTTGGCCTCACCAATTCAAGGGTTGAAAATATGTACAAGGGTCCTCTTGTGACCAATATCCCGAGGCGAAGAAGCCAGATCAGCTGATTGCCAGCGTCTGTTACGAGGGACCAAGCGCTCCCGCTCTGACTGGCTTCCCTGTTTGCTAAAGCACTTGTGCAGAGCAAAGCCCCCCTGGGTCGCGGGCCGCCACAGCTGGGGCGTCAGCGCACCTGTGACCTGATGGGAAGAGGGGCAGGTAAATGCGTGGCCACGAGTCTGCAACGGGGTTCCCGTGCAATGGGGGGAACGGGTGTGCGGGCAGGCACGGGCCTGCAATTGCGCACAGGTGAGCATGCAGGTGAAAGCAGGGCATCGGCTGCGCCACTGCCCTCCCCATCTACACCTGCTGTGCGCGCTCACCTAGGAGGGTGAGTGAGCCATGGAGTACCACCCAGCCCTGTGAGAGGCTCTGCCAAGGAGCCTGCTGCCAGCCAGACAGGGAGGGGCGGGGGAAGGAGGGAGGGAGGGGAGAGGGAGGGGACGGAGGGGGCAGAGAGCAGCCTCACACACCGGCCCCCTCCACGTGAGGCCCCACGTCCTGCAAACCCAGCTGGGCCTGGCTCTGGGCTCTGCGAACCACGCCCCGCTGCAGTGGAGACGTTTTCAGCCCTCGCGAATCACTTTTCTCCTGGGCCTCTTTGCAGACGTCACGTCCTCCTGCCCCAGGACCTGCCTGATCCTCCAGCAGGACCTCCTTCTCCCTCCCTGAAGCCCCCAGTCCCATGGCCACAGCTAGCTGCCAGGCAGGCTGGGGAAGGCTGTCTTTACCCTGGGGGGCCGTGGGCTTCTCCACCGATAAGGAGGCGACAGTGATGGCAGGCTCACAGGCCTGGCCACTGTGCCCCTCACAGTGAATCCCCCCTTTGGGGACCTGTCCTCCTCCCAGCCGAACAGGATCTCTGCCTTTGCACGTTGGCAGAAATAATGTGACACAGCATTTTTCAAAGCCAACTAGAAAGAATTACTGTAAGCAATTGTTTTTCATAAAAGATCACTCCTTTGAGAATAATTGTTTCCATATTTGTGGGATTTTTGACATTTTAGGAAGCAAAATTACATGTAAACATTTGTTCTGCAAACCAAAAGTGTGAAGAAAGACGTGCTCAAGTCCTTAACAAACGCTTCCGTGCCTCGGAATTCCCAACTCTCTTAAACGTTGATGAAGACCCAGGGAAGAGGTCATCCTTTCAGATCACGTTTCACACCGAGGATCACGTTTCTCATGTCGAGGGAGGTGGAACAGACAACAGAGCTGAGAGAGGCCTCGTGCCGATGAGGTTTTCCATCGCTGGGGCCCTGGAAACCCGTACTTTCGTGATAGTTGCGATCCACGCAGAAGGTATAAGACACCATCAAGTATTTAGATCCTGGTTTGATGCCAAACGTCTGCATATCTGAGGGAAGTGGTTTTTTCTGGAACCCAAGTGCTGTAAAAATAGGACGCTCTGTGGAGGGCGGCCTGCAGAAATGGGTGACCACGGGGCGACGTCCATCAGGAGTCCTGATCTGTGAGCAGACAGAAAGACGCCTGGAAATGAGGCCAGAGCCTTTAGCAGCCCTGGCGGCGATCTTGGTCGGTCGGTTTCTCGTGCCTCAATTTCCACGTCTATAAAATGGCCCTGTTCCACTCACAGAAGGCGTCTTGGAAACCGTTCTGTTCCAAACAAATTAAACTTCACGCTGAATGCGTGTGGAATGCACAGGTGCCCTGAGAGCCACACACACACCAGGGGGAGAGGGTAACAGGACCCCCAGGTCTTACCAGTCTGACGTTTGGGTCAAACTTGAAGGAAGTGACGAGGCAGAAATGCAGATGTCCAGGCAAAGGGAACAGCAGATATTAGAGACCTAAGGCCACCTGCCCGCAGGGTTGGGAGGCCACATGGGGAGGACAAGCTGGAAGGGTAGGACGAGGGGCTCCAGCTTGCTCACTGATGGGGTGGGTGTTGCCAGCGAGCCAGGACCTGCTGACCTGTGGGAGGGTCCCTCTGGCTACAGTGCTGTGACTCTGCCCTAAGCAAGTCTTTTCGTTCTGACCTTTGACACCTGGGGCCTGCGGACCCTGCAGGGATGGCCCTTCCCAGAACTAGCTAACTCACCTTTCATGTGCAAAGCAGCCATCCAGAGCCCACTCCCACCCCTCCTCTCTGTGGCCACTGCCCACCAGCCCTAATCACCCCAGGGCAGTTGCCGGACAACCAGGGACAGCCCCACACCCCACCAGCCACTGGAATTACTCACACTGGCCAATTCTAAGCCGGGTTGCCCGGCTTCCTCTACTCCTCCTGCGGAAACCACAGTAAAGGGTCTTGCTACATTTTCCACCCGCTCCCACTACCTCCCAACAGAGCCTGGAGCTTCCCAACCCCCATGGCAAGCAGGCCTCCTGTTTCTAGGGAACTGTGAGCAAGAGTTCATACTTCATGCCATGTCCTTGTCTGTGTGTCTCAGCACACCACACTAAAGCAAACTCCAGGTACCCCTACAACACACTCTTAGGAAAGTAGACATTTAACGCGCCCCAAACAAAACTTCCAGGGAAATTTTTAGCAATGGGACAAACTCATTCTATAATTTGGATGGACAAATAAACTTGTATGAGTCACTAAGACAGTTCTTAAAAGAAGCAGGCACGGGAGTTCACCCTGCTGGTCACTGAGGCACATGACTCCAAAGGTCCAGCAGTTGGAAGAGTGTGGGGCCCCCACAACACAGAAACCAAGGCAACAGAACAGAGCTTCTGGAAAGAGCTTTATAAATCCCTGTGCTCATGCCCGAAGGGGAGCCTCAAGCTGAGCAGGGGAGTCAATAGATGGTGTTGAGAATACGGGGTCACAGTGTAGAAGAGAAAAATGTGTCGACGGATTAAAAACACCGTGAAAGGCAGCGCGAAAAATACGTATCAGAAGAAAATGGAGAACTCGTCTTCTCTGAGAATCCGTACATAGCTCTAAAATCCAACAGACCCAAACACAGAGCCCACGCCAGCAAGCAGGCACCTCGCGTTGTCGGTCCGTCTGGACAACTGGACGCTCCGTCGTCCAAAGACAGTCGCAGAGCAGGAACAAGGAGCCTCAGGGACACAGCTAGGGCTTCCCAGAGCCCGGCCAGCTGCTCTGTGCGCCAGGGTCTGTAGTCCAGAAGATTCCTGCACAACCGCGGGGGATTTGCCTTAGAGGTTCAAGGGCCCCACTGGTAGTTTCTCCACCACAAGAAAGACAACTCCTTATAACCCCTTGCCCGAGACCAACTTCTCCTAGTCAAGCTTCCAGAACACTCTATGACTTCTAGAATATTTCATCACAGGATTAACATTGAAGCAAAGAAGGTATGAAGCAGTGCAAGCCAACCAACTTGCCTGGACTCACCTTTCTGGGCCTTGCACTCCTCATCCCTGCTCTCCATGGACCCATCCTTCTAGGCCCCGCACTCCTCACCTCTAGTCTCCATGGACTCACCTTTCTGGGCCCTGCACTTCTCATCCCTGCTCTCCATGGACTCACCCTTCTAAGCCCCATTTTCACCCCCGCTCTCCATGGACTCACCCTTCCAGGCTCTGCACTCCTCACCCCTGCTCTCCTGGCTGCTTTCTGCCAAGCCTTTGGGGTTTCTCCATGGCTCTGCTTCTTGAGGAGCGGAGAACCCCTCTCCTCGCCCATCATTCTTTGCTCTTCACACTGTCCCACCAGCTCCCGGCTGGGTTCCTGTGTCTGGGATCAGAGCAATTGGCCACTGAATGCTCAGAGATCAGCAGTGTGCTGATGGCCACACGGGCAATGGAGACAGCGACCACCACTGTCCGCCAGCAAGTAAGACCCACCATAGTCCCCAAAGGCTGTGCTGTCAGCACTCACAGTGGAGAAGGTAGGCCCTGAGCTAGTTGCCTTTACAGATTTGACAACCAAGGCTCCAAGGAGAGGTCACCTGCCCCAGTCCAGCATGAGGCTTAGAAAGGGCACTGGGACCTAGCCTGGCTCTTTCCCTTTCTGTATGGGCGAGGCTGTGTAAGAGGACTTGGACGACTACTGAACCACAGGCCTCTCTTTTTGGTTCCCCAGCTTTTCTCTTTCCCTCAAAACACAGAAGGGCCCTCAGCAAGGTCACACTTGACCATATCAGCTTAGCAAGGGGATCAGCCAGGTTATCAGAGGGCTGGTCACTTCCCGACCTGCTGCCCAAGCAGGGACACGGCTGGGGAGCCTCACAGGGCAAGGATGTCCTCAGGACTCCAGGACCAGGCAGTCCTGCAGCAGGTGCTAGCCTTCCCCTACCCCCAGAGCAATGCATGAACACTTTGGGCTACTTCCTCATGATTTCAGTCATCTGTGTGTGAACCGAGGGGCTGCTGGATCGTATCCAAGTTGTCCTTCCTCACCCACTCCCGCTGCCTGCGTGGGGCCCCACCTCCTGCCGGTCAGGGTCACAAGGAGAGGCATGCACAGAAATTGAGCTGTTCTCACTACATACAGTTTGTGGTAAATGTTTGACATTTATAAATTTTAATGAAGGAACTATTTCAGTTTTGCCCTAGTTAATAATACTATGCCACAAATTAGGGATCCCCAAATGTCTCCCCTTCATGCAAGGGAGTAATTCCATGAACTAGAGTAATGAGGCCAGGAGAAACAATCATTTGATTCACACCCCCTCAAAACACTGGGTCCCAGTTAGCAAATGCCTCCGTGCTCCCCTGGTGCCTCGGCCCACTATCTGGGTGGACCCGAGATCGAGTGGACACTCTGCGTCTGGGAGGAGGCCTGCTCTCGGGGCTCCTGGTACAGCTCGCAGCCAGGGCTGGCCCAGACTGGACCGAGGAGCTGCACAGGGAGGACCTCCTTCCCCCACGGACGCCTTCCACGTGAGGTCCCAGCAAGGACAAGCAACGCAGAAGAAAAGCAGCAGAAGCTGGGTCTGGGTCCATTCCTAGTGGAGCCTCGACGGAGTCCGCGTTGGCCTCTCACACGGGCGGCCGGGCTCCTCGTGTCCCCCGGGATTCGGGCAGGTGGGGGGCCTTGCGCAGCGACCGCCTGAGCTGCTGGAGAGGGCGACTTGGCGGGTCCTGCTGCGCCAGGGACAGGCCCGGCCTGAGGGTCCCCGTGGGCTGGCCACTGAGGGACGTGCGCCGCCACAGCCCGGGAGCCCCTCTGGACCCGGGGTCCTGGACCCGCGCCAACCCCTGCCGGCCCCCAGGAGCTCAGGTCTGGCGCCAGGCGCGGGCGGGGCCGCCTCCCGGCCCGCGGGGGCGGGGCTCTCGGGATGCCCCGCCCCCGCCCGCCCAGGCCTCGCCCCGCCGGCGCCCCCCGCCCGCCCGCCCCGCCCCTCGCGTCACGCTGCGGCCCGCCTGCGCCTGCGCGCCCGCCCGTCGCGCATCCTCGGCCCGCAGCCCCACGCCCCGCGCCCGCTACGCGCCGGGCTCCGCATCCGCTCTGCGCCCCGCGCCCCGCTCCCGGCGGCGGGCGGCGGCCATGAGGCTGCGGGCGCGCGGTCCCCGGGCCGCCCCCTCGTCCAACGCCGCCTCCAGCGTGGGGGCCGGCGACGCGCGGCGGCTGGTGCCCCCGGGGCGGAACCCCTTCGTGCACGAGCTGCGCCTCAGCGCCCTGCGGAAGGCCCAGGTGGGTGCCCGCCCCAGGCCGGGCCGCCGGGGGCGGGGATGCGCGGCCGCGCAGGGGTCCCGCGGGCCCGGCTCCTCGCCCCCCCGCCGCCCCCGGCGGCCTGCGACCCCCCCACAGCCTTGCGGCCGGCGGCCCTCACCCCATCCCCGGGGCCCTCACCCCCTTTCCCGGATCCCCGGACCGCCGGATCGCCGCACCCGCTTCCCTTGGCGTTCGGCGCCGCGCGGTCCCCGGGTCCCGCGTCCCTTCCCGCCGCGTGCAGGCCCTCGAGGGACCGGCGCGGCTCCCCCTGGGTGTGACTTGCTCACTTGATGAGATTCATGTTGGGGCCTCGTTGGTCATTCGAGTCCGGGCCGGAGACGGGGGTGCGAGCCGGGGGTGCGAGCCGTGCGAAGGGAGCCGCAGGATTTCCGCCTCTGCGTTCGCGAGTTGTGCTCTGGGGAGTGTGTGCAGGGGGGGCTCCCTTGGGGGTTCGTCTGCAACGGAATCGGCTTCGCATCCCCAGTTCCAGCGAGGGAGGTAACGGTGTGCAGTTTCCATCACGTTTTATGTGTGGAGTTCTCTGGTACCTGTCTGAGGGATGGACGCCTGCGGGAAGCAGCGGGGCCCCACACTTGGTCCTTTTTCTTTACATGGCTTCTAGGGGGATGCATTCCCGGACCTGGCGGGGTAATTCCCTCACCCGGTGGGGTGATTCCCTGACCTACGTGGTGGGGTAATTCCTTGTCATGGTGGAGTCATTTCCTGACCTGGAGGGAACATTCCCTGACCTGGTGGGGTGATTCCCCAGCAGTGTTGGGCCTCAGCATTGACATCCCTGCCCTCTGGTTGTGCGTTGTGTTTGCATTTCTGTAAGATTGCTCACAACACGGCCTTTCTTTTAACTCCAAAACCGTACTAGCAGCAGGCACAACTTTAGGGCTTGAACAGTGTACAGTTGGTGGAGAGTGTATTTCCAGCTGGGACCAAACATTTTGGGGTAACACTGAGATTCTTCTTTAGTGGGTAAAGTTTTTCTTTTGAAATAACATTAGAGTGAAAAGCTCTTGAAGTTTAGCGTTGTTGTCCTGGGTTGCATGCTTTTCTTGAAGCCTCCTCTGGGTGGGCTTGGTTATCATTGTGGGAGAGGAAAGGGTAGGCACAAGATTGAAGACAAGGGAGAGGGGGGAGGGTGGCATCCCGTCTAGGGACGTGAAAAAGCAGAGTTGTACCAGTCAGCTCCTGGGCCTTGTCCCCTGTGTCTGTGGGTGTCTGGAGACAGACACCGTTATCTGCCCACCCCTCGGGTCTGCTGGCACCTGCCCCTCTGCGTTCCATTGCTCGCAGACTCGAACTCCTCACCTGCCAGCTGCTGTATCTAGCTGTTGGGGGCGGGGGGAGGTTAGGAGCACAACCACTTCCTCTGGGCTCCTGAATGGTGCCCCCGCCAGCCCTCACCCCTGTCACTCCTGTGGTCCACAGGCCTTCTGCCACCCACTTTGCTGAACCCCCTGAGGGTGACCCTGGGACTGAGCCCTGACTCTTCCAGGCGGTTTCCAAGGCCTTGCCCCACCTATGTCTTCCTGCCTTTGCCTACTCTCTCTTGGCCTCTCTGCTCCTCCGGCAGGTCTTGGCAACGTTATCACCTGCAGGAGGAAGCCCCCTCCTCCCTGGAGGTCCCTGGAGGGCCGCCTCTGCATCCCTCTCACGTTTGCAGCCCCTCCCCCGTTACTGTGGATGAACAGGGGCCAGGTCTGTCTGCCACAGACTGTGTGCTCATTGTCCAAGTGGGGTCTGCCGTAGATACCCAGCCAGTTGTTGGGCGAATAAATGTGCAAAGGGGACGATATCCAAGCAGAGCCAGAGACCCCCGTGCCCCTCAGGCAAGGACACAGGATTGTGCATTGGAGTTTGGAGCAGCTCCTATGGGCTGTTCTTCAGTGAGGCGGGGACTCTGGTTTTAGATGTTGGGAGGCAGCTGCTGGAAGACGTTCAGAAAAAGAGCAGGTGGGTGGAAGGTTTTAGCCTCCCAGAAAGGGAAGGATACTTCATATACACCTTGTTGCCGTGTTGCAGACGCCCTGTCAGATACGCATTGGAATAATTGTGGTGTATTTTATATGTTCATAATGGGGCTGTGGTTACTCGGGTGTCTGCAGTGTGTGGTCCAAGGTAGGAGCTTGTGCCTTCTAGGTTCCAAGTTCTGCTCTACAGAAACATTTTGCTTTTCACAAGCAGTGCTCTGCAAGCTTTGCACCTGTATAGAATCACGGTGCTCAGGTCTCAGCAGAGAGAACTAGACTGTCCAAGCAAAGGGAGTCGGCCTCCCAAAATGGATAAATAAACAAATCCAGCAAGGACTGAGATGCCCAAGGGCTGCTCAGAAGCTCACCTGAATTCTGAGTTAGGATAAACCAGTGAGGGTGCCTGCGTTCACCTGTTAGCATTTGCTGCTGGGGAGGGGCTGCCATGTGTGTGCAGATTACTGACCAGTCCATCTGTCATTTAACTGCAGATTTAGCAGGGAATTTCAGCATCTCTCTGGACAGAAAATAACTCATTAAGATATGAAAAATTGAATACTATGATATTGGGTAGTCATGTGGTGATTCTCTGTTTTTAGGGGTCATGAACTGGTTTCTATCACCCGGGTTTTTTGGGTACCTCCGTTGGAACCCTCGGGGGTGAGTGCATCCCACCTCCAGCTCTGATGTTTCCCCATCTCTGAGCCCCCAGTGACTAGTGCCAGGGAGATTTACTTCCTGGAAAGCAGTCTGGCTTCCTCGACACAGTGGCAGTGAGTCCTCTGAGGTCGCCCCTCGGCCGGTCCTCATGCGTTTGCTGTGATGTGTCAGGGTGACCTTAACCTTTCCCGAGCTAGTGTTTCTCACATTTCTAGTGTTCCGTAAACCTTGAGTGAGGTTGTGAATTATTGTGAAAATCAGCCCAGAGGAAAGTGTGTGTCTAACTGTGAACGCAGTGTTGACCTTCTCCAGTCCGGTCACCAAGCAGCCCTTTGTGCCACCTTCTGTGTGGTATTAGAACTAACCAGCATGTTCCTGGTGTTTGCCCCACGTTCCAGCCTTGTGAGCTGGGGTGTTTCCAAGCTCGTTAAACACTGTCCCTAAGCACACACACGGCAGCGGGTCCCAGCGTCTCTCAGGCACGGCGCTAACTCTGTTCTCTTGCATTTGCTGGGGCTTCACGAAGCTGCCCCAGACTGCCCTGCGTAGAGCCGCTGGCGTCCTCCCTGCTCGTGTGCGGGACCTGCCGCAGATGCCTGGAGACTGGCCTTTTTACTCCCAGAAGTCGTTTTTCCATTTGAGAGAAAGAGGAGTGATTTATTTTCTCTAAAAAGCTACTTGCCACATGAAATCTTTTTTTTTTTTAAGATTTTATTTATTTATTTGACAGAGATAGAGACAGCCAGCGAGAGAGGGGACACAAGCAGGGGGAGTGGGAGAGGAAGAAGCAGGCTCACAGTGGAGGAGCCTGATGTGGGGCTCGATCCCATAACGCCGGGATCACGCCCTGAGCCGAAGGCAGACGCTTAACCGCTGTGCCACCCAGGCGCCCCCACATGAAATCTTTTTTTAAAACATCTTTCATGATTTTGATATTCCAAACCCCTAGGATGGGGTGCAGAGCTGGCTCGCACAGGGGCCCTGAGGTCTAGAGGGTGGGGACCGGTGTGGCCACCCAGTGGGATCCTCTGCTCCACGCACAGCACCCCCAGAAGTGAGCCTGGTGCCCTAGACAGCCAGGAATCCAAGGCCGAGGGGCTGGTTTTGACCAGGCCCTGAATGGTCCCGTGTACACGGCCAACAGCTGAGCAGAGCCCTCTCCCTGTATTGGAAGGAGTCGTCAGTCACTTCTGTGCCATGGGACTCATTAGCTCCACATCCTCGTGGGGGCTTCCAGACTGCTGGAGCTCAGCATTTCCCAAGCCCAGAGCCCTCCTCCCCTGACCCTGAGCACTCAGGGCACTTTCACCTCCTGTCCCCACTTTTGCCTCCTGCACCAGTCAGCAGCCGCCACCCCAGCCCCTCCCATTCCACCCTAGCTGCACTCAAGCCTTGTGCCCAGGAGCACTTGGACCAGTGCGCTCTACACATCCCTGGTGTACTTAGAAGAGTGCCCACGTGGCCGGGGGTAGACTGCCCAGGTTTCTACTGCAAGCTTGGTGTCAGGCCCATTCTCACCCACAAATGTTACTGTTGGGATGCTCCAGGGGGCTCCCTGCAGCTGGGGAAGTACAGAATATGCCCTTGGTCTCCTTGCAGCTGGAGGGGGACTCACAGCTGGGGGCTAGAGACAGGATGTGGTTGGGGGGGCTCCCTACAGTTGGGGGACAGGGCCTGGAGGTTCCCTAGGAGCTTCCCACAGCTGGGGGCCTGGAGCCAGCTTTTGGGTGAAGCCAGCAGTTGGGGGTGAAGTTGAGCCAGATTGTCCTGGGGGTGCTGTATCGGAGAGCTGAGCAGGGCAGGAGGTGCCCAGCTGGGAGCGTCTGCAGCTGGTCGGGACACCCCAGGACTGTTCCTGGAGGAGCCCCCTTGGCGAGGGACTCAAGATGCACTGTTATCCTGGCCCCCGCAAGTGCTCTGCTGGAATTTGGTGAACAAACGGAAGCAGCTGGAAATGCTACAGCACTTGAATTTCAGGATTTTTCTATTCCACTGTGCCAGAGGCCCCAGAGATAAGGGATTTCCTAGGGCCACAGCCTGGGTGTGTCTGTCAGTGTGAGCAGGGCGGAGGGTCTGTCTGGGGAGGGGAGAGAATTCTTGGGGGGTTCTCTCAGTCTCCTTGATCCCTGCCCCAGGCTCCAGCCCCCACCAGGCACCTCTGCACCCCCCACATTCCCTGCTCCTGCTGCCTGTCGTCCTGACTGAGGCAGCAGCCAAGGTAAACCGCTGCCCCTAACCCTGCACCCACCCTGTGCGCAGCGACACACCCCAAGCTGAGAGGATGCGCAGTTAAGGGGAGGGACTTCCTCGGGACCCTGAGCCCCGAGGGCAGGACGGCAGGGACCTGCTCTGTCCTGGACCACAGCCAGGGGCTCCTAGCAGCCCAGGAGATGTACAGACTGTTAGTAAACAGATGAGCTCATGGCCCCCTGGAGCTTCCCCGAGCACGGGAGCTCAGTGGTCCCTCTCGGCACAGTGCTGGCCCCGCCGCCGTTCTGACCCTGTATGTGGCTTCTGGGCATCACTCGCTCAGTGGACCAGGACCTTTTCTGTGCGTGGTCTGTGCACCTCCCCCTCCCTGCTCCCGCTCCCTCCGTGTTTCTCATCCCCTTGGGTGGGGGTTTTCTCAAGAAAAAGCCAGTGCCTCCTGGGATGGCCCTCCTGTCCCAGCCCCTTACCAGGTTGCCTGTGGTGCAGGCCCTGCACCTGCCCCCCCAGAGCTGCCCGTCCAGCCTTGCTCAGAGCCTGAGCTTCTCTGCCCGTCTGAGGAACTCTGCAGCTCCTGGTCTCTGCAGGTGGGAGGTCTGTGCCTGGAAAGCTCCCTTTCTGAGCAGCTGTACTTCCCGGGTGTGCAGGCCCCCCAGGTGAGATGCCTGTGGGAACGGGTCAGGTGCCGCTGCGTCCCTGGTCTCTGAGTAGGGATTTGGAGCCTGCTCCCACGTCGTGTCTGAGCCTTGTCCTTGGAGTGGGACAGCCGGCCCAGAACTCTGGCTCTTGGCCGTGTTTCTGCCTCTGTCCCAGCCATTGTCCTCAGCACCTGCCAACAGAGGCAGGCCCTGCCGGCGCTCCGCTCTTGGGGCTGAGTGGGCAGCCGCGGAAGGACCTCTGGCCTGCGGTTCAGTTTTTGTGGGATTCCCCATCTGGAGCCTGCAGGAGCGGCCGCTCAGAATCACAGAGACCACAGGGTCTCCAGCTGAACGGGCCTGAAAACCCTGGGGAAATGTGATTTTGTATGAAACAAGTGGGTAGCAGGGGGCGAGGGGAGCCCAGAGGCCGGCTGGTGGCAGGGAAGGACGTCAGCACCCTCCCCCGGCCGCCCCCAGGGCTCTGCTCCGGGCACTTGGTTATCTTTGCTTCAATCCCCAGGTGTTCCCGAGCTGCTGAAGGAAAGGTGCGCCCTCCCCAGCTCCGCCCAGGCAAGCCGGCTGCTGTGCTGACCGTGCTGCTGCCCACGGGGCTTGGAGCCTGTGGGGCTGCAGGCCCTCCCCGCTCGTCGGGAGCAGTGCTGGCTCTGGCTTGTGATCAGCACTTGGCACGTGTTCAGTGACCCAGTGAACTTCAGTTTCCTCTCTGTCGCGGCTTGCAGGGGGCGCTGTGTGTGAGGCCCCAACTGGTTGGCCGTGCCCTAGCCTGAACCCTCCGGTGGCGGTGGCGAGGGCAGGGACTGGGGAACGCCCACACTGGCTGGGCAGGGGGAGCAGTCTGCGTTTGTAGTGTTAGGGGCCCAGGGGCTCTGGGTGCTCGGGCGGAGCGGGGTCCCCCCATGCCGGCCGTGGGCTCCTAGGGCTGAGCTCCTACAGGGGAGCCAGGGCGGCTGCCGCAGGAGCCGTGGTGACAGTGACGAGTGCAGCGGGCAGTCGGGAGTCCTCCTCTCGGCCCCCAAGCCTGCCCCTTCCAGCTGCCTCACACCCCTGCCCCTTCCCTGCCTTGGGGCCCAGCCTCTGGTGGTCAGTGTCTTGCTGGTGGTTCTCCCTGGAGACGCTGAGTCTGTCTGCCCTGGGAGGTGTCTCCTGATGTCCTAAGGCCGCATTTCCCTGGCCCTCACGCGGAGTCTCCTTAGCTCGTCTGATGCCCTTAAGCGTGGACTGAGTGCCATGCCCTGCCCAGCCTCCTCATGCCCCCAGTGCCGAGATCTCTGCTACGTTCTCCTGGGGGCCCTGAGCTGCCCTCTGCACTGACCACTGACCGTGTGGTTGTGACCCTGTGCCAGGGGCCTGCAGACACGGCCCTGTGAAACCCTCGGTGCTGGGGGACAGGACTGGCCTTGGGCCCGAGCCAGTGGCAGGCTCTGATCTCCACCCCACTGGACCCTCGGATGCTGGCTAAAAAGCAGGTGAGGAAGGACTGTGTGGTGTTGGTGGGGGTCCTGATGTGGCTCCCTTGGTTACAGAGCGTACGTGTAGGGTCGCCTTAGAGCGGGGCAGCTCTGATCCCGTAAGGAGCTGCACAGAGGTCTGTTTCTACCGTAGAACATGGCCGTGCTGTCGGGCTGCGTGGCAGATCGGTAAACTCAGAGCGAGTTCCTGAGAGACGCTGTCCTTTGCACAAGACTCCGGGCTGGGCGCACGTGCCAAGACGGGATTCGAAATCTGAGCAGAGAGACCGGCGTGCTGGGGAAGTCAGGGCTGCTTGCGGGTTGAAAGAAAAAAATAGCTGTTGTAGCAACGCTGTATTTAATTTTAGATTTGAGTGGGAGAGCTGAGAAGAAATAGCTTGTATGTAGCAGTGAGTGTGGTCCTGGCAGGAGAGGGTCCACACAGGTGGACACACAACTTCAGAGTGTGGGACCGCTGAAGACCAGGGGCAAGAAGACCAACGTTCACACGTTAGTGAGAAAAAGACGAGGGAGTCCGATGTGAATTGGACACAGGATTAAATAGAATGACAAATGACACAGAAGGCGGCCAGCTACTCTGGAAACACAGGGTGCCCAGGGAAGATGGACCTGCCCCGCAGACGTGGCCTCACTCCCGGCAGCCGTCCCCGCCTCCCCGCACTGTCCACACCCCGGATTTCTAGCCTCGCTCTGTGTTTCATCTCTTCGTGGAAAGGAGCCTTTTTCTCGAGAGCAGCCGTGTGTGACTTGACAGTGTCGCTCACAGCCACCGTTGAGAACACGGCTCTTTCTCTCTACTTTCCAGCTAGGAGGCTGTCTCCACATCCCAGGCCGTGTGCGGTCTGCATCCCTGTGTTTGGGAAAGGTGTTTTGCTGATGGGGGGAGCAGTGGGGAGAAGGTTTCTTAGGTTGGTTTGCTGGGTTTGCACCTGCCAGGTGTTGGGTCCGGAGCTGATGCTCTTGGAGCGCCTTCCCGGGCTCCGAGGCAGGAAGGGGCTGGGTCACGCCAGCCGATGGCGCTCCTGTGACGATTGCCGTACTTTTTCCAAGTTCTTGAGAAAGAAGACAAGTCGATGTGTCTGGTTGGTCGCTGGGTCGGGAGAAAGTGGCCTAGGTGGCAGGAATCAGCAGCACGTGGCTCTGTGGAGCCCCTTCCTGCCCGAGCCGGGCTGAGTGAGGGGCACTGGCCGTGGCTTCTCAGTTTCAGAATATTCTGTCTGTTCTCAGGATTTTCAAAAACAACTTGCTTTATTTTTAAATACGTAACGGCCAAAGAGAAAGGTGGATTTCGCAGGTGCGGTTTCCCTCTGTTTACCTCACGTGGCCGTCTTTCTGCAGAATCCGCAAGGCTTGTCTCCTCATGGGAAGAGCCTGGGGGGACCCAGACCGGCCTTCCGGGGCGCCCTCCCTCCACCCCTGAGCCCCAGTGCGAGCTTGTTTCAGAAGATGAGCCCATCCTGCCCGCAGACCCGGGCCCCCACTGAGCTGCCAGGCTGCCCGTCTGCCTCTTGCTCTGCCATGGGGCACATGCACTGTCTGGTTGGATTAACTGATTGGGGGTAGTGGATTCTCTTGGTCGTGTTATCCCTAGAACCACAGCCCTATGGGGACTTTGACTCCGAGGCATTCCTTCAGCTGTGGGCAGTGGGTCCGCTCCACCCTGCTTTGGGTGCTGGGCCGGGAGCGCTAGAAATCCAGAAGTCTGGCACTCCCCTTCCGCGGCCCCGGGAACCCATCCTTGTGGGTGTGGGCAGACCCACAGGTCAGAATACCGTTTGTCCTTTCCACTTGGGATCTGAGCACCCTTGATGTCGGCTCAGGGTGCCCGTGGGTCCCTCCAGGGCCCCCCGTGTTTACCGTGTGTGTAGCACCCCCACTAATCAGGCCTATTCGCTTCTGCCCCTGGGCCCCATGCCCCTTAGCGATTGTCCGCCCTCCGTGCATTCACCCAGGCTGCCGGCTGTCCTGGAAAATCCTGCCTTTCAAATGTCGTAACCTAAGCAATGTGACGATAGGAGTCCTATTGTTGTCTCTTCTGTCTCTGAGCAATGGTCACCTCGGGATCTGTCCTCCTGCCCCAGGGAGCTTGAAGCTCCTCCCTCCAGCTGGCTGCTGGCACCTGTCACACAGGCGACCTTTGGTTCGCTGGCCCCTGGTGGTGCCCCTGGGTGACATCCAGCTCTGTTGCAACCAGCAGCACCTGTGCAAGCCACTCCATGGGGAGCTGGACCGGGGCCTGCTGTACCCGAGTCGTCCCCTGTGGTGTGGACAGGCACACGGCCTCGTGGGGAGGACAGGCCCCGTGGCCAGCCCTGAGCTATGTTTGCTCCGGTCTCAGGAGCACCTGGCCTCTGCCAGCACCGGGGGGACTCGGGGCTCGGCACTCAGCCTCCCCGTGGCAACGGCGTGGAGCTCTGGCCACGGAACACACAGGGGCTGGCGGTCCACGTTTGTTCTCGGTCATCCGTCTCTGCCCCCAGCCCCCAGGAGTGGTTTGCGGCGACTGAGGGTGGACGGAGTGCCGCCCGCGTGCGAGCGTAGTTTTCAGACGCTGGCCTGGGCTCTGAGTGTGCGCCTCCGTCCATCCGCAGCCAGCAGGTGCTCCCCAGTGTGTGTGCTCCTGTGTTCTCTAACCACGTGGGGAATGCGTTTCTCTTCTGCGTGTTTGTCAGTGTGTTTCCATATCCGTTGGAATGGCCATAATTACTCTTTCCCACAGTGAAAGCACAGCAGCTTTGGAAACCCCCCGCCGGTGGCCTGCCCACTACCGTGCCGAGTGCCGTGGAGGCAGCACGCGCCTCGCGGCCCGGTGCCCGCTGTGCACTGTGACTCGGCCGCTGTGCCGTCAGGCTGCCGACCCTTCTCCTGTCAGAGCGGTCACGCCGACACCCTCGCGCTCCCCTGTGCGTCTCCTGCCCGCAGGCCCTGTGTCAGCACCTCGCACAGCCGGCTGGGGGCCTCGGATGGCGCCACTCCCATGTGTGCTCCGGGGGTGTATGACATCCAGGTACGGGGCTGGCCCGTCCACTCCAGCAAGGACACGTGTCCCAGTGACCCAGCTGGGCAGGGGGACAGCGTGGGTGGAGACGCTGGCCACCCGTATGGCTCCACGGGCCTTTGTCTCCTAAACAGCATGTGGACAGTGTGTGTTGGCTGTGAAACACAAGGAGCTTGGACAGCTTGCATGAGGACGATGTTAGTGGCCTTGGCAGAGAGGAGGGAGTGACCGCCAGGTGCGTCTGAGCTGGGCCTTGTGACCAGAGGGGTCTTTGGCAGAGAGTTCCAGACAGCATGCGAGGTGAATTCACTGCAGATTGGTGAATGTGGTCTTTCACACACCTTGTCGCGGGGGGTTGGGGACACGCACCGGTGTGCCCGCTGGGGCGTGACGCCGCCGTGGGCCGGCAGCTTGAGCAACAGGCGCTCCTCGCCCTGGTCCTGGAGGCTGGAAGTCCGCTCTCCAAGCTCCTCCTGAGGCCTCCCTCCTTGGCATGTAGACACCGTCTCTTCCAGGAGCCGTTGCAAAGGCCTCCCTCTGTGTGTCTGTAAGCTAATCTCTTCTTAGGACACCTGCCATATGGAATTAGGGTCCACTCCAGTGACCTAATTTTACCTTAATCACCTCTTAAAGGCCCTGTGTTCAAATACAGCCACATTCTGAGGTCCGGGGTGGGGGGCACATAGTTCAGCTCCTTACACCAAAGCAGAGAAAATGCAGGAGCCCTGTGCCCACCACCCTGTCTCAGCAATCACCAGCTTATGGCCATTCTGGTCTCAGGGACACCCACTGTCCTCCCACCCCCAGTGATTGTGACGCAAAGCCCAGACTCCACCATTTCAGCCACAAATGCTCCGGGTGTATCTGCATCCCACGAGGAGGACGGCCGGCAGCCACGGCCCAGCACCAGCAGCACAGTCCGCGCCCCCGCACAGGCGCTGAGCCGGGCGTGTCTGCATCAGCCCCGCCTGCCCCGCAGCCTCACACGCACACTCCCTCACCTGGGTGTGCGTGCGCGATAAGGTTCTAGGGAGCCTCTGGGGAACGCTCGCAGATGCCCCCCGTGGCTGCCCCGAGGGACAGTCTCATGGGACAAACTGTGTGATGCCTGATGTCCTCTCATGGGCCAGCATCACCCCCAGGAGCCTGCGTCCCTCCAAAGGCGACCAGTGAGGTGGGGTGTGTGCAGATGTGTGTGCGCCCGGGGTGATGGACGCAGGGCGCCAGCGCACGTGAAGGTCCCGTCA
Organism: Ursus maritimus; assembly: GCF_017311325.1. Classification (NCBI taxonomy): domain Eukaryota; kingdom Metazoa; phylum Chordata; class Mammalia; order Carnivora; family Ursidae; genus Ursus; species Ursus maritimus. Next base: position 62,533,530 of record NW_024423897.1, read on the forward strand.
GTGCATTGATCTTATCGGTGCTCAGATTGCTGTCTGCCGTGGGGGCTCCGAAGTCCGGGGGCCTTTGCCGCCTTCCTGATTTTAGCTGTACCCCGCTGTCCTGGTTCCTCTTCCACGTTCTCCGCCCCGGCCTGGAATTGGCTTCACCCAGGAGTCCTGGTTCCTTTGGGCAGGAAATGGCATTCAGAGCCCGCAGGCAGCCGTGGCATCCCCCCTGCACCTGGGTGGGTCCCCACCGGGGTCTGCTCACCGGGGCTCTTGATGCAGTGTGCTAGGTTAGAATGGCTGCTCTGTGAGCTTGTATGTCCACGTCTGTTCACAGCACACCCCTTCCTGATGGACAGTGTATCGTGGCCAACGTGAGTGACCTCACTCAGCCGGGGAGGCTGGATGCAGGTCCTCCTAGAACTGGGCTGTAAACCCTCAGCTCGAGGGGGGTGGGGGGGGCACCTCACGGCTTATTTGACCTGGTGCTCTTGAGGGTCACTGGGCTGCTGAGAGGGGCAGTCAGGCTGCATCCGTCAGACCTTGGAGGGGATGCAGGTCCCGTATTTCCAGTTGTTCCTGCTCTGTCTGCAGCATTCCCCCCCCCATGCTGCTGCTTTGTCCTCCTCCGCCCCCACCCGGTGCCGTCACCTGGGAGCAAGGCCAGCATTCTCTCCCCAAGGCCCCTGCTCTCCTGCCCCCGCCTGCCCCTGCCTGCCCCCGCCCAGGGCCGCTGTCCGTCCATCCCTGCCTGCTGCCTGCTGACCCACCTCCCAGCTCTGAGAGGGGCTTCTGCGGGAGTGGGTTTTGGGGGCTGTCCCCGGTCCCCCTCCCCCCAAGCCGGGGGTTCTGAGTCAAGTGTCCCACACAGAGCTGGGTCTTACTTGGGTTGTGGGAAATGGAGCCCTGCCCTCTCCCCAGGGCGCCCCCTGCCTCCCTGCATGTTCCCCCAGGGACTGTGATCCTAGGGCTCTGTAATTCCATGGGCTTGCCCTCCAGGCCGGCCGAGGAGCAGAGGTGCCCGTGGCCTCGGGGAAGGAGGCGCCATGTCCGGCCTGGCCGCTAATGACAGCGCCTTGTGGGCACCCAGCAGAACGGCCTGGAGACGGCACGACTGCTCCCTTTCATCTGCTCTGTGCCCTTTGTTTTCCAGTCCAGCCAGGACTTTCTACCAATGTCTTTTTGGTGATTGTGGTCTCTCCGCAGCCCTAGCCCACTTGAGAACGTCCACGTGGCTGATGTGGCTGTGCTGGCTGTCGTCCTGTGGCTGGAAACACTGAGTCTGCTCAGACAGACTGAGACACTGGGCCCATTTGCACAGGGCATGGTGGGTGGCAAGGCTGCCAGGAGGCCAGTGGCCGGGCCAGGGTGGACACAGGCGACAGAGCCTGTGAAGACAAGTGGGCCAGAAGGTGCAGGAGAATAGGAGGATCCAACCAGGGGGCAGCCTAGAGCTCAGGACAAGTGGTCAGAGCCCACAGAAGGTTCTGGAGGGGGCTGCATGAAGCCTTCCAAGTCCTGTCCCTCCTGGGGACAGTTTCCCCTCCTCTGGGGCAGGGCTGAGCCTGTCGGAAATATGTGGGCCCTCTGGTTGGGCCAGGTGAAGGCAGAGTCCTGGGGCCCCAGAGAGCAGCCCAGGCAGGTCCCCCTGCACCCCGTGGGCTCCCGAGGGTGCTTGCCTTCCCCAAGCAGCTCACACAGCGCCCCGTCAGTTGGTGCCTGGGGAGCCACGTCCTGCCCTGTCCTTCAGGCCGAGGCACGGCGGTTCACTGGAGGTCTGTGACTCAGACCACGTTCCGTTCCACCTGCCCACTCATCGCCTTGTGGGAGGCTTGTCTGTTTACGGAGGGTCCGAGTGTGTGATGGTCACTCACATGTCCTCTCCCCGCTGGCTGTGAAGCTCGGAAACCAGATTGTGTCTTCTCGGGTGCGTGTCAAAGCGGGCATGTGAGCACATCATCTGAGGGTCAGTGCTGGCCACGTGCTGTGTCCCATGTGGAATGGCCAAGTGAACCCCGTGGCTGCTGGCCCACTTGCGGGAATGTAGGTTAACTAAGCCACGTAAAGAGCAGCTCTGTGTGCCTTGACCCGGGGCACTGGGCAGGTTCGGGTCACACTTCCCCGGCACCGCTTCCCTGGGGCCGCTCGGAGCCCCGTCCTGGTCTGCGGTTCGGAGATGCATGGGCTGGGGGTGGAAGCCGCGTGCTCTCCCGGAGCCCCGTGCGGTACGCTCTGCCGCACGGACGTGTGGGAATGGGAGCTGGCTGCAGAGTGGGTGCGCGGTAGGAGAGCACGCCGGTGAGCCAGCGGCTTCGCGCTGCACCTGCCGCATGGGACGGACTTTCTGAGACGTTCCGTTAGCATGCTTCACAGGCAGCGGCCGTCGATGGCAACGAACACTCAGCCTTCCGGTAACTTAACTGTAGGGGTAGATGGTACTTCGAGAAAGCTGCGTGTTCTCGGCGTGACTGTTGAGAAAGAGGGCACTTCTGAAAATAACACCGGGGCTTTCACCTCAGGAAGTTCAGAGGGACATTGGAGTTGATTCAGAAAGAGTCTGTAGGAGCTAAAATTAATATGACCGACTGGTCACAGTAGAGACAGTAAATACGTCCAAAACCGGCTCAATAAACAGATTAATAAACTAGAAGAATATCTGTCAACATAGGCTGGAAAGTTTTAGAGGCACAAATAATAGTAAATACACAGCGGGGCGGGGCAGGGTTGTGATAGACACGCGGCAGAACGCAAGGGGCAGCTTCATTCAAGTTCTCTTGAAAACACCCGGTGGGGAAGTAATTGGGGAGAAATCTGCTGGGACTTTCAGAGAGGATTTCCTTCGACAAAACCCCTGAAACGAATTCAAGCGAATGTAGAAAATCTAGATAGACGGTAAAAAAAAGCAGAAAACCCCCAGCATTAGATACATACATCTTTGTAGAAGCTCCCCTAGGAGCTGGCTCTCCGGTGTGTGGACGTCCCCGCAGGGCCCGCCCGGAGGGCCCCTGACTTTCCCGGACGCAAACTCGAGCAGCTCGAGAGAAGGTGGCCCAGCGGGTAGCGGCCGGCACCGTGACCGAGGTTTTCAGGTTAGAAACGCCGTGGCTGCCCTGTCCGCGGGCTGAGGGAGCAGGAAGGACGGCGGTGACATTCAGCGCGTTCACGACTTAAAGCAGACGCGACTCACAAAAAACGGGTGGGGAGGTACGTTCTCATCAGCGGGGAACATTTGCTACACTTCGAGGAAGCCCCCGCTTGATAGGAAACATTGTCGCCAACGTCACCCCCGGACCGGGGGGGAGGGAGGGAAGGAGGCCAGCACAGGGGCCGCGCCAAGCTTGCCCTGACCCACCGGCCCTGTGGTGACGCAGGTCCGCACAGTGCACAGCCGGCCGCCAGCCCCATGGGGCGGTTGGGACTCAAGATGAGCCGCAGTGTCAAATGAACCCTGGATTTTCAAGACAAGACGTCATGAAAAAGTGTGAAATATCTCGTTCATAATGTTTGTATTGAGTCCACACTGAAATGATAGTATTTCAGATATACGAGTAAACTATATTACATTGATTTCATCCCCTTTCATGTGTTACACGTGGCCGCTAGACGATTTAGAATTACCTACACGGCTTGCACTGTATGCCTGTTGGGCAGTGCCGGTCTTCATAGAGGACTCAGGAGAATCCGTGAAGGGTCTGTGGGGGCCGGTCAGCACGGCTCAGGTGCAGGTAACAGGGACCCCGCCAGGTGAGCGGCCGTGAGGCCCTTTGTCCTGGGTCAGCCAAGCAGCTGGCAGACATCACCGCGCACCTTCTCTTGGCATGTCTTTTCTGTCCTCTCTGCACGAAAACCTATGTATCTGAAGTGTGTATTATTGCAAATAGTTATAAATTGCATCTATTGATCCTAAATCCCTTGGAAGTTCTAAGTTTTGTCATTCCTCCCCCGCTCATTACGCTCAGAATGCACCACTCCTGGGCGTGTGCCCCCAGGTGAAAACCAGAGGTGGCTTCCTGCATAGGAGTCCTTGCTTTCAGACAGAGCTGTCCGTCCGCCATGATGCTCCCTGACCTGGACCCTCCGGAGAGTCCCACATGTCCGTCCCTGCCCCCACCCCATGTTTGCTGCTCTCCCCCTCACTGTAGGGCCTGCCTGTCCCCACAGAGCCCCTCCCCTGGCATCATCCCAACCAGACCCATGGGGGGGGCATGTGATGCCCCCCAGTGCTGCTTGTTTGAAGGCGGGCTGGCTGCACCCTGCTGTCGGCTGGGCTCCAGCCCATGACTCCCTGGGGCTGGAGAGTCTCCTGGAGTCCCTGGTCTTCCTTGTGGCCCACAGTCCATCTGGCCAGCTCCGTACCTGCGGCCTCCCTGCATGGCCGCTCAGCCCTGCAAAGGCATCCCCGTGTTGGGCTGGGACTCGGAGGCTAAGAAGAGCGGGGCGCGTGTGCTGGGCCTGGCTGGAGAGGGGCTCGGATGTGGGGCTGCAGGGTGCCAGGATCGGGGTAAGCTCCACTGTCTGTTTGCCATTCCCACACGGGGGACTTGAGGCCGGAGTGGGAAGGGGCCCAGCAGCACAGTCTGAGAGCCTCGGCAGGACACCTGGCCACGTGCCCCACCACCGTGTGAGGGCAGCCCCTGGGGCCCAGGCCTGGCTCCGCACACAGAGTCCAAAGGACCAGACCCTGGTGACAGATTCCGGAACAACATCACCTCTCTTTCCAGATTGTGTTCATGACGCTGACGCTCTTCCCCATCCGGCTACTGCTCATTGTCACCATGATGCTGCTCGCCTGGCCCTTCACGTTCTTCGCGACGCTGGGATCCTCAGACCAGGAGCCCGAGCAGCCCCCGGCCACGTGGCGCAAGTAAGTCACTGGAGGGCAGGTGCTCTGACGGCGGGGTCCCAGAGCCCCTTCCTCCTTCCCACAGCTTCTTCCGTCCAGGACGCTGCCAGCCGCGTGGCTCCTCCCTCTCTGGGGGTGGCCGGTTCTATTCCCTGGCGCACCCCTGCCCCCGTCCTGCTCTGAGGGGTCTTCCAGGGTCCTGCAAGCCACGTGGCCGCTGTTGGTGTGCCCTCAGCACAGAGGCTCCCCAGCGTGTTTCCAAGGGCCCTGCCCCGCAAGGCTGCGTCTCAGCCAACATCTGTCCCGTGTGCTGGTCTGGTCTCTGCTGGTCAAGTGTCCCCCTTGCTTCGTAGACCTTCAAGTTCCCTTGTGTTTACTTTTTGGATATTAATGAAGCAAGCCATCTGTAGGTGGACGTGTTTTGAGTACATCTCTTTCTTCAAGATTTATTTATTTTAGAGGGAGCGAGCGTGATTGCGCGCACATTTGTGCAAGCAGGGAGAGGGGCAGAGCGCGAGAGAGCCCCAAGCAGTCTCCCCGCTGCGTGCATAGCTGGATGCGGGGCTCCATCCCGGCACCCTGAGATCACGACCTAAGCCAAACTGCAAAGACAGACGCTCCACTGACTGAGTCACCCAGGTGCCCCATGTTTGAATACGTCTTAACTAAAGGCCCAACGTGGACCTCAAAAAAGTAAATCAGAATATTTTCTTGTTTACCCCTAAAGCTGTTCTTAAAGTGCACACCATCAGTAAATGAGAACGCCGGGTATAAAGGCTTCAGTAAGTGTCTCCGGCGTCTTAGAAGTCGCCGTTTCTGTTGCAAGCCCAGAGTGCTGCCAGTCATCCACACCTTAACACCTCTCGTCAACCCCTCGGGTCCTCGAACACTTGATGCAGAAACAGAAATATCAGCCTAGCACAGGGGGTTCCCTAAACGTGGGCCAGATCCAGCTGCTGCCTGGTTTTATAAACACAGTTTTACTGGAACTGAGCCACACCTGCTCATTTAAACCCCATCCAGGACACCTTCACGGAAGCAGAGGCTGTGCTGTGCGGCCCACAGAGCCTAAACTGTTTGCTCCTGGCCCTTCACGGGCCCAGCAATCAGCTCAGTCCTCCTTCCCCTAGGAAGTGTCTGACAGACAGGAACACGATGCCCGCGGGAGGCAGGTGGGACCTGGCACATGTCCTCAGGGTTGGTTCTCCCGACGTGCACCTGCTGTGGGCACGCACGACAGTGACATACATGGTAAAGACCGCGAATTTCGATTCACAGGTTTGCTGAGTCGGTGAGGAGTGTGGCGTGGCTGTGCTTGGGGACGGTCCAGCTGACCGGGGGACCCCTCACATGGGGTCTCCATGTGCGTTCCTTATGGTATTCATGGTGTAGACCATTGTCAGAGTCAAGTGAACCACAGTCCTTCCTGGAGACCCAAGGCAGGCCATGATCCCTTCCCATTCCAGCCCCAGTGCAGCGTCTGCCCCCGGGGTGCTAGGACATGGGTCCGGAATGAGGGGGGAAGGGAGTGAGGGAGTGATTGTAGGGGTGAGGGGGAGGGAGTGAGTGTGGGGGGGAGGGGGAGTGTAGGAGGAGGGAAGGAGTGTAGGGGCAAAGAGGGAGGGAGGGAATGGAGGAGTGGGGGGAGGGAGGGAGAGAGTGTAGGGGTGGGGAGGGAGGGCTGCTTGCCGTCCTGTTGGCTGCGGTCACCTGGCACCAGGGTCATCACTGGCTATCCAGTGCTCATTCTGCCTGTTTGGATTTCTTAATTCTCTTTGAAGAGCTTGCTTTACCTTGGGGGTTTTTATTAAATGTTTTAACCCTAAAATATGAATCTGGTATCAGATACATGATCAAACAGAATCAGTCTAGACCGGATAGGAGTCGGAAGTTCAGTTTGCTAGGTTGTGGATCCGCAGCTAGAGAGCAGAGGTTTTAGAGTTTTTGACAAATTACGAGTGATGAGACGGAGAGTTTGGGGCTTGAGTGGTAGGGTAGTGCTATCTCTGGGCACGTCTTGTCTGAAGTCCTCGTTTCCGCTCTCCTTGGGCGGGGCTCCTCCTCCCCAGTTCACTCGCCCGCCTCCGATTCTGTCTCTTCCAAGGGCGGGGCTCTGGGCCGTTCTCCGTGGCCGGTTCCACCTCCACGCGGCTCCGTGTGGCTCCGCTGGGCTCCTTGGAGGATACGGGGCCACAGCTGACTACCGCCTGCAGCAGTGCGTCCCAGGCGCCTCCTGCGCCCATAGAGTGTGCCTGACAGGAGGCCCTCACGACACGTCGTAGACACATCTGAGGTTCCGTGAGAGCTCTGGGCGCCTGTGTGTATGGAGACCGCACCGCACCGTGTGCACGTGTGTGTATTGTGCCAGCGTGTGTGCATGTGTGTCTGAGCATCGTGCGTATGTACGTATGTGAATGTGTATGCACACGTGTGTGAGCATGTGTGTGTGTGTTTACATGCATGTGTGCGCATGCGTGTATCAGTGGGGCGTGTGTATGTATGTACATGTGCAGAGGTATCTGCATGTGGGTAAGCATGCATATGTGTATATGCACATGTCTGCATGCGTGCACGTGTGGGTGTGTGCGTGAATGTGCGGGTGTGCAGGCCATACACAGCCCTCGAGGTCTCCGCGCAGCAGTATTTTTCAGTCACTCTAGGCACAGCCCTGCGCTGGGTCTGGTGCTCTTGGGGAAACAAAGAACAGTCAACACTGAACTCCTTAAAGGGGAACTCGGTGACAAAATGCCTGATGTGGGGACTCGGAAGTTAGGGGGAAGTGGGTTTTGAAGCAACAGGTTTCAAAGTACACAGCCTTGTAGGGAAGAATCCTCGCGGAGTCAGCTGGGAGGCGCGTCGTTCCGCTGTGCAGACGTGTGCGGATTTGCGTAGATCAGTGTCCCATCAGGGAGGATCTTTGCTGAACATAAGTTAGTGTCGTTCAGACTTCCTAAAATACAAGCTTTGAGTTTTCAGTGAAAAGAGGAATGGCATAATTTCACAAAAGACACTTACTCAAAGTGACTTTCGAACCACAAAATTGTGTAAAAACCAGAGCATCTTCTTGCAAAACCTGACCGGCAGGCCGAGAGTGCCCTCTGGGTGCTGCCCTGCGGCCAGCTCACGTGGTTAGAGGGTGTCGTAGCTCCGACCACTGACCACGTGCCACAGACTGGGGGTCTCCACAGCAGAAGGTTCTGGAGGCTGGGAGTCGGGAATCCGTGTGCCGGCAGACCGGGTTCCTGGCCTGCAGACCGTGCCCCGTCGCTGTCCTCCCCTGGTGGAGAGCTCTGGTCTCCCTCCTACCAGGACACCAGGCTCCTCGCATCAGAGCCCCACCCTCACGACCTCCTTAACCCCGATTTCCAATTACAGTCAGACTCCTGTTTTGCCCGTTACTGCAGAATAATGAGCCCTGAGCACAGCCTTACAATCCTGCCCGCTCGCGGTCTCGCTGCCTTGCTGGGATTATGCGCTCCTCCCAGAGAGCCCGGGAGCCCCCGGCTGCCCTCAGGTCACTCTTCTGCCCGGTGCAGTGCCTTCCTGCAAATCTTCTGGGCATGATCTATCTCCTGGGCCTGGTTTGGGGTTTTTCTTTCTTTTTTCTCATTTTTTCCTCCAAGATTTCCTGGAGTGTAGGTTTGTCTCAGAAAGAGGACAAGCTGGAGAAACTCAGGCGCGTTTCATGTCTGAAAGTGTCTTGTTTCTCCCCTCAATGTCGATGGGGAGCTGGTCCGGGCAGACAGTACGGGTTCCAGGTCTCACGGCCCCAGAGCCGCGAAGCTGCCGGCTCCTGTGGCACTCGAGGAGCCTGCTTGTTCCTCTCTGTGAGTTTTGGGCTCTTCTCTCTGTCCTCGGGAATTTGAAAAATCCTCAACGGAAATTGCAGGAGTCTGTCGTTTTGTCTTAACCTCACTCTGCTCTCTGACGTGGTACTGAAGAGCCGTCTGTCTTCAACCCTGAGAACCTGTTCCCCTCCTGACTAGTGCTGTCCTTTTTCTCTGGCATGTTCCGGAGACCTCCTTCTCATCCTCCAGCTTCCCGGGGAAGTGAGATGCTGGATTTCCGAGGGTGTTCTCTTGTTCTCTGCTGCTTTCACCATGCCCTGTCCTGGATTCCATGACAGCCTGAGAGAGAGTGGGCCCCCAGCCTCTCTTCTGATGCCTGCCACCACGTGTCTCCTCACTCACAGTCTCCGCTCTGCCACGTGGCTGGTTCTGCTCGCGTCTCAGGTTCTGGGGTGCCCCCCCGGGCGATGAACGGAGGTCGCTGCCCTCATGCCTGGAGATCTGTCTCCCGATTCACTGTCCTGGGAATCGCTCTGCGGGCACCTCAGGCTTGTCTGGCGGCCGTCGCCGTGGGCAGGAGGCGTCACATGGTGCTGCTGTGCGCGGGGCTTTGCTCCGAGGCCGGCCTCCACACCCGCAGCCTGGCTCTGCCCGGTGCATGATCTCACTGGGGCTGGAATGCCTCCGAGATCTTGCAGGAATGGTTAGTTCTGTTTAGTGCTGACCGGGGGTGTCTCTGGCAGACAGGTCAGGATTTGGTCCCCAGTTCCCAGCAGGTCCCTCTTCTGCCTTCCTCTGAATCTGACTTCCCGGGACTGGCTCTCGGTCCCACTGCACGAAGCCTCATTTCTTCCTCTTTGGGTGTCAGTGGCTCTCTCTTGGCTTTTATGTTTGTCTGTGTTCTTATGAAAAGTAGCCTGCATGCGGACAGGCGTGTCTAAAAATACGCCATTGGACAAACGACGAAAACTGCATACCTGTGGTCCTGCCCGGGTCTGGAGACGGGGCGTCAAAGCCTGGCCCCAGCATCTCGGCCTACAGCCACACCCTCCCTGTTCACCGTCCACACAAGGGCCTTCTCAAGGTGGCTCTGTGAGGGGCGCCATACCCACCTTGGGACTGGCTCCTGCTTAGTGCTGTTGGGCCTCGTCTTCCAGAATTCTCTTGAGAGGGTTTTTAAGCACATTGGGGGTCAGTCCAAGGAGGTTTCAGGCTCTTATGTTTCTGTTGTGCAGTCTGATGACCTGCATAACCCCGCAGCCACATGCGACGTGGCTCCTCACGGGGATGACCCCTTCTCCCTGGGACTGCGGTGCCCGTGGTCACTCGCACACCGAGCCTCTCGCCTCCGTGCGGTTTCAGTGATGTGCATCCTCGTCTCGTCCGTCACAGGGATGTGCAGATTTAAATGCCTAAATTCTTGTATGTTTAAAAAACAAATAGGAAGCAAGTTCAGTTCATCTGGGCTGATGGTTATTTTGTTTTCCATGTTTATCATCCGTCTAGTTTCATCGGAAGAGGCTTTAGTAACGTGCCCTCTGACTCAGGAGCCTGGGGGCAGGGGATGGACTGGCTCGCTGCAGACCTCCGCTCCTGGTCTCACCCCAACGTCACTGCTGATGTTAACTGCATTTTAGGTGTCTTGGTGGGTTTTTTCATTCATGCTAACAAACAGCCTTCCAGCACTGACAGTCCCAGTGGCGTGAACGTCCCGCGTCCGTGCTCTGCTTACCGCGTTCAGGAGTCCGTGTGGTCTTCGTGCTGCTGTCACGGAGCAGAGGCAGGACTTGCATTTTCGTGGATAAATTGGTAAAAAGGCATCCCGCTCCACGTTTAGTAGTGTCTTATCTCCTCCAGACGACGCAGTAAGCGCTGTCACCAGGTTTGGAGGGGCCTGGAGCGCGCCCTGGATAACTGGCCAGAGGTCAGCACCGAGCTTCTAGTATCCGTGTCCATGCGGTCAGCATCTCGCTAGCGAGATGAGCCCGTGACACCCTGCTTTGGCCCCATGTAACCGCAGCACCTTCCTCTGCAGGGTCGTGGACTTCCTGCTCAAGGCCATCATGCGCACCATGTGGTTTTCCGGCGGCTTCCACTGGGTGGTCATGAAGGGGCAGCAGGCCTCGCCGCCTGAGGCCTCCATCCTCACCCTGGCTCCACACTCCTCCTACTTTGATGCCATCGCCGTCACCCTGACGATGTCCTCCATCGTGATGAAGGCAGAGAGCAGAGACATCCCGATATGGGGAAGTGAGTGAGACCCCCCCCCCCACTGGGAGTGAGACCCCCCCCCCCACTGGGAGTGAGACCCCCCCCCCCACTGGGAGTGAGACCCCCCCCCCCACTGGGAGTGAGACCCCCCCCCCCACTGGGAGTGAGACCCCCCCCCCCACTGGGAGTGAGACCCCCCCCCCCACTGGGAGTGAGACCCCCCCCCCCACTGGGAGTGAGACCCCCCCCCCCACTGGGAGTGAGACCCCCCCCCCCACTGGGAGTGAGACCCCCCCCCCCACTGGGAGTGAGACCCCCCCCCCCACTGGGAGTGAGACCCCCCCCCCCACTGGGAGTGAGACCCCCCCCCCCACTGGGAGTGAGACCCCCCCCCCCACTGGGAGTGAGACCCCCCCCCCCACTGGGAGTGAGACCCCCCCCCCCACTGGGAGTGAGACCCCCCCCCCCACTGGGAGTGAGACCCCCCCCCCCACTGGGAGTGAGACCCCCCCCCCCACTGGGAGTGAGACCCCCCCCCCCACTGGGAGTGAGACCCCCCCCCCCACTGGGAGTGAGACCCCCCCCCCCACTGGGAGTGAGACCCCCCCCCCCACTGGGAGTGAGACCCCCCCCCCCACTGGGAGTGAGACCCCCCCCCCCACTGGGAGTGAGACCCCCCCCCCCACTGGGAGTGAGTGAGTCCCCCCATCCTGCTGGGAGTGAGCAAGACCCCCCATCCTGCTGGGAGTGAGTGCGTCCCCCCTCCCCAGGCAGTGGGCGAGTGTCCTCCGTCCCCCCCCCATCCTGCTGGTCAGTGCAGGTCACACCCACATGAAATAGGCACTTGTCCTTGAGTCTCTTCTTTTTCCTTGTTGTGGTTTCCTCTGTAACATTAGCTGTTGTGGGTTTTATTTTTGGTTCACACACAAGTGCCGTCAGACATCATGTGTCCAAGTGCCTGCTCAAGCTTGGGCCTGTATCCCAGTCCCAGAAGCGTCTGTGTCCCCGTGCGCTCGTTATGGGACCAAAAGCTCAGGTGTGCAGGTGTCCCTCGGCCACGTGACAGTGACCCAGCTGGTGGCTTAGAAGAGCAGAAACTTAGACTCCCACAGTTCTGGAGCCAGAAGTCCAAGGTCACAGTGTGCAAAGCCTCGCTCCTTCCGGAGGCTTTTGGGGAAGTCCTTCCTGCCTCTTCCAGCTCCTGGCACCCGGGTAGTCCTGGACTCATGGCTGCATCCTTCCCACCCCTGCCTCCCTCCTCGCTGGCCTCCCCCATGGGTGTGTCCCTGTGTGTCTCCTACACACACACACTTGTCCTCGGATAGTCCAGGGTAGTCTCATCTCCAGGTGTGTGACTAATCACACCTGCAAAGACTGCTTTCCCAAATGAGGTTTCAGTCACACGTCCTAGGTGTTAGGGTGTGGACACATCTTTTCAGGGCTCACTGCACCGTTACCGTGGGAACTGCAGGGAATGCAGGGCAGTCACTTTACAGACGAAAGCACCTTCCTCCTCCCGGCCGGGCCCGTGCCAGAGCTGTCCAGGTGCCCTGCAGGGCCGGCCCCACCTGCTCCTGGTTCTCACCCCCCTGGATTCTGCCGCAGGGATCGCCAACCCAGTCCTGCTTCCTCCAGGCTGCTCCTGGGGGTGGGGGCCACCCCACTGTCGCTCTCCTGTGTCCACTTCTCTGCATTTAGACCACGGGCGTGTTATGCTGAGCGTGTCCGGTTGGAGTCCGGAGCTGGAGCGGGGCTGGTCTGGGCGGGAGGCACGTGGTGCTGGAGGCACGTGGTGCTGGGGCCAGAGCTGCGGGGGCAGAGGGTCCTCACTCGGGCCACCTCCTCTGAGTTTCCTAGCTCGTGTTAGTGTTCAGCTGACTGTTACGGAAGAACATCGTGTACGTTTAGGCTGTCTTTCTAGTACGTGGGACGTTCTGAGAGGGTCTAATACGTTGTGTGCCTTTGGCAGAATACATGCTAACCAGCCTTTACTTGCTTGCGGGTCAGGGCCTATCTGCTCAGACAAAGCCCTGCAGACTGGTGGCTTCTAAACAACGGACACTTACTTCTCACGCTCCTGGAGGCTGGAAGTCCGAGGTCAGGGGCCAGCAGGGTGGGGTTCTGGTGAGAAGTTCTTCTGGGCTGCAGACGGCTGCCGTCTCGTGTGTGCTACATGGTGGAAAGCAGGGGGGCTGAGCAGTTGGGACCCTCTGTGGTCTTGCCCCTGGGAATGGTGACACAGGTTCTCCGTTTAGACATAAGGGTCTCAGCCAAGGTACTTCCAGGGCTGGTGGTTACAGAGCAAAAGTAAAATGGAGGCATCGCTCCGGCGAGCAGGCGGGACGGCCCTCGTCTTGTGGGACTTCCTGCAGGAGCGCGTGCCGGTACTTACCTGGCCATGGCGTGTCGGGCCAGTAGTTGTGAGCCCGGTTATCCAAGTATAGGGTTATGTGTCATGTGCCTGGAAAGTGGGGTCAGCTGAGAATGTTCTGACAGCCAGGCAGAGACTCCAGGAGTTCGCAAATACGCATTCCACATGAAGAATGCTGAAAGGTCCTCACAGGCCCCCAAGTATAAAGCAGTGTGGCCACAGGGGAAGGACCGGGAAGCTATTTCAATTCTGCAGTTTTGTTCCGATTTCTTCTTTCCAGCTTTACACTTCAGGCTGTGGAACGTCAGCATTCTGGGGAAGTTCTGGGACCTGGGGGCCGTGTCATTGCCCCCTCATTCGCATACAGATGACACAAGCCTTCTCGAAGCCTGGCCTTCACTGATGGCTCAGGTCGTGAGTTAGGGTCATGCACTGTCGTACCTGGTCACCCGCATCCCAAGGTCAGGGTTCTGAAGCCAGCTCCATCGGCTGAATGTGCTGGGGGCGGCAGGTGAGCTGAACGCCATGCCCCCTGCCACTGGCCTCGACCTCGGAGTGTCAGGAGGCAGGGCCACCAGCATGTCCTCTGTGTGCGGGGGTCCTTCACGTAGACTGCATTCCCAGTCTTGTCAGGGATCACAGAAAGAAGAGTGAAGGAGTAGTGACGGACCCATTTATTGTAGATTTTAACTAGAACCCACGGGACGCTCCCCCAGGAATGCAGGTGAGGGTGCCTCCCATCGTGCATGACCCGGAACACACCCCTGCCGGAAACCTGGATGCCTGCCCGCTGGCCGTGCCTTCTGGTTCCTCTCGGACTTGTTTAAAGCACGATGTTTTTGGAGCCTTTGACAACTCACAACTTTGGTGAAGACAGACGAATGTTAGAAATATTCAAAATATTTTCACCTTCAGATCCGTAAATACCAGTGAGAGTGGTCAGCTCAGTGATTTTTCTCGTTATTGTTGTCAGGTTATTTTCAGTGTCCTTTATACGGGCGCCTGGCAGGTCACAAACCATAGGAGGTCTGGTGCGTGGTCTCAGAGTCCCCACAGACGCCTCACGGTCTTCTGGCAGAACGGCGGCCCCGGTCCTTGTTGCCAGCACCGCACGTGGCTTACCCGACAAGCAGCCACATTTCCCCTGTCCTCAGAAGCAAGCCGTCCAGTTATGGGCTCTCCAGTGTGGGGATTCACCTGGGGTCCACAGGAAGAGTGGAGTCTGAGATTCACTCAGAGAAGGAAGCCCCGTCATCCTCGGAGCCCAGAGAGCCGCTGCGCACCTCTGCCTTCTGCCTCAGGCTTGTCCGCGAGTCACGAAGAGCCGTCCTCCTCCATTGTCACCAGAAAGGGGAACTTGGGAAGCCCGGCCCTGTTCAGTGAGGCGGCCAGCCTGCAGCCCTTCTCTCCCGCCACAGGGAAGTCAGCGCAGAGCTGGCTGGACAGTAGGAAGCTGGGCGGCTTCCCCGTTGTCCTGTCCTGCGGGGATCCCCTTGGCCCTGTCCCCACGTGTCACTCCCAGCAGTCAGGAGGAATTGGCGAGAACGATGGAACGGGGAAAGAAGTTTCTAGATGCCAGAAGAAAACATCACTGAGACCCACATGTAGCTTAGTTTTTGAGTCCTGTGGACGTGACTAGATAGAATTTTCTTCTTTTTTTGTTAAATGAATTTTCTCTTTGCCTTTTGGAAAACCCCTCAGAAAGAAGAGTCACAACACGTTACTGCTTACGAGTAGTTAGAACTCTCAGAGCAGAAGTCCGAAGCTGCTGCTGGGCCCAGCGGGGACGTGTCTCACCGCCACGGGGATGCCTGGCTGCCGTGGCCGCCCACTTGTCCTTCCCAGGAGAGGACACCCTTCCTGAGGACGGTTGTCGTGTCAGTTTGGGGTTTCTCTTCTAAGAAGGGCTCCCCACCTTCAGATCCTCTTTCGAGAGAACCCGCGTGCTGGTTCAGCTCTGGTCGCGGGAGCACTGACCTGCCACCCCAGCAGGGCCGTGGGCCCCCTGTGCCGAGCTGGTTAGGGCTGCAGCCATGTGAGTGTCCTGGGGCGCCCCCGACAGAGGGCCACACGCTGGGCAGCTGAAGACAACAGACACTGATTCTCTCACTGTCCTGGGGGCCGGAAGTCCAGAATCAAGGTGTGAGCAGGGCAGCTTCTGAGGGAGAGGCCATGCCAGGCCTCCGTGGCCTCTGGCGCTTCTCCACCGTCCCTGGTGTCCCGTGGCTATGGTCACGTCCCTCTAGTCTTGGCCTCTGCCGTCCTGTGGACTTCTCCCTGCGTGCACGTCCGTGTCTCCCCCTCCTTGAGAGGACACTGGGCATGGGTCGGGGCCCACTCTACGCCAGTACCACGTCATCTTAACTGGATCGCGTCTGCAGGCGCCCGATTTCCACGTAAAATCACAGTCCTGGGTACCTGGGGTCAGCACGTAGCCTGTGTCTTCGAGGGAGACAGGTCTGGCCGCAACAGGCTGGTGGGGTGGAAGCCATGCACCTCGGGCCCTTGTGACTCTGGAGCCTTGAACCGCCCCCTCCCCGTCCTGTTAGCACAGAGCAGGGGTCGGCCTTACTCTCTCCGCTTTCTCCTGCCTTACAGGCTGTGGACACCAGTGGTGTTACTCCAGGTTGTGCAGGTTGTGGGGCTTCAGGCCATCGTGTGAGGGAGCTTTGGATCCCTCGTGATCAGGCCTTGACCCGCGCCCGCTCTCGGGGACCGTGCTGCCCTTGGGGCGTATCTGGGGGCTCGCCTCTGCCCCTGGGCAGCACCCCGCCCCCCAGTCCTGCTGTGGCAGAAGTGTGTGTCCCCACACGAACGCCCGTCCTTCCCTCCCAGCTCTGATAAAGTACATCCAGCCGGTGTTCGTGTCCCGGTCGGACCAGGACTCCCGCAGGAAGACCGTGGAGGAGATCAGGAGACGCGCGCAGTCGCATGGCAAGTGGCCGCAGGTAACGCAGTCCCGCGTGTGCTTTGAGCTGCTTTATTCCAGAAGATGTGAACCTAGAGACGGGGGCCTCCCCTGGGGGCGAGTTCGTTTTGCTTCATTTTATGTTTGATGAGTGTGTGATTTCAAGCCTGTGCTGAGTGTCAGGTACTTTGGGGCCTGAAATTTTAAAATTTTAAGAAATGAGGAGGCAATTCTCACGTGTCTCTCCAGTTCCCAAAGCATCTTGACTGAAATGACTGTGTTCGTCAGTCCCTGCCCACGGGGCTGGCACAGTCTCACGTCTGAAGAGCGCACCAGTCCGTAAGGCGTCACCGTCTGCTCCTGAAAACCCTGGGCGGAGCTTGCCCGCGTGTGCCCGGCTCCCGAGGGAGCGCCAGGAAGGCCTGGCGCGGGCAGCGGGGCGGCGGTCTCGGCCGATGTGAGCTGTGTGTCTTAGCCGAGCTTGCCGGGCTGGCACTCCCGGGACCGTCTGGGTTCCGCTGCCCAGAGAGCGTGGGGGGGCCGGACTGCCGGGCACCCACGCCTGCGGGCAGCCCCTCGGGGGCCAAGACGTCCAGGGTGCCTGGCTGCTGCCCCCCATCTGGGAACAGCCGCACGGGCTGTAGCGTCTAGTGTGAGGGAGAGTCTAGTTTGTGTCGTGTTGCCGAGGTCAGCGTGAGGCAGAGTACTTTGGGAGTCCCGTGGGGGAGGTGTCGAACCGCTGCTTCGGCCGTGTTTCCGGTTGCTGCCCGGCTGAGGCTCGGCTCCAGCCCTGGTCCCGATTCCTTCAGCCGAGGACCGTCCGCCGAGCCCTCCTCCGTGGACCTTTGTCCCGCTTTGCCCCTGGGGGGGCCTGCTGCGTGCCGACGTGCGTCCAGGCAGGGTAGCTGTGCCTCACGGCGGCCGTGATCGCCCCCATACACGCTCTAAGGAGGCGTGTGCTGTTTGCATGTTTGCGTGGCTTCCAGATTTGGTAGAACTTACACTTAGGAAATCCGCACGTGCCTCCATCCTGCATCTACACTGTGTAGACCCAGTACAATTAAAGCATTTCCCGTACGTCAGCGGTGGAGCAGATAGACCGTATTCTGGGTTATGTTCCTTTAAGGCTGATGTTTTTTTCTTTTCATTCCAAGATAATGATTTTTCCAGAAGGAACATGTACCAACAGGACCTGCCTAATTACCTTCAAGCCTGGTATGTAGTTTTCTTAAATTCTTTGTTTTTCTTCTTGAGCAAGCGGGATAGACACTCCTGGGTCCGTTCCCTGGGGGGCAGGGCTGCGAGCCTGCGGTTTTCCCTGACGTGACACGGCCAGCATCCATGTCAAGGAAACCTTCCAGACGGCTGATGACCATTCACAAGGGAGGGGTGGCAGAACACATTTTCTGCAGGACCAGCATGAGAAGTGCCGGCGGAGGAGCCCTGCCCTTGAAATAAGACGACACCCCTTTCCCTGCAGGTGCCTTTATCCCTGGAGTTCCTGTCCAGCCCGTGGTTCTGCGATACCCGAATAAACTAGTAAGTGTGTCTTCCTGGGATTACGGTGAGTTGCCTGGGAATGAGAATTCCGGGTCATTTCTAGTCAATCCCGTGATTCCAGGATAGCGCCAGTGTTCATGCGTGAAGGCCCGTTGTCACAGGTCACAAAGCGGGGCCGTGCTGACTGGTCCTGACAGGTTCATGTGAGCCGCCCCCCCACGTCCTCTGCAGGCTTTGCTCCCTGTTCACCTGGGACACAGTAACATTAAGAAAATTTGAGTTCTGAAAGGCCGGGGGCAGTGGGAGAGAGAAGAACTAAGTGGCTCTGTGTTGAGTTTGCCTTTGTCTCACACCTTGCCTCCGTGCGGACGTCTTCGCTTGTTCTGTCAGAGCAAAGTAAGAGGGGGGGGCGTTTGGAGCTCAGAGCGCCTGGGTGATCCTGACGGACCCCAGCTCAGGGGAGGCAGGAAGGCCGGATGAAGCCTGCTCAGCCCACGCGGCCTCTGCTTCCGCATCTGTCAAAGCAGCCGCAGCTGTCCCTCCCCCCAACGGCCCTGTGGACGTGCCGCACGCGTCGGCTCGGGAGGCCGCACTCCCCAGGGCAGGCACCGAGCTCCCGTAGGTGCTGTTCGGTGCCGGCTACATCGCACTCCTCCGTGACCCCCGTGACCCCCTCCAGGTGGACGTCCTTGCAGCTGGATGGGCAGCGGGCTCTCAGCCCCGAGACTGGTCCACAGGGACTTGTGTCCGTGGACCCGCCTGGGTGCGGGTGCACTGGACCGTTTCTTGACGGAGGGCACACAGGGTGGATTTGTTCATTTGTTCATCGCACTGAGCTTTCTCCACGTCACAGTGTGTCTTTGTGACGACACAAAAGAAAATCAGTCGCAGCACGGGGGGAGTCTGGAGTCGCTAGCCTAGATGGTGGCAGAATTACGTGTGACTCTGTGGCTTGAGGGGCTGGCGCCCCTGCTTCTGGGCCAGTCCCTGTGCCTACAAGTGCAGACGGCACCAAAGAGGTTCTCCAAGTGGCCCGTCAGTAAATGTCGGTCGGAACCAGCAGCCACACGAACTGACAGATTGAAGGGTTCTCAGAGTGCACGCCTGAAGCTCTGAGGAGCTGCGTGCTTTAGCCAGCGTCCGAGAGTCAGGGCATTGTCAGTGTGTGGAATTCTGGACTTTCTGTTGTTTTAAGCTTGCTTCATAACCTGTTTCAAGCAAGTTGCCTTTACTGGGTCTTCTGGAAGCATTCAGCCTAGCTGTCAGAGAAGCAGCATGGCTGCTTTGCACACTCGGCCCGTGGGTCCGTGTCACGTCCTGCTTCCCAGTTTCAGGAAGAACCACCGCTAACAGCTTTGCGCACGGGCCGTCGGGGGGAGGAGCGGCCAAGGGCCAGGCTGGGGGCCGGGGAAGCCCCTGTGGTGGGTGGCTTTTCAGGATCCCCCGGGAAGCGAGCAGGTGGGTGTCAGGACTTGAGAAGAAAGCAGCTGTCTTGGGGTACTGGTGTCAGGGTAGAAACGGGGTGTGTGTCCGAGTCCCCACCGAAGTGGTTGGCTGAGCAGCTGAGACTGAGGATGGGGCATGTCCCCACATTCGGGGCCCTGGGCACGTGCAGGGCCCCGCAGGGGTTTCCTCTGCTCCCTCCCAAGCCTGGGCTCATCTGCTGGGCGTCTCTCGGAATGAGCGTCCTGTGGGAAGTGATGGTGATGCCACGGCGGGTGTCGCGGGAGCTGCTCACAGAGAGCGGCCCCCGTGCTGTGGACTGGTGTTGGCAGGGACATGTTGAACACGGGGGAGGGCAGAAAACAGAACGGGGGTGGCATCTCAGGTGGCGGTCAGAATCGCCAACCTCGGAGCCGTGGGAGGAGAGGTGTGTGTCGGGGTGGCCTGGCGGCGATAGGCACCCACCTGCTTCCTTGTCCCAGAGTGGACTTGGGAGGAAGAGGGGCACCAGCATCTCTGGGGTCAGAGGTGGGCCAGGTCGAGGGCCAGGACAGAGGGCAGGCTCACATGGGGACTCCGGGTGCCTGATTTCCAGCTGTGATTCATTTTGCTCCTTTCTTGCCCCCAGGACACCATCACGTGGACATGGCAAGGACCCGGAGCGTAAGTCAGACACCGTACTTTCTTGTGTGTCCTGTCCTGCTGGGAAAGCACAGGGGCCACTCAAGTGACTGCCCTGCATTCTGGTTACTTTTGCCAATGTGGAAACCCTGAACGCATAACCCACTGCTGTCTGACAGCCGTCAGGTTCTGCCCACTGTGAAAACTAAGTGTGCAGACCTGGCCTGTTCTCACACTCCTGGATTCCAGGACCTGAGTTAATGGTCTTCAAGTCCAAGGGGAAGGTGACTGTGAGTGCTCTTTCCTTCCCAAGGGTGCCTGTTGGCTCCGTGGCCGCCGTCCCGTCCGCACCCCACAGCTCTTGGAGAAGGAAGGGGAGCTGTAGGGACGGCCCTCCGCTCAAACAGCTACGCGGGGAGGCACAGGGTTTCAGGAGAGCAGGCGTCCGTGGTGCCAGCGTTTGACCTGGTGTTTGGTAGCAGAAGGGTCGGTGGTG
Source organism: Ursus maritimus (assembly GCF_017311325.1). Taxonomy (NCBI): domain Eukaryota; kingdom Metazoa; phylum Chordata; class Mammalia; order Carnivora; family Ursidae; genus Ursus; species Ursus maritimus. The sequence goes on from NW_024423897.1 coordinate 62,553,696, forward strand.
GGGCCAGGCAGAGCCCCCCCAAGGCCCGCGGACAAAGCATTTGGAACAGATGCTGGGGAGGTGCCCTGAGGGGCAGCATAGGTGGGCGGCGGTGTTCGCATTGCCGAGGCCAGAGTGTGGACGGTGGATGGTGAGAAGCAAGGAGGAACCTGGGAGAAGGGTGGGAAGGGGCTCCTTTGGGCCCTGGTGGCCAGGCTTGGGGCTGACAGTGATGGGGTAGAAGTCAGGTGTGGACAAAAACAGCTAGAGGACAGTTGTCCACTGCGGGGAAGAGCAATGGCCCAAGGACAGGAGACTCCACATGGCTCCCCATTTCCAACTTCTGCAAAGCAAAGGGTGGTGATGCCGGTTCTGAGGTCAGGAGGTCTGGGGCCGGCCTTGTGGAGGGCATGGCTTAAGGCCTGTTGAGTCTGCATTGCCTGGGGACAGCCAGGTCCGGGACAGTGTCATGTAGAGGAGGTTTCCTGAGCCAGAGGACACACTTGGGAAACCGGGGCCTGCTGGGCAAAGGAGAGCTGCAGGAGTGGGTGCATTTGGTAGGGACAGTGAGGAAGCCTGGCTGGTCGAGCGGCCCCTCCTTGTCACAGTGTTGTAAGGCTCGGCTTTCGGCACGGGGGGAGGCCGAGTGGCCCCCGGGGGACCCCGTGGTCGTGGGGGGGGGGGGGGGGGGGGGTTGGAGAGTTTGCTCCAGAATTGAAAGTAACTTAAGTACATGACACTGAGAAGCTTTTAACCAATGCTGTCGATCTGTTTGTTCGTTTCCAAGGTTGAAAATCCTGTGGCTCACGCTGTGTCAGTTTCACAACCGAGTGGAGATCGAGGTTTGTAGAGATGCGGTGTTGACCGGCTGGTGTGGGCCTGTAAAGATGCAGGGTCAGGGTGCTGTGGGGCTGTGTCTGGGCGGGACGGGGTTCCGTGGCTGTCGCGTCACGTGGTGCTGCTGCAGCCTGTGCCGTCCAGCCGGAGGCGCTGTCTGCAGCTCGGTGTTACGCTGGCAGTCTGTGCGGATACAATGTTACCCTGGCGTCTACAGGTGACACTGTGTTGTCTGTAGGATACAGTGTGACTCAGCAGTTTGTCGGCTTCAGCGTGGACACGGTGTTACATGGTGTAACGCTGTCGTGCCCACGGATGTGGTGTTGTGTTGGCGTCTGTACAAGGACAACATGATGTTATTTGTGTGGACGTGCGTGTCTGCAGATGCAGTGTGCTGTGGGCTCTCTGGAGAGCCAGCGTCGGTGTCCACACGGACACGGTGCTCCGCAGTCTCACGTTGCCGTCTGTACAGATACGACACTGTGTCATCTGTCTTGCTCTGAAGTCTTCCCACTTCTCTTTGCTCCTTGGGTACTTCCCAGTGGTTTTTCGTTAGTCACATCGTGTCTCTTGCATGATTTTGCAAGAATCAGATGGGTTTTTAAAAATCAACAAGGAAGTTAAACGCTTCTTTTGTTATGGTTAGCGTAGCTTAATTAAAGGCATTTAAATTGGCACATGTGCAACAAATTATGTTTCGGCATTTTTACGTGACACTGATGCTGCAGAATTGATACGGCAGAGCTGTCGTCTGTCATTCTCTGTTCAATCCGCGGTCAGATCACATAGCCCGCCTCCAGCTTTCGGCTCGCTGGATGTCCCGAAGCCGTGACACCCATTCTCTCCGCTAATAAATAGCACTTTCGTGTAGCCTGTACGTTTTATCTAAGTGGGTGAGGAATAGAGTCTCCTTTCTTAAAAAGGGAATCGTCGGCTACCCTGCCACTGAAAAGGGAGCCCGAACACAGGGGAAAGGGTCGAATGAGGCAATTTGCTACCTTCTGATAAAAGTTGTGGAGTTGCCCTGAATTTACAAATGAGCCTGGATTTCAGCCAGGCTCCAGGTTTTTCACTTCTGTACAACATAAGCCACTTAATTACAACACACTGAGCCCAACGGTCCCTGGCCCGAGTCCGAGGGTGGCAGGCCGTCTGCCTAGAACGTTACATGGGGCTCGTTTGCGGGTGGCCGGGAAGCAGCTTTGCAGCAGGGCTCAGGGGAGGACGCCCCCCCTTGTGCACTTCCCTATTTCAGGCCGCATTTCCAGTTTTCAGAGTTGTTGGGGTTTTTTTGCAATTTTATTTATTTATTTGTCAGAGAGCACAAGCAGGGGGAGCGGCAGGCAGAGGGAGAAGCAGGCTCCCAGTGAGCAGGGAGCCCAACCTGGGGCTTGATCCCAGGACCCTGGGATCATGACCTGAGCCAAAGGCAGATGCTTAACTGACTGAGCCACCCAGGCGCCCCCACAGTTTTCAGAGTTTAAGGGAAACTGTGACTTTTTGAATTCACCCCACGTGTCCACACGCGTGCTGTGCTGGCAGGTGCCAGTGCGGTGCGTGGTACCCACAGGCGTGGGGGGTGCCTGAATCACACGGTGGGAACTGATAGGGCTTCAGGGTGTCCCCGTGTTGTTACTGATCTGTGTGAAGGGAAAAGGGCTCAGTGATGTTGGCTTTTCCGCACAGCGCACTTGGCAGCGGACTGTGGGACTTACTTAAAACGCTGTGTAAGCGTCGCTCACGCAAAGACCCACGTTCATGGGGTGATTCATGATAATCGCAGAATGCGCTGGACGTCAAATCTAGTTGTCTCTTTCTCGTGTGGAAACAATGTCGTGTTATCCCCAACGCAGGCGGAGACTTTTAGAAAGGGGAGCACACGTCCTTCTTTTGCATCGGAAGAGTAAGCTTCCGTGTGAAATTAGAAACACGGGGTTCCCGGGCAAGCAGGGGCGCCTGTCTCAGGGGAGTGGGCGCTCCTGAGAAATCCTGGGCTGTGTCCACACACACACACGTATGCGTGCGTCTGTGTGCGCGTACACTGTGACCAGTTTGAAGGTGGTTCTAACGGAAGCTGCTTTGATAGATCTCGATTGTGTCGAACTCATAACTGTGGCTGGGTGGGCTCGTGATGTGCGTGGAAGTAACGCAGCCTTCTCTGTGCCCAGTTTCTCCCCGTGTACAGCCCTTCGGAGGAGGAGAAGAAGGACCCCGCGTTGTACGCCAGCAACGTCCGACGCGTCATGGCCGAGTGAGTGCTCCCCTTCCTGCCGTGGCAGAGCCGGAGTCAGCTGGACTCCCCCCCCCGCCCCGGGAGCCCTCGCAGTGTTAGGGTGCCTGTTCAACGGCTGGTTCCTTCTCTCATGGCACAAGACACAGTCAGTGGCGTTCGGAAACGGGTGTTTGCAGAAGCGAATGAGGGAGTGCTGACCGTGCGTGTGCACAGAGGGAGCGCTCGGCCCCTGTGTGCCCCCGGGCTCTGCCGGGTCCTGCTCCCGGATCTGCGTCATCGTGGCTTCATTCGTGAGTGTCACCCGTGTGGGCGGGAACCAGTCACCACGGTGCCGGCTCTGTGCCCCCGATGGCGACGGGCAGCAGCGCCTGGACGCCCGCGGGGTCTGGCTGGCCGATTGTCCGCCCATCTTCACGATGTTCATCTGCTCGTGTGCTGTTTGCCGCGTTCTTACTCCGTCTTCCAGATTCAGTGTGGGAACTAGACACTTAATCTCCTAAGATACCGTGACTAATTCCACGACGAGCGTGCATGCTGTTGGGAAGATTCTCGCTTCCTGACTCCACACCGTTCCCGGCTGTCTTGGATGGGGTGACATCCCCGCGCGTCTTCCCACCCTCACCCGCCATGTCCCATCTTCTCTCTCCTCCTCTCCTGCTCCCAGGCAGCAGGGCCCTCACTGTGTTTGGCCACCGCGGTGCAGGGAGGGGGTCTCCACGGCTCCACGGGCGTCCCCTCTGGAGGTTCGTGTGGCCCTGGAGGGGTTTTCCTAGGCGCTGTGGCAGAGCTGGCATGACCGAGGTGTGACACAAGCCCCATCCCCTCACTGTGTGCACATCAGACCCCCGAGTTCATGGATTCTGTGAGATGGTACTAAGCAAAATCGTAACCTCAACATAGGTAAATTAAAACCCTGTGGGGTGTTGACTTTGTCCGCACGCCCCTCAGGAAGGTAGGCGCTAGGGACAGGGTCCAGTCCGCACGCCCCTCAGGAAGGTAGGCGCTAGGGACAGGGTCCAGTCGGGCACCCACTCGCTAGAATTCATCTCCCGCTGGCTCGTGGAATCCCGCGCCGGGACGCGTGGAGAGCAGAGTTGGCCATCAGGGTGCACTTGACTCTCAGTTTGGGGGAAGTCAGGGTGTTCAGCCTCTCGGTAAAGAAATAATCTCCGTGGAATCGAAGGTCTGACAGGTTAGGTGTCAATTTTTTTAGTTCACATTCGAATAAATTAGTTAATAGTGTTTAAATATATATATATCATATACTGTAAGTAGAAGAGAAGTATCATACATCAAATGGAAAAGGGCAGAGAAGCCACTGGGCCTCGCCCTGCCCCAGCTGCCACGAGAGGACCCAGAAACGTGGAAGTGGGTTGTCGCCTTCCTGGTCCTTAGACCCACTGAGAATGGGCCAGGTCCTGGTGAGCATCGCAGGCAGCCCCTGAGCACGCCTGCTCCCTCCTTGCGGGATAACCCAAGATGCTCCTGGTAATCCTAGTTTCTGTCCCCACACGCTCATACCTCAGTTCGCCAGGGGGGATTGTGATAGCTGTGGAAGAAAGACTTCGCAGCCCCTGCTCCTAGCCACGATGGCACGGTATCGTCATGGCAATGAGGAACTACTCTGGAGATGATTCAAAGCCCATTCGGTTATTGGGGGAGGGGGCTTAGTTTTAAATACTTAGCAAATTTTCTACTATTGTGTTTCCTTTAATAGAAGAAGGTCATTTTCCATGAAATCTGATGCAGTTCTTTAGAACAGCTGAGCTCTGACTTCGGGGCACCTCCAGCCCTGATGAAAGCGGCCCCCGGTCACCCGTAAGACGAGTTGAGCTTCCGAATTAGACGCCCGGTGGGGTGGTGTCCTCGAAGGCACCAGCTGCATACTTGCTTCCTGGCAGGGTGGAAACCACAGTGATGCCCAGCTCACTGCAAAGCTTGGGGGAGACCCAGGTTCCACGTAATTGGACTTTGGGGTCCACTAGTAAGCATTCATGTTTAGTGCCAGATGTGGACTTGAAACGTTGTCTTTCTGTGCGTGTCAGCGTTCAGGGTACTTGTCCCCTGGTGGCTTCCGGTACAGGTGTCTGCGTGGAAGGGGGCTTTCGTGGGCTTGCGTGAGAACTCTGGTCCCGCAGGGCTCTGGGGCGAGCACCTGGGGCAAGGGCTGTAGCCATAGGGGCCACGCGCCCCTGCTTGGACCCCCATCGCCTCCCCCCTCCTTCCCCCAGTTTCCTTGCCGTCCTTCTGTCCTGCACGGGCCCTGCCCAGATGCCCCTTCACAGGGAGGGACACAGAGCAGACGGGGGAGATGGCTTCTCCTGTCTGTGAACAGCCTGGGGAGACGAAGCCTGTCCTCTTCCACGTGTCCAGACCTGGGGGAGTTTTCAGGGTGTCCCCCCCCCCCACGAGGCCTTCCCGGCTTTATCTCGTGGAACCCGGGCTGCAGGGAGGGCTTCTGCTGTCTCCTGAGGCTTTCTCTGCTATAGTGGCTGGAGACGGCCTTGCTGGGCCCACAGGAGCCGAAGGGACAGAACTCCACTCAGGGCTGCGTGACGAGCCCCTGCGGGCTCGAGAACAGGTCACCTGCTCGGCTCACGGCTTCGCAGATTCGTGTGATTTAGTCCAGTTTTTAAAAGTTGTAGATGTTGGCTTCGTTCTGATGCTGGACGGGTCCTCCTGCTTCTGGAGTTCTTTCTTCACCCCGAGCAGACTCACCGGGGCTTTCGGGAGCGAAGCCGCCCATCTCCCACGGCTGCTCCGCGGGAGCCTTCCACGTTCTTGGGAAGCTTGTTCCTTCCATGGCGTGCACGTCCACCCTGGACACCACCTGTATTCATAGCAAATTCTTAACTCAGACAAGTTTTATGGGGGCCACAAAATTAGCACACAGACACCTCAGCAAAACCATGACTTGCAGATAAGCCTCATGGGCCCCAGAGGGAGGGGTCACCGACCCCAAATGCACGTCCTCACACATGAGCCACGGTGTGCCTCAGACGCACAGGGTCTCAGTGGGACGTGGGACGGGTGCCACTGCTGCATGAACCTGGTCAGGAGCCACGGGGCAGGGGGGAGTGGGGCTTCTGTTACTCGGATGCCACTCGCTCTCTCCCTGGTCACCCTGAGCCGTCCTCCTCGCTCCGCTGCTCTGGGGGTGCTTGACCGGGGTGCCCCCCTCTCTTTGCAGGGCCCTGGGCATCTCCGTAACCGACTACACATTTGAGGACTGCCAGCTGGCCCTGGCGGAAGGACAGCTCCGTCTCCCTGCGGACACCTGCCTTCTAGAATTTGCCAGGCTGGTGAGGGGCCTGGGGTGAGTGTGGCGCTTTTTGTTCCTCGAGCCCCTTCCTCAGCGCTAGCGGGGTTCTCTGAGGAGCGGGGAGGGTTCTGAAGAGCACTGCCGAGATGCTTTTTCTAAGGAAGCTTCCAGAAGCTTCTGTCAGGCCCTCCCAGGGGCTCCCACCCCTGCCGTTGTTGGTGACCAAGCTGGAGATCGCAGTGGGCACTGAGGGCCAGCTGGGCCTTCAAGCAGATAAAGGTGCTTGTGCTCAGGGCTTTGTGGGAGCTCTCCGAGTATCGAGTCTAGTCCATGCACAGGTGTCTCACAGCCCTCGGTGCTCAGCACAGCGGTCCCCACCGGCGGTCACACCCACCCGCCCGGGGGCGTCCACACAGCCAACGGGGCGTCACTCCCGTGTAGACACTGCGGCAGAGTACATGGTGTGCCCTCAGGTTATTAGAGCACCTTTGTTGGTGATGGACTTGCTGCTCGCTCTAGAAGTAATTTTAATACTTTGCTGAGTCTCGTTACTGTGAATCTCCTGTTTTTAGCATTCTGTGATTTTAACGAAAACTATGTTTCCGTCTTTTTCTGTGTAGGTTAAAACCAGAAACACTCGAGAAAGATCTGGATAAATATTCCGAAAGCGCCAAGATGCAGAGGGGAGGAAAGCTGGGTCTCCCCGAGTTTGCAGAGTACCTGGGCGTCCCCGTCTCAGACACCCTGGAGGACATGTTCTCCCTGTTCGATGAGGTGGGGCCATCGCCCTGGGAGGGGTTTCGTGGGAAAACCTCCAGCTTTCCGATGCATATTGTTTTCGTTAGAAGCAGTTTGGGGATTTGGGAAGTAGAGGGGGAAATGGCCCCTCCTCGCCCGACCAGCCCACCCTGTCACTTGGGTATTTTCTCCCGTGCTTTTTAAACGCACGTAGAAGTTTGACATTTAAGTTGACATTTGCTGATAAACCTGTAGTTTGGGGTTTTAAATGGGATTGCGAAAAAGCCTGATAATATCAAAGTGTGCCCTCCTCCGGAAATCCAGAATTTCTAGGTAGTGCGCCTCTTTCCCAACCATCAGCATACAGGGTCACCATCGGCCTTCCACGCCGTGCGTGGGGACTGTCCCCGTGCAGCGCTCCACGCGCCTCCGCCCACCACGCTCCTAATCACCCATCGTGTCTGGACGAGGAGTCCGTGTTTGCCAGTGCAGCCCTGGACATGGGTGGCCCTGCAGGGCGTGGGGGGTGGGAGACAGCTGCCGGGAGCCTCCCTCCGCCCCAGCTCCACCTCGGGTCGGCCCCCCGGCTCGTCCCACCCACTCCATAGCCAGCTTGTCGGAAGCAGCAGCCTGTCCGTGCTGACCCCCAGGGTCACTGAGGACCTGCTGTGTGGATCTCAGTGAGTGTCCAGCCGGCCAGACCTGGGCATTCAGGCCACGGCAGCTCGGACCCACCTTCCTTCTGCACGCTCACTGCTCTGCCACAAGCGACTGGGTTCTCAGAACACAAGCGTGCCCCTTGCTGCGTGTGTGCTGGGGTTTTCCTCGAGGGAAAGCCTCAGCAGGTGATGGCCATCATGTGGCATGAGCTTGCTTAAGCTCCAGGCGCCGGTCTCCTAGACTCTGGAAGTCACTCATAAGGGCCTGAACAGTGTGTGGTGTGGTCACCTTGCAAAAGCCAGTGGGTTATGGATGTTCTTCCAAAATACTCATTTCCTGGAGGCCGATAAGATCCAGCACGAGGGTTCAGACCCAGCTCCCCCCACCTGTGGCCGGGGCCGAGCTATCCCCTGAGGGCGTGTCTCTTTCCCAGAGCGGAGACGGCAGGATGGACCCTCGGGAGTACGTGGTTGCCCTGTCTGTCGTCTGCCGGCCGGCCCAGACTCTGGACACCATCCAGCTGGCGTTCAAGGCAAGTGTGGCATTTACGTGAGTTTAATTTGTAGGGACAGTGAGACCCGGGGTCACGCCAGGCCTGTCCTACATCTTCACAGCCCCTTCTTACACGGGCAGACTTACTCTGCGCCTGACTACTATTTTCACAGAAGCTCGTATCAGCCACTGTTCGTACAAATGCCCCCAAACCTCCCGGATCAGTTTCTGCCTGCAGTTTGTAATGCACATTCGTAAGAAGAGCACAGGGTAGGGTCTTCGTGAGTTCCAGGGTCCCCGGACAGGGCTGGCGGGTGCCCCACGCCAAGTGCTGTAACACATCCATCCTGTGCAGCCCCCTACCTGTCAGTTCTCCCAACGCAACCTCTTCATCAGCCCGTTGACTTAGGGTGCGAAGGAGCTGCCTGCCCAGAGCCGAGCCATTCATCCCTGCTGCAGGGATTGTGGGAGTCTGGGAGATACCCATAATGGGGTCCCCGCTCACCTGCAGATTCACCTGACTGGCTTCACCAGGACACTGTCAGCTAGGATAGAGCTGGGCTGGCATTATTCACCTAGAAACAGTTTGTCAAGGTCTCAGAATGGGTACTTCTTGCGGGGGCAACTCACATTAGCCAGATTCATGAGAACCTGATGTGTAAGCCAAGCAGCTGCTTGTCTCTCACTGCTTGGAGAATGACCCCAGCAGACCCTCCCCGTAGCATGACTGAAACCCGCTCGGTGTACAGTGCCCTGTATGAGAATTAACTGGGTGACATTGATATTTGGGGGCCTGACCTGCCTCTTCCAGCCTGAGCAGGCTAGCTCGGAGGACCCTAGGCCTGCACCTGGCTTGTGGCCCCTCTGCTGCGCCTGCCTTCAGCACACCCCATTTTGATGGACCCCAACCTGGGGCAGCTTCTCTGCTGCCAGCTTGTAGAGTCTGGTGTGAGAATAATGGCCGTGCTTGGCTTGCTCTCAGAACATGGAGCTGACTATTCTCCAGGCCGCATCACCGAGGCTCCTGCCTGAGGGGCAGGCTTACCGGGCTGCGGAAGGAGGGGGAGCCAAGGAGAGGATGACAATCCCCCCCCCCAAGCCCATGCTGCTGGGCCTGCCTGACAGCCTTTCCCAGCAGGGGGACCACACCGTGGTTCATGGCACTAATCCTTCGGTGCCTTTCTCTCGGTCCCATGCCGGAACCAAAGCAGAAGCTGTTGGAAAGAGGGTCCATGGGTCAACCACCTCCTAAAGGTCCTAAAGGTCAAGCAAGGTGGCGGCTCGTTCATGTCATTGAGCAGAAGCCCACGAGCCCCCACGTGTGCCAGCAAGCCCAGGGTGCCGGCTCCGTCCCTGACCCAGGGGACACACACTGCTGCCCGGAGCCCCCTCTAGTGGGAGGGCAGGCTGTGCACACAGACCTCAGTTCCCCGTGGGGGTCAGCTTGTGAGCGGAGCTCTGGCTGTTCTGAACCGGTGGGGTCAGGGCCTGCTCGAGAGCTGGGAACCCCGTGAGCAGGAGAAACGGGACGCCTGCACGGTTGGGGGGTCATGGGGTGACGCCGGGCTCTGCCTGCAGATGTACGGGTCACAGGATGGCGACATCGATGAGGACACCCTGTCCAGCATCCTCAAGACTGCCTTAGGAGTGGCAGAGCTCAGTGTGACCAGCCTTTTCCAGGCCATCGACCAGGAGGGGACGGGGAGGATCACATTCGGTGAGTGGCCCAGGCACGGGGGAGGAGGGCCCCGTTGTACGGGGGTGTGCCCAGGAGGTGGGGCACGGGGACGAAGTGGAAGCAGTGCCCATGCGTGCTCACCAGGACACGGTGTTGTCTTGTGCAGCACAAAGGTCCCAGAAGGAAGATTCTCCCCCAAGCCCAGCAGGGACTATTAGGGGATTTTGAGTCTGATTTGTGTGGGGTTGACGAGAGCCAGATCAGAAGCCCAAGCTTGGACCCCAGACCACGCCGTCCCCGGGGCTGTAGACAGTGTGTGCTGAGGCTGGGCCGTGGCAGCCCACGGGGGTCCGTGATCTGGGTCCTCCGTGGAAGCGAAGAGCTGGCCCCATCAGCACTGACCGCTGCGGGCGTGACCTCGCAGGGGGCGGTGGGGGGGCTCATCACTTTTACCCACATGAATTGGGACAGCTAAGATCCTCAGGGACTCAGACCTGAAACCCACTTGCTGGCTGAGGGGAAGGGGTCTGGGGCAGCAGGATCCCTGGAAGGCAGCCCCCCTCAGCGGGCCCGCCAGTGTGCACATTTGGAAGTGAATGTATGCTCGCTAAAAAAAAGTAGACATTTGCTCAGGAAAGGTCATTGTTCATGTCTTGTTTGGACGTTTGCATCCAAATGTCAGACACGAGTGTGCTTGTTGATTTAGCGTGTGTGTGTGTGTGTCCTCCTGCACGAAGAGTAGACCCTGTGTCCTGGTGCGTTCGGATGGTGAGGGGGGGTCGCTCACAGTGAGCACTGACCGACTGCAGACATTTTCCAGTAAGTCATTCTGTGTCCCCCGGAGGAGCCCGGGCGGTGTTCCTGGGGGTCTGTGGTCCCCCACACCAGGCCCATGAGTGTCTCCCAGCTCTTGGAGGGCACTCTGCACCCCGGGACTGGGTCCGGGGCTGTTGGGAGATGCACAGGCTCTGAGCCACTCGGGCCCTGTGACCAGCTCGGACCGTGGCCTGTCTCCCACGCACGTGCGCGTGGTCTCCAGAGCGTGGCCGCATCCCTCGACAGCACCTGCCGTGCAGAGTATCAGGTCCTCCGTGACACTTTGTCCTGTCCCCAGAGCAGATCCTCTGATGAACACGTCTCCCTCACGCATACAGAGTACCGGGAACACACCGCTGAATCCAAAATTGTGTTTTCTGTAGACTTCCCCCAAACAAGAATAGCCAAAAGGACACAGTGGCCAGCTCTGCTATGTGCGACGGAGATCCTGCCCCCTCCCCTCCTTCCTCTCCTCCTCCCCATTCCCCTCCCTTCTGCCTCCCTCCTCCTCCTGCCCTTCTCCCCCCACCCCTTCCCTCCCCCACCCGCTCCCTCTCCCTGCCCCTCTCCGCTGGGGATTCCAGCCCTACTGGAAGGGTGTGAGGTGGTGGCCCATGCAGGCCCAGGGACAGGAGCCCCCAGATTCCAGACGTCTGCCCCCTGGTAACCCAGTGCCTCTGTCTTTCCAGCTGACTTCTGCAGGTTTGCGGAAATGTTCCCCAACTTCGCAGAGGAGTACCTGTACCCCAAGCAGACACATTCGGACAGCTGCGCACAGACGCCCCCCACTCCAACCCCCAACGGCTTCTGTGCGGACTTCAGCCCTGAAAACGCGGATGCTAGAAGGAAACCGTTCCGTAAGAAACTGGACTAGGACAGAAGGTTCTGGAGAGATGAGGCCTCTCTGCGGCCCTGTCACCACCCGCCTCCACCTGGCCGTGAGCCTGTTCACGGTGACACGGCCGGGCCTCGCTCTCCCGCGTGTGCTGTGCATGTACTGGCCTCGGGCCCGAGTTCTGCGACACCCGGGGTCGTTCTGCCCCTGTTCTTTTGTGGAGAGCCCTGCGTGAGGGCGGGCCTGTGCCTGAGCCGCGAGGCTGTGTGGGCCCCGGGGGCTGTCCCTCCCGCGACACCTGGGCTGGGGCCCCAGCTATGGCCGAGTCACCTGGACTGTCCCGGGTTCACTTCCCGTGGTCTTTCCTCACGTCTCCACTGGAGTCTGTGCTTGGCGGCTTGCGCGGGTAGACGGGCCTTCACATGCACACGCGACACGCGTGAGACCAAGAGGTGTCCCGTGCGTTTTGATTCCAGCACAAATTCTCTGCCAACCTCTGTGGGATCACCGTTTGGCAGAGCACGGTCTGATTTTTAAACATTTCTATATTTGTGGAAACTCATGAGTATTTTATAAACTTCATTTAGATACTTCAGGAAGCATTCAGCATTTTTAAAAAAGAAGAAAAAATTGTTTTCTACTTCATTTTTCCTTTGAGGGCCAGAGGATATTTATTTATAGGCCCTTTTTTGATAGAATCCGAGGCTGTCTGGGGCTTTGACTTAAATCTCTTTCTGGCCTCTCTCTACCAGGTACATTCCACGTCTGGGTCCGCCACACGCACCCGGCCCAGACGCCTTTTTGCTTCTTTAATCCTTTCCAAATCCCCCTCTTTTTTATAAACATTACCAGCTTGGTATTTCTGTTCAGCGTAACGGAACGTACTCCAGCACAGCGCAGGTCCGCCGGGCGCTGGCGAGGTGCGTGAGTCAGGCGGGAGGCGCAGCGGGACGGCCCTGGCCTGTCTGCTGAGCCTCCCGGAGGCTGACGCCCGGGCGGACGGGCAGGGCCTGGTGGAGGCTGGCTGGCGCCCCGGCGCGTCCAGTGACGGCGCCTGCCCGTGGCCTCCCCGCACCGCGGCACGAGGCCGGCACCCAGGGCGCAGGGAAGGCGCTGGGGCCGCGGTGGCGTCAGAGGCGAGGAGCAGAGCGTCCGCACACAGGAAAGGGACGCGGTGACGTTGCCGCTCCTGGCGCTGAGCTCAGCCCCCAGCGTCGCGTCCTCCCTGCACGGTGAGAGGTCCGCTCTTAAAGCACAAGGACCACGGCTTCTAGTCCGGTCTGTGGCAAAGCCTCGGGTTTGCCTGGGGAAGGAAATTCTTCTGAATTTCTAAAGGGGTTGGATTTTGCACTTGGGCGTCTCCACAGAAAGCGACCGCCAGGGCCGCCAGAAAAAACATTTCCTGACTTCCCGAGGTGTGCCCGCTGTGCGTTTCCAGCAGCGGCCGGAGCGAGGGGAAGGCCCAGCCTCCGTTCCGCCCGCCAGCAAGGCAGGGCCGGCCGGGCGCCAGTGGTGCGGGGTCCGCACGCTCGCAGCCCGGACGCAGCCGTCGTAGCTCGCCGTCACCCACCTTCAACGGCAGAATGCATAAAAATTCATCTTTAGAGAACGTACGCGTGACCAATGAAGGAGGTACATGAACGAGATTCCGAGGGAAGGGACCCTGGCTCGGCTCCCGCCTCTGCGTCTGTGGATGAAGGGCTTTTTGAATGAAATGCCGCTGTGCATTTTCAGGAAAAAATCTCTGATAAGCAGACTTGGAATGGAGGTTTGTTCCTCCTGACCTTCTCCGTAGTGACTTCGCGTCAGTGGCATTCAGAACTGTGAATGTATATAGTTTCGGAGTGAAATCCCTTCGTGTGAGGTGGGGGCAGAAGGGGCCCCACGGGGACCGGGAGTCCAGGGTGGGCGCCGTGGAACAGCTCTGCATTGCCAATGGAATGAATAAAACATGGTCGTACCCACCTGACAATGACGTGTGTTGTGTGGCTTTTTATTAGACAGACAGCAGGGGCGCCCGGGGGGCTCCGTCAGGGAAGCGCCTCACTCTTGATCTCAGCTCAGGTCTTGACCTCAGGGTCGGGAGCCCCGAGTTGGGCTCGCTGCTGGGTGTGGAGCCTACTTAAAAAAATAAAGTCAAAAAGAAAAGAAAGAAAACAGCAGGCATCTC
>NW_024423897.1:62567405-62570277 GCF_017311325.1 Ursus maritimus
GCCCAGGGACAGGAGCCCCCAGATTCCAGACGTCTGCCCCCTGGTAACCCAGTGCCTCTGTCTTTCCAGCTGACTTCTGCAGGTTTGCGGAAATGTTCCCCAACTTCGCAGAGGAGTACCTGTACCCCAAGCAGACACATTCGGACAGCTGCGCACAGACGCCCCCCACTCCAACCCCCAACGGCTTCTGTGCGGACTTCAGCCCTGAAAACGCGGATGCTAGAAGGAAACCGTTCCGTAAGAAACTGGACTAGGACAGAAGGTTCTGGAGAGATGAGGCCTCTCTGCGGCCCTGTCACCACCCGCCTCCACCTGGCCGTGAGCCTGTTCACGGTGACACGGCCGGGCCTCGCTCTCCCGCGTGTGCTGTGCATGTACTGGCCTCGGGCCCGAGTTCTGCGACACCCGGGGTCGTTCTGCCCCTGTTCTTTTGTGGAGAGCCCTGCGTGAGGGCGGGCCTGTGCCTGAGCCGCGAGGCTGTGTGGGCCCCGGGGGCTGTCCCTCCCGCGACACCTGGGCTGGGGCCCCAGCTATGGCCGAGTCACCTGGACTGTCCCGGGTTCACTTCCCGTGGTCTTTCCTCACGTCTCCACTGGAGTCTGTGCTTGGCGGCTTGCGCGGGTAGACGGGCCTTCACATGCACACGCGACACGCGTGAGACCAAGAGGTGTCCCGTGCGTTTTGATTCCAGCACAAATTCTCTGCCAACCTCTGTGGGATCACCGTTTGGCAGAGCACGGTCTGATTTTTAAACATTTCTATATTTGTGGAAACTCATGAGTATTTTATAAACTTCATTTAGATACTTCAGGAAGCATTCAGCATTTTTAAAAAAGAAGAAAAAATTGTTTTCTACTTCATTTTTCCTTTGAGGGCCAGAGGATATTTATTTATAGGCCCTTTTTTGATAGAATCCGAGGCTGTCTGGGGCTTTGACTTAAATCTCTTTCTGGCCTCTCTCTACCAGGTACATTCCACGTCTGGGTCCGCCACACGCACCCGGCCCAGACGCCTTTTTGCTTCTTTAATCCTTTCCAAATCCCCCTCTTTTTTATAAACATTACCAGCTTGGTATTTCTGTTCAGCGTAACGGAACGTACTCCAGCACAGCGCAGGTCCGCCGGGCGCTGGCGAGGTGCGTGAGTCAGGCGGGAGGCGCAGCGGGACGGCCCTGGCCTGTCTGCTGAGCCTCCCGGAGGCTGACGCCCGGGCGGACGGGCAGGGCCTGGTGGAGGCTGGCTGGCGCCCCGGCGCGTCCAGTGACGGCGCCTGCCCGTGGCCTCCCCGCACCGCGGCACGAGGCCGGCACCCAGGGCGCAGGGAAGGCGCTGGGGCCGCGGTGGCGTCAGAGGCGAGGAGCAGAGCGTCCGCACACAGGAAAGGGACGCGGTGACGTTGCCGCTCCTGGCGCTGAGCTCAGCCCCCAGCGTCGCGTCCTCCCTGCACGGTGAGAGGTCCGCTCTTAAAGCACAAGGACCACGGCTTCTAGTCCGGTCTGTGGCAAAGCCTCGGGTTTGCCTGGGGAAGGAAATTCTTCTGAATTTCTAAAGGGGTTGGATTTTGCACTTGGGCGTCTCCACAGAAAGCGACCGCCAGGGCCGCCAGAAAAAACATTTCCTGACTTCCCGAGGTGTGCCCGCTGTGCGTTTCCAGCAGCGGCCGGAGCGAGGGGAAGGCCCAGCCTCCGTTCCGCCCGCCAGCAAGGCAGGGCCGGCCGGGCGCCAGTGGTGCGGGGTCCGCACGCTCGCAGCCCGGACGCAGCCGTCGTAGCTCGCCGTCACCCACCTTCAACGGCAGAATGCATAAAAATTCATCTTTAGAGAACGTACGCGTGACCAATGAAGGAGGTACATGAACGAGATTCCGAGGGAAGGGACCCTGGCTCGGCTCCCGCCTCTGCGTCTGTGGATGAAGGGCTTTTTGAATGAAATGCCGCTGTGCATTTTCAGGAAAAAATCTCTGATAAGCAGACTTGGAATGGAGGTTTGTTCCTCCTGACCTTCTCCGTAGTGACTTCGCGTCAGTGGCATTCAGAACTGTGAATGTATATAGTTTCGGAGTGAAATCCCTTCGTGTGAGGTGGGGGCAGAAGGGGCCCCACGGGGACCGGGAGTCCAGGGTGGGCGCCGTGGAACAGCTCTGCATTGCCAATGGAATGAATAAAACATGGTCGTACCCACCTGACAATGACGTGTGTTGTGTGGCTTTTTATTAGACAGACAGCAGGGGCGCCCGGGGGGCTCCGTCAGGGAAGCGCCTCACTCTTGATCTCAGCTCAGGTCTTGACCTCAGGGTCGGGAGCCCCGAGTTGGGCTCGCTGCTGGGTGTGGAGCCTACTTAAAAAAATAAAGTCAAAAAGAAAAGAAAGAAAACAGCAGGCATCTCTTAGGCCATGACAGAGAACCAATCAAGATGGGGTTTCTCGGCATCTCGCCCAGCATGTTTGGCAAACACAGTAATTGAAATTCTGTAGAAAAACCTTTCTTGAACTCAGGGAAGGTCTGGAGCGGTTCGGCGTCGTCGGGACAGTGCTGACGTTTTAAGGCGCTCAGACTTGTGCGGCTGTTGGCCTGCGTACTGGGTTGGTTTCTAAAATTTCTCCATCAAACACACGCCTGGAACACACAAGCAGAACAAGACAGGATCCTGCTTTCGTTTCTCTCACCGAGGCAGTGAAGGGCTCAGAATTCGAAGAAACAGGGTCAAAGTCACACAACCCCAAAACTAAGGGAAACAAAACAAGCAGCCGCTCGCTCCAGGGATCGAATAGCACGTGCTGGTCCCACTCGAGCACACGGACTAGCAGGCTGTCCTGAGGACACGTGGCCTGACCCCGGCGGGGGCGGGTCAGAGAAGAGGCGCCCCTGGAATG